>NW_028125711.1:0-310000 GCF_965194825.1 Balaenoptera physalus | reverse complement strand
ACTGGGCCCAGAGCCTCACCAAGGAACGCCCTAGGCAAGCCACTTGGCCCGTGCCTTTTCAAAAGCCTGCAGTGGTACGGGAAAAACTGGGCTTTAGTTGCAAAAGGAAAGCAAGCCGTCTTTCTCCTGGAGGCAGGGTGACTTCAGGTAGGAGGTCCTGATTGGAAGGAGAAGCCTAGTGTTTTTCTCTGTGCAGCTCAGACTAGGGACTGAGTGCGATTTCCACGGCATGATGGAACTTGTTTGAACGTTGCTCTTGAACCTGTGCGAGTGCTGTGAATCAAGATATCACAAGAAAGAGTGCAGTGTGTTGCCCATGACTCAGCAGACACAGAGGACCTCCGTGGGACCTATGGGCCTCGTTGTTGTTCAGCGGGCCTACAGGGGTGTGGAGGTACTCAGTGATCTTGGAACTAAAATGATGCTCACCCGAGGGGGTTAGGAGTCCTGAAAAGGGTACTTCCTTTAAAATAAAGCAAAATAGCGACTAAGAGCACATGGAAAGAGCTGCATGCCTCCCTTTCTGCATGGCCACTCGGGGCCTCACCACGAGGCAAGGACAGATCTGAGATTCCCTTTAACTCTAGAGCATGGCAAGATGAGTCCCACCGCGGACTATGAAGCACACTGTGTAGCCAGAGAAAACACATTTTCTTCCCAGACCAATGCGTACAATAGCCAGGGGCCTGTGAACAGCAGAGAATTTCAGGGAGCTTCAAGGCAGCATGAATGGAGCTATCAAAATGGATAAGGAAGTCTACTACCAACATGAGCCCATTTCCATAGGCACAAACAGCATACATCCCTGTGGTTTCAAAGAACTCAAAAGAGACACAGAGTACACACTGGTTCCTTCCCTGAATCAAATTCTCGAGGCAGGGTGTTCTGCATGTAGTGAGCCGCCTCAACCAAGGAACGCCCTAGTTAGGCCTGGGGCCGGTGCCTCTTCAAAAGCCTGAAAAGCGTACTGGCGTTAAAATGCTGAAGATAAGCGACTACGGCCTCATGGAAACTGCTACACGCCCGGGTGCTACAGGAAAGACTGTGCTTTAGTTGCAATACGAACGCAACCGATTTTTTTCCTGGAGGCAGGGTGACTTGAGGTAGGAGGTCCTGGAAGGAAGGCGAAGTCTAGTGTTTTTCTCAGTTCAGCTCAGACTAGGGAATGTGTGAGACTTCCACAGCAAGTTGGAGCTTGCCAAAACGGTGCTCGTGAACCTGTGCGAGTGCTGTGAATCAAGATATCACAACAAAGAGTGCAGTGTGTTGCCCATGATTCAGCAGACACAGAGGACCTCCGAGGGACCTATGGGCCACGTTGTTCTCAGCAGGCCTACAGAGGTGTGGAGGTAGTCAGGGATATTGGAACGAAAATGCTCCCTCGAGGGTCCTAGGAGTGCTGAAAAGGTTCCTTCCTTTAAAATAAAGCAGAACAGCGACTATGAGCTCATGGAAAGAGCTGCATGCCTCTCTTTCCCCATGGCTACTCAGGGCCTTACCTCGAGGCAAGGACTCACGTTGAGATTCCCTTTAGCTCTAGAGCATGGCAAGATGCGCCCCACCCCGGGCAATGAAGCTCCGAGTGTAGCCAGAGAAAACTCATTTTCTTCCCAGACCCAAGCCTACAGTGGCCAGGGGCCTGTCAACAGCAGAGAATTTCAGGGAGCTTCACGAAAGCAAGAATGGAGCTTTCCAAATGGAAAGCAAGGCTAGTCCCATCATGCCCCCATTTCCATGGGCACAGGCAGCATACATCTCTGTGGTTTTTAACAAGTCAAATGAGACACAGAGTACACAGTTGTTGCTTCCCTGAATCAACTTCTCGAGGCAGGGTGTTCTGCATCTAGTGAACGGCCTCACCAAGGAAAGCCCTAACTAGGCTTCTGGGCCCGTGCCTCTTCAAAAGCCTGCCATGCTACAGGAAAAACTGTGCTTTAGTTGCAATAGAAACGAGGTCGCCTTTCTTCAGGAGGCAGGGTGACTTCAGGTAGGAGGTCCTGAATGGAAGGAGAAGCTTACTGTTTCTCTCTGTACAGCTCAAACTAGGGAATGAGAGCGACTTCCACGGCCTGTTGGAACTTGCTTAACGGTGCTCGTGAACCTGTGCGATTGCTGGCTAAAGCAAGATGTTCCAATAAGAGTGCACTGTGCTGCCCTACACTCGGCATACATACTGTGAATCGGAAAGCTCCTGGCCTGGCTATTGCTTAGAAGGGCCAGGGGAGCGTGAGGGTACTCAGTGTTCTTGCAGGGAATAGGGTTTCCAGGCGAGGCACATAGGTGTCCTGAAAAGCGTACTGGCTTTAAAATGCTGAAGATAAGCGACTGCGGCCTCATGGAAACGGCTACACGCCTCTGCTTCTGCATAGCATTTCATGGCCTTACCTCGAGGCAAGTTCTCACATTTCTTGCCCCGTGAGCGACACAGCATGTTAAGATGCTGTATTTCTCCTTGAAGAGAGTGACTTCAGGAACTAGGTCCTCGGTAAATTCGAAGCAGAGTGTTTTCTCAGGGCAGCTCAGACGAGGGCAATGTCGAAGACTTCCAGGGCATGTTGGACTGCCTAGAAATGTGGTTCTGATGCTGTTCGAGTGCTCTGGAAATGTAGCCCTCCTGAAGTAAAGTACAGTGTGTTGCCCGAGACTCTGCAGACACAAAGAGCCTCCGTGGGAGGTATGGGACTCAATGCTGCTCAGCAGGCCCACAGGGGTGTGGAGGGAGTCAGTGATCTTGGAACCAAAATGATGCTCACCCGAAGGACCTAGGCCTCCTGAAAAGGGTACTTCCTTTAAAATAAAACAGACCTCCACTAAGAGCTCATGGAAAGAGCTGCATGCTTCCCTTTCTGCAGGGCTACTCAGGGTCTTACCTCGAGGCAAGGACTCACGTTGAGATTCCCTTTAGCTCTAGAGCATGGCAAGGTGAGCCCCACCCTGGCCTATGAAGCTCCGTGTGTACCCAGGAAAACTCATTTTCTTCCCAGACCCATGCCTACAGTGGCCAGAGGCCTGTCAACAGCAGAGAATTTCAGGGAGCTTCACGGCAGCAAGAATGGAGGTTTCCAAACGGAAAGCAAGGCTAGTCCCATCATGCCCCCATTTCCATGGGTACAGGCAGCATACATCTCTGTGGTTTTTAACAAGTCAAAAGAGACACCGAGTACACACTGGTTGCTTCCCTGAATCAACTTCTCGAGGAAGGGTGTTCTGCATCTAGTGAACGGCCTCACCAAGGAACGCCCTAGCAAGGCCACTGGGCCCAGGGCCTCACCAAGGAACGCCCTAGGCAAGCCACTTGGCCCGTGCCTTTTCAAAAGCCTGCAGTGGTACGGGAAAAACTGGGCTTTAGTTGCAAAAGGAAAGCAAGCCGTCTTTCTCCTGGAGGCAGGGTGACTTCAGGTAGGAGGTCCTGATTGGAAGGAGAAGCCTAGTGTTTTTCTCTGTGCAGCTCAGACTAGGGATTGAGTGCGATTTCCACGGCATGTTGGAACTTGTTTGAACGTTGCTCTTGAACCTGTGCGAGTGCTGTGAATCAAGATATCACAAGAAAGAGTGCAGTGTGTTGCCCATGACTCAGCAGACACAGAGGACCTCCGTGGGACCTATGGGCCTCGTTGTTGTTCAGCGGGCCTACAGGGGTGTGGAGGTACTCAGTGATCTTGGAACTAAAATGATGCTCACCCGAGGGGGTTAGGAGTCCTGAAAAGGGTACTTCCTTTAAAATAAAGCAAAATAGCGACTAAGAGCACATGGAAAGAGCTGCATGCCTCCCTTTCTGCATGGCCACTCGGGGCCTGACCACGAGGCAAGGACAGATCTGAGATTCCCTTTAACTCTAGAGCATGGCAAGATGAGTCCCACCGCGGACTATGAAGCACACTGTGTAGCCAGAGAAAACACATTTTCTTCCCAGACCAATGCGTACAATAGCCAGGGGCCTGTGAACAGCAGAGAATTTCAGGGAGCTTCAAGGCAGCATGAATGGAGCTATCAAAATGGATAAGGAAGTCTACTACCAACATGAGCCCATTTCCATAGGCACAAACAGCATACATCCCTGTGGTTTCAAAGAACTCAAAAGAGACACAGAGTACACACTGGTTCCTTCCCTGAATTAAATTCTCGAGGCAGGGTGTTCTGCATGTAGTGAACCGCCTCAACCAAGGAACGCCCTAGTTAGGCCTGGGGCCGGTGCCTCTTCAAAAGCCTGAAAAGCGTACTGGCGTTAAAATGCTGAAGATAAGCGACTACGGCCTCATGGAAACTGCTACACGCCCGGGTGCTACAGGAAAGACTGTGCTTTAGTTGCAATACGAACGCAACCGATTTTTTCCTGGAGGCAGGGTGACTTCAGGTAGGAGGTCCTGGAAGGAAGGCGAAGCCTAGTGTTTTTCTCAGTTCAGCTCAGACTAGGGAATGTGTGAGACTTCCACAGCAAGTTGCATCTTGCCAAAACGGTGCTCGTGAACCTGTGCGAGTGCTGTGAATCAAGATATCACAACAAAGAGTGCAGTGTGTTGCCCATGATTCAGCAGACACAGAGGGCCTCCGAGGGACCTATGGGCCACGTTGTTCTCAGCAGGCCTACAGAGGTGTGGAGGTAGTCAGGGATATTGGAACGAAAATGCTCCCTCGAGGGTCCTAGGAGTGCTGAAAAGGTTCCTTCCTTTAAAATAAAGCAGAACAGCGACTATGAGCTCATGGAAAGAGCTGCATGCCTCTCTTTCCCCATGGCTACTCAGGGCCTTACCTCGAGGCAAGGACTCACGTTGAGATTCCCTTTAGCTCTAGAGCATGGCAAGATGCGCCCCACCCCGGGCAATGAAGCTCCGAGTGTAGCCAGAGAAAACTCATTTTCTTCCCAGACCCAAGCCTACAGTGGCCAGGGGCCTGTCAACAGCAGAGAATTTCAGGGAGCTTCACGAAAGCAAGAATGGAGCTTTCCAAATGGAAAGCAAGGCTAGTCCCATCATGCCCCCATTTCCATGGGCACAGGCAGCATACATCTCTGTGGTTTTTAACAAGTCAAATGAGACACAGAGTACACAGTTGTTGCTTCCCTGAATCAACTTCTCGAGGCAGGGTGTTCTGCATCTAGTGAACGGCCTCACCAAGGAAAGCCCTAACTAGGCTTCTGGGCCCGTGCCTCTTCAAAAGCCTGCCATGCTACAGGAAAAACTGTGCTTTAGTTGCAATAGAAACGAGGTCGCCTTTCTTCAGGAGGCAGGGTGACTTCAGGTAGGAGGTCCTGAATGGAAGGAGAAGCTTACTGTTTCTCTCTGTACAGCTCAAACTAGGGAATGAGAGCGACTTCCACGGCCTGTTGGAACTTGCTTAACGGTGCTCGTGAACCTGTGCGATTGCTGGCTAAAGCAAGATGTTCCAATAAGAGTGCACTGTGCTGCCCTACACTCGGCATACATACTGTGAATCGGAAAGCTCCTGGCCTGGCTATTGCTTAGAAGGGCCAGGGGAGCGTGAGGGTACTCAGTGTTCTTGCAGGGAATAGGGTTTCCAGGCGAGGCACATAGGTGTCCTGAAAAGCGTACTGGCTTTAAAATGCTGAAGATAAGCGACTGCGGCCTCATGGAAACGGCTACACGCCTCTGCTTCTGCATAGCATTTCATGGCCTTACCTCGAGGCAAGTTCTCACATTTCTTGCCCCGTGAGCGACACAGCATGTTAAGATGCTGTATTTCTCCTTGAAGAGAGTGACTTCAGGAACTAGGTCCTCGGTAAATTCGAAGCAGAGTGTTTTCTCAGGGCAGCTCAGACGAGGGCAATGTCGAAGACTTCCAGGGCATGTTGGACTGCCTAGAAATGTGGTTCTGATGCTGTTCGAGTGCTCTGGAAATGTAGCCCTCCTGAAGTAAAGTACAGTGTGTTGCCCGAGACTCTGCAGACACAAAGAGCCTCCGTGGGAGGTATGGGACTCAATGCTGCTCAGCAGGCCCACAGGGGTGTGGAGGGAGTCAGTGATCTTGGAACCAAAATGATGCTCACCCGAAGGACCTAGGCCTCCTGAAAAGGGTACTTCCTTTAAAATAAAACAGACCTCCACTAAGAGCTCATGGAAAGAGCTGCATGCTTCCCTTTCTGCAGGGCTACTCAGGGCCTTACCTCGAGGCAAGAACTCACGTTGAGATTCCCTTTAGCTCTAGAGCATGGCAAGGTGAGCCCCACCCTGGCCTATGAAGCTCCGTGTGTACCCAGGAAAACTCATTTTCTTCCCAGACCCATGCCTACAGTGGCCAGAGGCCTGTCAACAGCAGAGAATTTCAGGGAGCTTCACGGCAGCAAGAATGGAGGTTTCCAAACGGAAAGCAAGGCTAGTCCCATCATGCCCCCATTTCCATGGGTACAGGCAGCATACATCTCTGTGGTTTTTAACAAGTCAAAAGAGACACCGACTACACACTGGTTGCTTCCCTGAATCAACTTCTCGAGGAAGGGTGTTCTGCATCTAGTGAACGGCCTCACCAAGGAACGCCCTAGCAAGGCCACTGGGCCCAGGGCCTCACCAAGGAACGCCCTAGGCAAGCCACTTGGCCCGTGCCTTTTCAAAAGCCTGCAGTGGTACGGGAAAAACTGGGCTTTAGTTGCAAAAGGAAAGAAAGCCGTCTTTCTCCTGGAGGCAGGGTGACTTCAGGTAGGAGGTCCTGATTGGAAGGAGAAGCCTAGTGTTTTTCTCTGTGCAGCTCAGACTAGGGACTGAGTGCGATTTCCACGGCATGATGGAACTTGTTTGAACGTTGCTCTTGAACCTGTGCGAGTGCTGTGAATCAAGATATCACAAGAAAGAGTGCAGTGTGTTGCCCATGACTCAGCAGACACAGAGGACCTCCGTGGGACCTATGGGCCTCGTTGTTGTTCAGCGGGCCTACAGGGGTGTGGAGGTACTCAGTGATCTTGGAACTAAAATGATGCTCACCCGAGGGGGTTAGGAGTCCTGAAAAGGGTACTTCCTTTAAAATAAAGCAAAATAGCGACTAAGAGCACATGGAAAGAGCTGCATGCCTCCCTTTCTGCATGGCCACTCGGGGCCTGACCACGAGGCAAGGACAGATCTGAGATTCCCTTTAACTCTAGAGCATGGCAAGATGAGTCCCACCGCGGACTATGAAGCACACTGTGTAGCCAGAGAAAACACATTTTCTTCCCAGACCAATGCGTACAATAGCCAGGGGCCTGTGAACAGCAGAGAATTTCAGGGAGTTTCAAGGCAGCATGAATGGAGCTATCAAAATGGATAAGGAAGTCTACTACCAACATGAGCCCATTTCCATAGGCACAAACAGCATACATCCCTGTGGTTTCAAAGAACTCAAAAGAGACACAGAGTACACACTGGTTCCTTCCCTGAATCAAATTCTCGAGGCAGGGTGTTCTGCATGTAGTGAGCCGCCTCAACCAAGGAACGCCCTAGTTAGGCCTGGGGCCGGTGCCTCTTCAAAAGCCTGAAAAGCGTACTGGCGTTAAAATGCTGAAGATAAGCGACTACGGCCTCATGGAAACTGCTACACGCCCGGGTGCTACAGGAAAGACTGTGCTTTAGTTGCAATACGAACGCAACCGATTTTTTCCTGGAGGCAGGGTGACTTGAGGTAGGAGGTCCTGGAAGGAAGGCGAAGCCTAGTGTTTTTCTCAGTTCAGCTCAGACTAGGGAATGTGTGAGACTTCCACAGCAAGTTGGAGCTTGCCAAAACGGTGCTCGTGAACCTGTGCGAGTGCTGTGAATCAAGATATCACAACAAAGAGTGCAGTGTGTTGCCCATGATTCAGCAGACACAGAGGACCTCCGAGGGACCTATGGGCCACGTTGTTCTCAGCAGGCCTACAGAGGTGTGGAGGTAGTCAGGGATATTGGAACGAAAATGCTCCCTCGAGGGTCCTAGGAGTGCTGAAAAGGTTCCTTCCTTTAAAATAAAGCAGAACAGCGACTATGAGCTCATGGAAAGAGCTGCATGCCTCTCTTTCCCCATGGCTACTCAGGGCCTTACCTCGAGGCAAGGACTCACGTTGAGATTCCCTTTAGCTCTAGAGCATGGCAAGATGCGCCCCACCCCGGGCAATGAAGCTCCGAGTGTAGCCAGAGAAAACTCATTTTCTTCCCAGACCCAAGCCTACAGTGGCCAGGGGCCTGTCAACAGCAGAGAATTTCAGGGAGCTTCACGAAAGCAAGAATGGAGCTTTCCAAATGGAAAGCAAGGCTAGTCCCATCATGCCCCCATTTCCATGGGCACAGGCAGCATACATCTCTGTGGTTTTTAACAAGTCAAATGAGACACAGAGTACACAGTTGTTGCTTCCCTGAATCAACTTCTCGAGGCAGGGTGTTCTGCATCTAGTGAACGGCCTCACCAAGGAAAGCCCTAACTAGGCTTCTGGGCCCGTGCCTCTTCAAAAGCCTGCCATGCTACAGGAAAAACTGTGCTTTAGTTGCAATAGAAACGAGGTCGCCTTTCTTCAGGAGGCAGGGTGACTTCAGGTAGGAGGTCCTGAATGGAAGGAGAAGCTTACTGTTTCTCTCTGTACAGCTCAAACTAGGGAATGAGAGCGACTTCCACGGCCTGTTGGAACTTGCTTAACGGTGCTCGTGAACCTGTGCGATTGCTGGCTAAAGCAAGATGTTCCAATAAGAGTGCACTGTGCTGCCCTACACTCGGCATACATACTGTGAATCGGAAAGCTCCTGGCCTGGCTATTGCTTAGAAGGGCCAGGGGAGCGTGAGGGTACTCAGTGTTCTTGCAGGGAATAGGGTTTCCAGGCGAGGCACATAGGTGTCCTGAAAAGCGTACTGGCTTTAAAATGCTGAAGATAAGCGACTGCGGCCTCATGGAAACGGCTACACGCCTCTGCTTCTGCATAGCATTTCATGGCCTTACCTCGAGGCAAGTTCTCACATTTCTTGCCCCGTGAGCGACACAGCATGTTAAGATGCTGTATTTCTCCTTGAAGAGAGTGACTTCAGGAACTAGGTCCTCGGTAAATTCGAAGCAGAGTGTTTTCTCAGGGCAGCTCAGACGAGGGCAATGTCGAAGACTTCCAGGGCATGTTGGACTGCCTAGAAATGTGGTTCTGATGCTGTTCGAGTGCTCTGGAAATGTAGCCCTCCTGAAGTAAAGTACAGTGTGTTGCCCGAGACTCTGCAGACACAAAGAGCCTCCGTGGGAGGTATGGGACTCAATGCTGCTCAGCAGGCCCACAGGGGTGTGGAGGGAGTCAGTGATCTTGGAAGCAAAATGATGCTCACCCGAAGGACCTAGGCCTCCTGAAAAGGGTACTTCCTTTAAAATAAAACAGACCTCCACTAAGAGCTCATGGAAAGAGCTGCATGCTTCCCTTTCTGCAGGGCTACTCAGGGCCTTACCTCGAGGCAAGAACTCACGTTGAGATTCCCTTTAGCTCTAGAGCATGGCAAGGTGAGCCCCACCCTGGCCTATGAAGCTCCGTGTGTACCCAGGAAAACTCATTTTCTTCCCAGACCCATGCCTACAGTGGCCAGAGGCCTGTCAACAGCAGAGAATTTCAGGGAGCTTCACGGCAGCAAGAATGGAGGTTTCCAAACGGAAAGCAAGGCTAGTCCCATCATGCCCCCATTTCCATGGGTACAGGCAGCATACATCTCTGTGGTTTTTAACAAGTCAAAAGAGACACCGACTACACACTGGTTGCTTCCCTGAATCAACTTCTCGAGGAAGGGTGTTCTGCATCTAGTGAACGGCCTCACCAAGGAACGCCCTAGCAAGGCCACTGGGCCCAGGGCCTCACCAAGGAACGCCCTAGGCAAGCCACTTGGCCCGTGCCTTTTCAAAAGCCTGCAGTGGTACGGGAAAAACTGGGCTTTAGTTGCAAAAGGAAAGCAAGCCGTCTTTCTCCTGGAGGCAGGGTGACTTCAGGTAGGAGGTCCTGATTGGAAGGAGAAGCCTAGTGTTTTTCTCTGTGCAGCTCAGACTAGGGACTGAGTGCGATTTCCACGGCATGATGGAACTTGTTTGAACGTTGCTCTTGAACCTGTGCGAGTGCTGTGAATCAAGATATCACAAGAAAGAGTGCAGTGTGTTGCCCATGACTCAGCAGACACAGAGGACCTCCGTGGGACCTATGGGCCTCGTTGTTGTTCAGCGGGCCTACAGGGGTGTGGAGGTACTCAGTGATCTTGGAACTAAAATGATGCTCACCCGAGGGGGTTAGGAGTCCTGAAAAGGGTACTTCCTTTAAAATAAAGCAAAATAGCGACTAAGAGCACATGGAAAGAGCTGCATGCCTCCCTTTCTGCATGGCCACTCGGGGCCTGACCACGAGGCAAGGACAGATCTGAGATTCCCTTTAACTCTAGAGCATGGCAAGATGAGTCCCACCGCGGACTATGAAGCACACTGTGTAGCCAGAGAAAACACATTTTCTTCCCAGACCAATGCGTACAATAGCCAGGGGCCTGTGAACAGCAGAGAATTTCAGGGAGCTTCAAGGCAGCATGAATGGAGCTATCAAAATGGATAAGGAAGTCTACTACCAACATGAGCCCATTTCCATAGGCACAAACAGCATACATCCCTGTGGTTTCAAAGAACTCAAAAGAGACACAGAGTACACACTGGTTCCTTCCCTGAATCAAATTCTCGAGGCAGGGTGTTCTGCATGTAGTGAGCCGCCTCAACCAAGGAACGCCCTAGTTAGGCCTGGGGCCGGTGCCTCTTCAAAAGCCTGAAAAGCGTACTGGCGTTAAAATGCTGAAGATAAGCGACTACGGCCTCATGGAAACTGCTACACGCCCGGGTGCTACAGGAAAGACTGTGCTTTAGTTGCAATACGAACGCAACCGATTTTTTCCTGGAGGCAGGGTGACTTGAGGTAGGAGGTCCTGGAAGGAAGGCGAAGCCTAGTGTTTTTCTCAGTTCAGCTCAGACTAGGGAATGTGTGAGACTTCCACAGCAAGTTGCATCTTGCCAAAACGGTGCTCGTGAACCTGTGCGAGTGCTGTGAATCAAGATATCACAACAAAGAGTGCAGTGTGTTGCCCATGATTCAGCAGACACAGAGGGCCTCCGAGGGACCTATGGGCCACGTTGTTCTCAGCAGGCCTACAGAGGTGTGGAGGTAGTCAGGGATATTGGAACGAAAATGCTCCCTCGAGGGTCCTAGGAGTGCTGAAAAGGTTCCTTCCTTTAAAATAAAGCAGAACAGCGACTATGAGCTCATGGAAAGAGCTGCATGCCTCTCTTTCCCCATGGCTACTCAGGGCCTTACCTCGAGGCAAGGACTCACGTTGAGATTCCCTTTAGCTCTAGAGCATGGCAAGATGCGCCCCACCCCGGGCAATGAAGCTCCGAGTGTAGCCAGAGAAAACTCATTTTCTTCCCAGACCCAAGCCTACAGTGGCCAGGGGCCTGTCAACAGCAGAGAATTTCAGGGAGCTTCACGAAAGCAAGAATGGAGCTTTCCAAATGGAAAGCAAGGCTAGTCCCATCATGCCCCCATTTCCATGGGCACAGGCAGCATACATCTCTGTGGTTTTTAACAAGTCAAATGAGACACAGAGTACACAGTTGTTGCTTCCCTGAATCAACTTCTCGAGGCAGGGTGTTCTGCATCTAGTGAACGGCCTCACCAAGGAAAGCCCTAACTAGGCTTCTGGGCCCGTGCCTCTTCAAAAGCCTGCCATGCTACAGGAAAAACTGTGCTTTAGTTGCAATAGAAACGAGGTCGCCTTTCTTCAGGAGGCAGGGTGACTTCAGGTAGGAGGTCCTGAATGGAAGGAGAAGCTTACTGTTTCTCTCTGTACAGCTCAAACTAGGGAATGAGAGCGACTTCCACGGCCTGTTGGAACTTGCTTAACGGTGCTCGTGAACCTGTGCGATTGCTGGCTAAAGCAAGATGTTCCAATAAGAGTGCACTGTGCTGCCCTACACTCGGCATACATACTGTGAATCGGAAAGCTCCTGGCCTGGCTATTGCTTAGAAGGGCCAGGGGAGCGTGAGGGTACTCAGTGTTCTTGCAGGGAATAGGGTTTCCAGGCGAGGCACATAGGTGTCCTGAAAAGCGTACTGGCTTTAAAATGCTGAAGATAAGCGACTGCGGCCTCATGGAAACGGCTACACGCCTCTGCTTCTGCATAGCATTTCATGGCCTTACCTCGAGGCAAGTTCTCACATTTCTTGCCCCGTGAGCGACACAGCATGTTAAGATGCTGTATTTCTCCTTGAAGAGAGTGACTTCAGGAACTAGGTCCTCGGTAAATTCGAAGCAGAGTGTTTTCTCAGGGCAGCTCAGACGAGGGCAATGTCGAAGACTTCCAGGGCATGTTGGACTGCCTAGAAATGTGGTTCTGATGCTGTTCGAGTGCTCTGGAAATGTAGCCCTCCTGAAGTAAAGTACAGTGTGTTGCCCGAGACTCTGCAGACACAAAGAGCCTCCGTGGGAGGTATGGGACTCAATGCTGCTCAGCAGGCCCACAGGGGTGTGGAGGGAGTCAGTGATCTTGGAACCAAAATGATGCTCACCCGAAGGACCTAGGCCTCCTGAAAAGGGTACTTCCTTTAAAATAAAACAGACCTCCACTAAGAGCTCATGGAAAGAGCTGCATGCTTCCCTTTCTGCAGGGCTACTCAGGGCCTTACCTCGAGGCAAGAACTCACGTTGAGATTCCCTTTAGCTCTAGAGCATGGCAAGGTGAGCCCCACCCTGGCCTATGAAGCTCCGTGTGTACCCAGGAAAACTCATTTTCTTCCCAGACCCATGCCTACAGTGGCCAGAGGCCTGTCAACAGCAGAGAATTTCAGGGAGCTTCACGGCAGCAAGAATGGAGGTTTCCAAACGGAAAGCAAGGCTAGTCCCATCATGCCCCCATTTCCATGGGTACAGGCAGCATACATCTCTGTGGTTTTTAACAAGTCAAAAGAGACACCGAGTACACACTGGTTGCTTCCCTGAATCAACTTCTCGAGGAAGGGTGTTCTGCATCTAGTGAACGGCCTCACCAAGGAACGCCCTAGCAAGGCCACTGGGCCCAGGGCCTCACCAAGGAACGCCCTAGGCAAGCCACTTGGCCCGTGCCTTTTCAAAAGCCTGCAGTGGTACGGGAAAAACTGGGCTTTAGTTGCAAAAGGAAAGCAAGCCGTCTTTCTCCTGGAGGCAGGGTGACTTCAGGTAGGAGGTCCTGATTGGAAGGAGAAGCCTAGTGTTTTTCTCTGTGCAGCTCAGACTAGGGACTGAGTGCGATTTCCACGGCATGTTGGAACTTGTTTGAACGTTGCTCTTGAACCTGTGCGAGTGCTGTGAATCAAGATATCACAAGAAAGAGTGCAGTGTGTTGCCCATGACTCAGCAGACACAGAGGACCTCCGTGGGACCTATGGGCCTCGTTGTTGTTCAGCGGGCCTACAGGGGTGTGGAGGTACTCAGTGATCTTGGAACTAAAATGATGCTCACCCGAGGGGGTTAGGAGTCCTGAAAAGGGTACTTCCTTTAAAATAAAGCAAAATAGCGACTAAGAGCACATGGAAAGAGCTGCATGCCTCCCTTTCTGCATGGCCACTCGGGGCCTGACCACGAGGCAAGGACAGATCTGAGATTCCCTTTAACTCTAGAGCATGGCAAGATGAGTCCCACCGCGGACTATGAAGCACACTGTGTAGCCAGAGAAAACACATTTTCTTCCCAGACCAATGCGTACAATAGCCAGGGGCCTGTGAACAGCAGAGAATTTCAGGGAGCTTCAAGGCAGCATGAATGGAGCTATCAAAATGGATAAGGAACTCTACTACCAACATGAGCCCATTTCCATAGGCACAAACAGCATACATCCCTGTGGTTTCAAAGAACTCAAAAGAGACACAGAGTACACACTGGTTCCTTCCCTGAATCAAATTCTCGAGGCAGGGTGTTCTGCATGTAGTGAGCCGCCTCAACCAAGGAACGCCCTAGTTAGGCCTGGGGCCGGTGCCTCTTCAAAAGCCTGAAAAGCGTACTGGCGTTAAAATGCTGAAGATAAGCGACTACGGCCTCATGGAAACTGCTACACGCCCGGGTGCTACAGGAAAGACTGTGCTTTAGTTGCAATACGAACGCAACCGATTTTTTCCTGGAGGCAGGGTGACTTGAGGTAGGAGGTCCTGGAAGGAAGGCGAAGCCTAGTGTTTTTCTCAGTTCAGCTCAGACTAGGGAATGTGTGAGACTTCCACAGCAAGTTGCATCTTGCCAAAACGGTGCTCGTGAACCTGTGCGAGTGCTGTGAATCAAGATATCACAACAAAGAGTGCAGTGTGTTGCCCATGATTCAGCAGACACAGAGGGCCTCCGAGGGACCTATGGGCCACGTTGTTCTCAGCAGGCCTACAGAGGTGTGGAGGTAGTCAGGGATATTGGAACGAAAATGCTCCCTCGAGGGTCCTAGGAGTGCTGAAAAGGTTCCTTCCTTTAAAATAAAGCAGAACAGCGACTATGAGCTCATGGAAAGAGCTGCATGCCTCTCTTTCCCCATGGCTACTCAGGGCCTTACCTCGAGGCAAGGACTCACGTTGAGATTCCCTTTAGCTCTAGAGCATGGCAAGATGCGCCCCACCCCGGGCAATGAAGCTCCGAGTGTAGCCAGAGAAAACTCATTTTCTTCCCAGACCCAAGCCTACAGTGGCCAGGGGCCTGTCAACAGCAGAGAATTTCAGGGAGCTTCACGAAAGCAAGAATGGAGCTTTCCAAATGGAAAGCAAGGCTAGTCCCATCATGCCCCCATTTCCATGGGCACAGGCAGCATACATCTCTGTGGTTTTTAACAAGTCAAATGAGACACAGAGTACACAGTTGTTGCTTCCCTGAATCAACTTCTCGAGGCAGGGTGTTCTGCATCTAGTGAACGGCCTCACCAAGGAAAGCCCTAACTAGGCTTCTGGGCCCGTGCCTCTTCAAAAGCCTGCCATGCTACAGGAAAAACTGTGCTTTAGTTGCAATAGAAACGAGGTCGCCTTTCTTCAGGAGGCAGGGTGACTTCAGGTAGGAGGTCCTGAATGGAAGGAGAAGCTTACTGTTTCTCTCTGTACAGCTCAAACTAGGGAATGAGAGCGACTTCCACGGCCTGTTGGAACTTGCTTAACGGTGCTCGTGAACCTGTGCGATTGCTGGCTAAAGCAAGATGTTCCAATAAGAGTGCACTGTGCTGCCCTACACTCGGCATACATACTGTGAATCGGAAAGCTCCTGGCCTGGCTATTGCTTAGAAGGGCCAGGGGAGCGTGAGGGTACTCAGTGTTCTTGCAGGGAATAGGGTTTCCAGGCGAGGCACATAGGTGTCCTGAAAAGCGTACTGGCTTTAAAATGCTGAAGATAAGCGACTGCGGCCTCATGGAAACGGCTACACGCCTCTGCTTCTGCATAGCATTTCATGGCCTTACCTCGAGGCAAGTTCTCACATTTCTTGCCCCGTGAGCGACACAGCATGTTAAGATGCTGTATTTCTCCTTGAAGAGAGTGACTTCAGGAACTAGGTCCTCGGTAAATTCGAAGCAGAGTGTTTTCTCAGGGCAGCTCAGACGAGGGCAATGTCGAAGACTTCCAGGGCATGTTGGACTGCCTAGAAATGTGGTTCTGATGCTGTTCGAGTGCTCTGGAAATGTAGCCCTCCTGAAGTAAAGTACAGTGTGTTGCCCGAGACTCTGCAGACACAAAGAGCCTCCGTGGGAGGTATGGGACTCAATGCTGCTCAGCAGGCCCACAGGGGTGTGGAGGGAGTCAGTGATCTTGGAACCAAAATGATGCTCACCCGAAGGACCTAGGCCTCCTGAAAAGGGTACTTCCTTTAAAATAAAACAGACCTCCACTAAGAGCTCATGGAAAGAGCTGCATGCTTCCCTTTCTGCAGGGCTACTCAGGGCCTTACCTCGAGGCAAGAACTCACGTTGAGATTCCCTTTAGCTCTAGAGCATGGCAAGGTGAGCCCCACCCTGGCCTATGAAGCTCCGTGTGTACCCAGGAAAACTCATTTTCTTCCCAGACCCATGCCTACAGTGGCCAGAGGCCTGTCAACAGCAGAGAATTTCAGGGAGCTTCACGGCAGCAAGAATGGAGGTTTCCAAACGGAAAGCAAGGCTAGTCCCATCATGCCCCCATTTCCATGGGTACAGGCAGCATACATCTCTGTGGTTTTTAACAAGTCAAAAGAGACACCGAGTACACACTGGTTGCTTCCCTGAATCAACTTCTCGAGGAAGGGTGTTCTGCATCTAGTGAACGGCCTCACCAAGGAACGCCCTAGCAAGGCCACTGGGCCCAGGGCCTCACCAAGGAACGCCCTAGGCAAGCCACTTGGCCCGTGCCTTTTCAAAAGCCTGCAGTGGTACGGGAAAAACTGGGCTTTAGTTGCAAAAGGAAAGCAAGCCGTCTTTCTCCTGGAGGCAGGGTGACTTCAGGTAGGAGGTCCTGATTGGAAGGAGAAGCCTAGTGTTTTTCTCTGTGCAGCTCAGACTAGGGACTGAGTGCGATTTCCACGGCATGTTGGAACTTGTTTGAACGTTGCTCTTGAACCTGTGCGAGTGCTGTGAATCAAGATATCACAAGAAAGAGTGCAGTGTGTTGCCCATGACTCAGCAGACACAGAGGACCTCCGTGGGACCTATGGGCCTCGTTGTTGTTCAACGGGCCTACAGGGGTGTGGAGGTACTCAGTGATCTTGGAACTAAAATGATGCTCACCCGAGGGGGTTAGGAGTCCTGAAAAGGGTACTTCCTTTAAAATAAAGCAAAATAGCGACTAAGAGCACATGGAAAGAGCTGCATGCCTCCCTTTCTGCATGGCCACTCGGGGCCTGACCACGAGGCAAGGACAGATCTGAGATTCCCTTTAACTCTAGAGCATGGCAAGATGAGTCCCACCGCGGACTATGAAGCACACTGTGTAGCCAGAGAAAACACATTTTCTTCCCAGACCAATGCGTACAATAGCCAGGGGCCTGTGAACAGCAGAGAATTTCAGGGAGCTTCAAGGCAGCATGAATGGAGCTATCAAAATGGATAAGGAAGTCTACTACCAACATGAGCCCATTTCCATAGGCACAAACAGCATACATCCCTGTGGTTTCAAAGAACTCAAAAGAGACACAGAGTACACACTGGTTCCTTCCCTGAATCAAATTCTCGAGGCAGGGTGTTCTGCATGTAGTGAGCCGCCTCAACCAAGGAACGCCCTAGTTAGGCCTGGGGCCGGTGCCTCTTCAAAAGCCTGAAAAGCGTACTGGCGTTAAAATGCTGAAGATAAGCGACTACGGCCTCATGGAAACTGCTACACGCCCGGGTGCTACAGGAAAGACTGTGCTTTAGTTGCAATACGAACGCAACCGATTTTTTCCTGGAGGCAGGGTGACTTGAGGTAGGAGGTCCTGGAAGGAAGGCGAAGCCTAGTGTTTTTCTCAGTTCAGCTCAGACTAGGGAATGTGTGAGACTTCCACAGCAAGTTGCATCTTGCCAAAACGGTGCTCGTGAACCTGTGCGAGTGCTGTGAATCAAGATATCACAACAAAGAGTGCAGTGTGTTGCCCATGATTCAGCAGACACAGAGGGCCTCCGAGGGACCTATGGGCCACGTTGTTCTCAGCAGGCCTACAGAGGTGTGGAGGTAGTCAGGGATATTGGAACGAAAATGCTCCCTCGAGGGTCCTAGGAGTGCTGAAAAGGTTCCTTCCTTTAAAATAAAGCAGAACAGCGACTATGAGCTCATGGAAAGAGCTGCATGCCTCTCTTTCCCCATGGCTACTCAGGGCCTTACCTCGAGGCAAGGACTCACGTTGAGATTCCCTTTAGCTCTAGAGCATGGCAAGATGCGCCCCACCCCGGGCAATGAAGCTCCGAGTGTAGCCAGAGAAAACTCATTTTCTTCCCAGACCCAAGCCTACAGTGGCCAGGGGCCTGTCAACAGCAGAGAATTTCAGGGAGCTTCACGAAAGCAAGAATGGAGCTTTCCAAATGGAAAGCAAGGCTAGTCCCATCATGCCCCCATTTCCATGGGCACAGGCAGCATACATCTCTGTGGTTTTTAACAAGTCAAATGAGACACAGAGTACACAGTTGTTGCTTCCCTGAATCAACTTCTCGAGGCAGGGTGTTCTGCATCTAGTGAACGGCCTCACCAAGGAAAGCCCTAACTAGGCTTCTGGGCCCGTGCCTCTTCAAAAGCCTGCCATGCTACAGGAAAAACTGTGCTTTAGTTGCAATAGAAACGAGGTCGCCTTTCTTCAGGAGGCAGGGTGACTTCAGGTAGGAGGTCCTGAATGGAAGGAGAAGCTTACTGTTTCTCTCTGTACAGCTCAAACTAGGGAATGAGAGCGACTTCCACGGCCTGTTGGAACTTGCTTAACGGTGCTCGTGAACCTGTGCGATTGCTGGCTAAAGCAAGATGTTCCAATAAGAGTGCACTGTGCTGCCTTACACTCGGCATACATACTGTGAATCGGAAAGCTCCTGGCCTGGCTATTGCTTAGAAGGGCCAGGGGAGCGTGAGGGTACTCAGTGTTCTTGCAGGGAATAGGGTTTCCAGGCGAGGCACATAGGTGTCCTGAAAAGCGTACTGGCTTTAAAATGCTGAAGATAAGCGACTGCGGCCTCATGGAAACTGCTACAAGCCTCTGCTTCTGCATAGCATTTCATGGCCTTACCTCGAGGCAAGTTCTCACATTTCTTGCCCTGTGAGCGACACAGCATGTTAAGATGCTGTATTTCTCCTTGAAGAGAGTGACTTCAGGAACTAGGTCCTCGGTAAATTCGAAGCAGAGTGTTTTCTCAGGGCAGCTCAGACGAGGGCAATGTCGAAGACTTCCAGGGCATGTTGGACTGCCTAGAAATGTGGTTCTGATGCTGTTCGAGTGCTCTGGAAATGTAGCCCTCCTGAAGTAAAGTACAGTGTGTTGCCCGAGACTCTGCAGACACAAAGAGCCTCCGTGGGAGGTATGGGACTCAATGCTGCTCAGCAGGCCCACAGGGGTGTGGAGGGAGTCAGTGATCTTGGAACCAAAATGATGCTCACCCGAAGGACCTAGGCCTCCTGAAAAGGGTACTTCCTTTAAAATAAAACAGACCTCCACTAAGAGCTCATGGAAAGAGCTGCATGCTTCCCTTTCTGCAGGGCTACTCAGGGCCTTACCTCGAGGCAAGGACTCACGTTGAGATTCCCTTTAGCTCTAGAGCATGGCAAGGTGAGCCCCACCCTGGCCTATGAAGCTCCGTGTGTACCCAGGAAAACTCATTTTCTTCCCAGACCCATGCCTACAGTGGCCAGAGGCCTGTCAACAGCAGAGAATTTCAGGGAGCTTCACGGCAGCAAGAATGGAGGTTTCCAAACGGAAAGCAAGGCTAGTCCCATCATGCCCCCATTTCCATGGGTACAGGCAGCATACATCTCTGTGGTTTTTAACAAGTCAAAAGAGACACCGACTACACACTGGTTGCTTCCCTGAATCAACTTCTCGAGGAAGGGTGTTCTGCATCTAGTGAACGGCCTCACCAAGGAACGCCCTAGCAAGGCCACTGGGCCCAGGGCCTCACCAAGGAACGCCCTAGGCAAGTCACTTGGCCCGTGCCTTTTCAAAAGCCTGCAGTGGTACGGGAAAAACTGGGCTTTAGTTGCAAAAGGAAAGCAAGCCGTCTTTCTCCTGGAGGCAGGGTGACTTCAGGTAGGAGGTCCTGATTGGAAGGAGAAGCCTAGTGTTTTTCTCTGTGCAGCTCAGACTAGGGACTGAGTGCGATTTCCACGGCATGATGGAACTTGTTTGAACGTTGCTCTTGAACCTGTGCGAGTGCTGTGAATCAAGATATCACAAGAAAGAGTGCAGTGTGTTGCCCATGACTCAGCAGACACAGAGGACCTCCGTGGGACCTATGGGCCTCGTTGTTGTTCAGCGGGCCTACAGGGGTGTGGAGGTACTCAGTGATCTTGGAACTAAAATGATGCTCACCCGAGGGGGTTAGGAGTCCTGAAAAGGGTACTTCCTTTAAAATAAAGCAAAATAGCGACTAAGAGCACATGGAAAGAGCTGCATGCCTCCCTTTCTGCATGGCCACTCGGGGCCTCACCACGAGGCAAGGACAGATCTGAGATTCCCTTTAACTCTAGAGCATGGCAAGATGAGTCCCACCGCGGACTATGAAGCACACTGTGTAGCCAGAGAAAACACATTTTCTTCCCAGACCAATGCGTACAATAGCCAGGGGCCTGTGAACAGCAGAGAATTTCAGGGAGCTTCAAGGCAGCATGAATGGAGCTATCAAAATGGATAAGGAAGTCTACTACCAACATGAGCCCATTTCCATAGGCACAAACAGCATACATCCCTGTGGTTTCAAAGAACTCAAAAGAGACACAGAGTACACACTGGTTCCTTCCCTGAATCAAATTCTCGAGGCAGGGTGTTCTGCATGTAGTGAGCCGCCTCAACCAAGGAACGCCCTAGTTAGGCCTGGGGCCGGTGCCTCTTCAAAAGCCTGAAAAGCGTACTGGCGTTAAAATGCTGAAGATAAGCGACTACGGCCTCATGGAAACTGCTACACGCCCGGGTGCTACAGGAAAGACTGTGCTTTAGTTGCAATACGAACGCAACCGATTTTTTCCTGGAGGCAGGGTGACTTGAGGTAGGAGGTCCTGGAAGGAAGGCGAAGTCTAGTGTTTTTCTCAGTTCAGCTCAGACTAGGGAATGTGTGAGACTTCCACAGCAAGTTGGAGCTTGCCAAAACGGTGCTCGTGAACCTGTGCGAGTGCTGTGAATCAAGATATCACAACAAAGAGTGCAGTGTGTTGCCCATGATTCAGCAGACACAGAGGACCTCCGAGGGACCTATGGGCCACGTTGTTCTCAGCAGGCCTACAGAGGTGTGGAGGTAGTCAGGGATATTGGAACGAAAATGCTCCCTCGAGGGTCCTAGGAGTGCTGAAAAGGTTCCTTCCTTTAAAATAAAGCAGAACAGCGACTATGAGCTCATGGAAAGAGCTGCATGCCTCTCTTTCCCCATGGCTACTCAGGGCCTTACCTCGAGGCAAGGACTCACGTTGAGATTCCCTTTAGCTCTAGAGCATGGCAAGATGCGCCCCACCCCGGGCAATGAAGCTCCGAGTGTAGCCAGAGAAAACTCATTTTCTTCCCAGACCCAAGCCTACAGTGGCCAGGGGCCTGTCAACAGCAGAGAATTTCAGGGAGCTTCACGAAAGCAAGAATGGAGCTTTCCAAATGGAAAGCAAGGCTAGTCCCATCATGCCCCCATTTCCATGGGCACAGGCAGCATACATCTCTGTGGTTTTTAACAAGTCAAATGAGACACAGAGTACACAGTTGTTGCTTCCCTGAATCAACTTCTCGAGGCAGGGTGTTCTGCATCTAGTGAACGGCCTCACCAAGGAAAGCCCTAACTAGGCTTCTGGGCCCGTGCCTCTTCAAAAGCCTGCCATGCTACAGGAAAAACTGTGCTTTAGTTGCAATAGAAACGAGGTCGCCTTTCTTCAGGAGGCAGGGTGACTTCAGGTAGGAGGTCCTGAATGGAAGGAGAAGCTTACTGTTTCTCTCTGTACAGCTCAAACTAGGGAATGAGAGCGACTTCCACGGCCTGTTGGAACTTGCTTAACGGTGCTCGTGAACCTGTGCGATTGCTGGCTAAAGCAAGATGTTCCAATAAGAGTGCACTGTGCTGCCCTACACTCGGCATACATACTGTGAATCGGAAAGCTCCTGGCCTGGCTATTGCTTAGAAGGGCCAGGGGAGCGTGAGGGTACTCAGTGTTCTTGCAGGGAATAGGGTTTCCAGGCGAGGCACATAGGTGTCCTGAAAAGCGTACTGGCTTTAAAATGCTGAAGATAAGCGACTGCGGCCTCATGGAAACGGCTACACGCCTCTGCTTCTGCATAGCATTTCATGGCCTTACCTCGAGGCAAGTTCTCACATTTCTTGCCCCGTGAGCGACACAGCATGTTAAGATGCTGTATTTCTCCTTTAAGAGAGTGACTTCAGGAACTAGGTCCTCGGTAAATTCGAAGCAGAGTGTTTTCTCAGGGCAGCTCAGACGAGGGCAATGTCGAAGACTTCCAGGGCATGTTGGACTGCCTAGAAATGTGGTTCTGATGCTGTTCGAGTGCTCTGGAAATGTAGCCCTCCTGAAGTAAAGTACAGTGTGTTGCCCGAGACTCTGCAGACACAAAGAGCCTCCGTGGGAGGTATGGGACTCAATGCTGCTCAGCAGGCCCACAGGGGTGTGGAGGGAGTCAGTGATCTTGGAACCAAAATGATGCTCACCCGAAGGACCTAGGCCTCCTGAAAAGGGTACTTCCTTTAAAATAAAACAGACCTCCACTAAGAGCTCATGGAAAGAGCTGCATGCTTCCCTTTCTGCAGGGCTACTCAGGGCCTTACCTCGAGGCAAGGACTCACGTTGAGATTCCCTTTAGCTCTAGAGCATGGCAAGGTGAGCCCCACCCTGGCCTATGAAGCTCCGTGTGTACCCAGGAAAACTCATTTTCTTCCCAGACCCATGCCTACAGTGGCCAGAGGCCTGTCAACAGCAGAGAATTTCAGGGAGCTTCACGGCAGCAAGAATGGAGGTTTCCAAACGGAAAGCAAGGCTAGTCCCATCATGCCCCCATTTCCATGGGTACAGGCAGCATACATCTCTGTGGTTTTTAACAAGTCAAAAGAGACACCGAGTACACACTGGTTGCTTCCCTGAATCAACTTCTCGAGGAAGGGTGTTCTGCATCTAGTGAACGGCCTCACCAAGGAACGCCCTAGCAAGGCCACTGGGCCCAGGGCCTCACCAAGGAACGCCCTAGGCAAGCCACTTGGCCCGTGCCTTTTCAAAAGCCTGCAGTGGTACGGGAAAAACTGGGCTTTAGTTGCAAAAGGAAAGCAAGCCGTCTTTCTCCTGGAGGCAGGGTGACTTCAGGTAGGAGGTCCTGATTGGAAGGAGAAGCCTAGTGTTTTTCTCTGTGCAGCTCAGACTAGGGATTGAGTGCGATTTCCACGGCATGTTGGAACTTGTTTGAACGTTGCTCTTGAACCTGTGCGAGTGCTGTGAATCAAGATATCACAAGAAAGAGTGCAGTGTGTTGCCCATGACTCAGCAGACACAGAGGACCTCCGTGGGACCTATGGGCCTCGTTGTTGTTCAGCGGGCCTACAGGGGTGTGGAGGTACTCAGTGATCTTGGAACTAAAATGATGCTCACCCGAGGGGGTTAGGAGTCCTGAAAAGGGTACTTCCTTTAAAATAAAGCAAAATAGCGACTAAGAGCACATGGAAAGAGCTGCATGCCTCCCTTTCTGCATGGCCACTCGGGGCCTGACCACGAGGCAAGGACAGATCTGAGATTCCCTTTAACTCTAGAGCATGGCAAGATGAGTCCCACCGCGGACTATGAAGCACACTGTGTAGCCAGAGAAAACACATTTTCTTCCCAGACCAATGCGTACAATAGCCAGGGGCCTGTGAACAGCAGAGAATTTCAGGGAGCTTCAAGGCAGCATGAATGGAGCTATCAAAATGGATAAGGAAGTCTACTACCAACATGAGCCCATTTCCATAGGCACAAACAGCATACATCCCTGTGGTTTCAAAGAACTCAAAAGAGACACAGAGTACACACTGGTTCCTTCCCTGAATTAAATTCTCGAGGCAGGGTGTTCTGCATGTAGTGAACCGCCTCAACCAAGGAACGCCCTAGTTAGGCCTGGGGCCGGTGCCTCTTCAAAAGCCTGAAAAGCGTACTGGCGTTAAAATGCTGAAGATAAGCGACTACGGCCTCATGGAAACTGCTACACGCCCGGGTGCTACAGGAAAGACTGTGCTTTAGTTGCAATACGAACGCAACCGATTTTTTCCTGGAGGCAGGGTGACTTCAGGTAGGAGGTCCTGGAAGGAAGGCGAAGCCTAGTGTTTTTCTCAGTTCAGCTCAGACTAGGGAATGTGTGAGACTTCCACAGCAAGTTGCATCTTGCCAAAACGGTGCTCGTGAAGCTGTGCGAGTGCTGTGAATCAAGATATCACAACAAAGAGTGCAGTGTGTTGCCCATGATTCAGCAGACACAGAGGACCTCCGAGGGACCTATGGGCCACGTTGTTCTCAGCAGGCCTACAGAGGTGTGGAGGTAGTCAGGGATATTGGAACGAAAATGCTCCCTCGAGGGTCCTAGGAGTGCTGAAAAGGTTCCTTCCTTTAAAATAAAGCAGAACAGCCACTATGAGCTCATGGAAAGAGCTGCATGCCTCTCTTTCCCCATGGCTACTCAGGGCCTTACCTCGAGGCAAGGACTCACGTTGAGATTCCCTTTAGCTCTAGAGCATGGCAAGATGCGCCCCACCCCGGGCAATGAAGCTCCGAGTGTAGCCAGAGAAAACTCATTTTCTTCCCAGACCCAAGCCTACAGTGGCCAGGGGCCTGTCAACAGCAGAGAATTTCAGGGAGCTTCACGAAAGCAAGAATGGAGCTTTCCAAATGGAAAGCAAGGCTAGTCCCATCATGCCCCCATTTCCATGGGCACAGGCAGCATACATCTCTGTGGTTTTTAACAAGTCAAATGAGACACAGAGTACACAGTTGTTGCTTCCCTGAATCAACTTCTCGAGGCAGGGTGTTCTGCATCTAGTGAACGGCCTCACCAAGGAAAGCCCTAACTAGGCTTCTGGGCCCGTGCCTCTTCAAAAGCCTGCCATGCTACAGGAAAAACTGTGCTTTAGTTGCAATAGAAACGAGGTCGCCTTTCTTCAGGAGGCAGGGTGACTTCAGGTAGGAGGTCCTGAATGGAAGGAGAAGCTTACTGTTTCTCTCTGTACAGCTCAAACTAGGGAATGAGAGCGACTTCCACGGCCTGTTGGAACTTGCTTAACGGTGCTCGTGAACCTGTGCGATTGCTGGCTAAAGCAAGATGTTCCAATAAGAGTGCACTGTGCTGCCCTACACTCGGCATACATAATGTGAATCGGAAAGCTCCTGGCCTGGCTATTGCTTAGAAGGGCCAGGGGAGCGTGAGGGTACTCAGTGTTCTTGCAGGGAATAGGGTTTCCAGGCGAGGCACATAGGTGTCCTGAAAAGCGTACTGGCTTTAAAATGCTGAAGATAAGCGACTGCGGCCTCATGGAAACGGCTACACGCCTCTGCTTCTGCATAGCATTTCATGGCCTTACCTCGAGGCAAGTTCTCACATTTCTTGCCCCGTGAGCGACACAGCATGTTAAGATGCTGTATTTCTCCTTGAAGAGAGTGACTTCAGGAACTAGGTCCTCGGTAAATTCGAAGCAGAGTGTTTTCTCAGGGCAGCTCAGACGAGGGCAATGTCGAAGACTTCCAGGGCATGTTGGACTGCCTAGAAATGTGGTTCTGATGCTGTTCGAGTGCTCTGGAAATGTAGCCCTCCTGAAGTAAAGTACAGTGTGTTGCCCGAGACTCTGCAGACACAAAGAGCCTCCGTGGGAGGTATGGGACTCAATGCTGCTCAGCAGGCCCACAGGGGTGTGGAGGGAGTCAGTGATCTTGGAACCAAAATGATGCTCACCCGAAGGACCTAGGCCTCCTGAAAAGGGTACTTCCTTTAAAATAAAACAGACCTCCACTAAGAGCTCATGGAAAGAGCTGCATGCTTCCCTTTCTGCAGGGCTACTCAGGGCCTTACCTCGAGGCAAGGACTCACGTTGAGATTCCCTTTAGCTCTAGAGCATGGCAAGGTGAGCCCCACCCTGGCCTATGAAGCTCCGTGTGTACCCAGGAAAACTCATTTTCTTCCCAGACCCATGCCTACAGTGGCCAGAGGCCTGTCAACAGCAGAGAATTTCAGGGAGCTTCACGGCAGCAAGAATGGAGGTTTCCAAACGGAAAGCAAGGCTAGTCCCATCATGCCCCCATTTCCATGGGTACAGGCAGCATACATCTCTGTGGTTTTTAACAAGTCAAAAGAGACACCGACTACACACTGGTTGCTTCCCTGAATCAACTTCTCGAGGAAGGGTGTTCTGCATCTAGTGAACGGCCTCACCAAGGAACGCCCTAGCAAGGCCACTGGGCCCAGAGCCTCACCAAGGAACGCCCTAGGCAAGCCACTTGGCCCGTGCCTTTTCAAAAGCCTGCAGTGGTACGGGAAAAACTGGGCTTTAGTTGCAAAAGGAAAGCAAGCCGTCTTTCTCCTGGAGGCAGGGTGACTTCAGGTAGGAGGTCCTGATTGGAAGGAGAAGCCTAGTGTTTTTCTCTGTGCAGCTCAGACTAGGGACTGAGTGCGATTTCCACGGCATGATGGAACTTGTTTGAACGTTGCTCTTGAACCTGTGCGAGTGCTGTGAATCAAGATATCACAAGAAAGAGTGCAGTGTGTTGCCCATGACTCAGCAGACACAGAGGACCTCCGTGGGACCTATGGGCCTCGTTGTTGTTCAGCGGGCCTACAGGGGTGTGGAGGTACTCAGTGATCTTGGAACTAAAATGATGCTCACCCGAGGGGGTTAGGAGTCCTGAAAAGGGTACTTCCTTTAAAATAAAGCAAAATAGCGACTAAGAGCACATGGAAAGAGCTGCATGCCTCCCTTTCTGCATGGCCACTCGGGGCCTCACCACGAGGCAAGGACAGATCTGAGATTCCCTTTAACTCTAGAGCATGGCAAGATGAGTCCCACCGCGGACTATGAAGCACACTGTGTAGCCAGAGAAAACACATTTTCTTCCCAGACCAATGCGTACAATAGCCAGGGGCCTGTGAACAGCAGAGAATTTCAGGGAGCTTCAAGGCAGCATGAATGGAGCTATCAAAATGGATAAGGAAGTCTACTACCAACATGAGCCCATTTCCATAGGCACAAACAGCATACATCCCTGTGGTTTCAAAGAACTCAAAAGAGACACAGAGTACACACTGGTTCCTTCCCTGAATCAAATTCTCGAGGCAGGGTGTTCTGCATGTAGTGAGCCGCCTCAACCAAGGAACGCCCTAGTTAGGCCTGGGGCCGGTGCCTCTTCAAAAGCCTGAAAAGCGTACTGGCGTTAAAATGCTGAAGATAAGCGACTACGGCCTCATGGAAACTGCTACACGCCCGGGTGCTACAGGAAAGACTGTGCTTTAGTTGCAATACGAACGCAACCGATTTTTTCCTGGAGGCAGGGTGACTTGAGGTAGGAGGTCCTGGAAGGAAGGCGAAGCCTAGTGTTTTTCTCAGTTCAGCTCAGACTAGGGAATGTGTGAGACTTCCACAGCAAGTTGGAGCTTGCCAAAACGGTGCTCGTGAACCTGTGCGAGTGCTGTGAATCAAGATATCACAACAAAGAGTGCAGTGTGTTGCCCATGATTCAGCAGACACAGAGGACCTCCGAGGGACCTATGGGCCACGTTGTTCTCAGCAGGCCTACAGAGGTGTGGAGGTAGTCAGGGATATTGGAACGAAAATGCTCCCTCGAGGGTCCTAGGAGTGCTGAAAAGGTTCCTTCCTTTAAAATAAAGCAGAACAGCGACTATGAGCTCATGGAAAGAGCTGCATGCCTCTCTTTCCCCATGGCTACTCAGGGCCTTACCTCGAGGCAAGGACTCACGTTGAGATTCCCTTTAGCTCTAGAGCATGGCAAGATGCGCCCCACCCCGGGCAATGAAGCTCCGAGTGTAGCCAGAGAAAACTCATTTTCTTCCCAGACCCAAGCCTACAGTGGCCAGGGGCCTGTCAACAGCAGAGAATTTCAGGGAGCTTCACGAAAGCAAGAATGGAGCTTTCCAAATGGAAAGCAAGGCTAGTCCCATCATGCCCCCATTTCCATGGGCACAGGCAGCATACATCTCTGTGGTTTTTAACAAGTCAAATGAGACACAGAGTACACAGTTGTTGCTTCCCTGAATCAACTTCTCGAGGCAGGGTGTTCTGCATCTAGTGAACGGCCTCACCAAGGAAAGCCCTAACTAGGCTTCTGGGCCCGTGCCTCTTCAAAAGCCTGCCATGCTACAGGAAAAACTGTGCTTTAGTTGCAATAGAAACGAGGTCGCCTTTCTTCAGGAGGCAGGGTGACTTCAGGTAGGAGGTCCTGAATGGAAGGAGAAGCTTACTGTTTCTCTCTGTACAGCTCAAACTAGGGAATGAGAGCGACTTCCACGGCCTGTTGGAACTTGCTTAACGGTGCTCGTGAACCTGTGCGATTGCTGGCTAAAGCAAGATGTTCCAATAAGAGTGCACTGTGCTGCCCTACACTCGGCATACATACTGTGAATCGGAAAGCTCCTGGCCTGGCTATTGCTTAGAAGGGCCAGGGGAGCGTGAGGGTACTCAGTGTTCTTGCAGGGAATAGGGTTTCCAGGCGAGGCACATAGGTGTCCTGAAAAGCGTACTGGCTTTAAAATGCTGAAGATAAGCGACTGCGGCCTCATGGAAACGGCTACACGCCTCTGCTTCTGCATAGCATTTCATGGCCTTACCTCGAGGCAAGTTCTCACATTTCTTGCCCCGTGAGCGACACAGCATGTTAAGATGCTGTATTTCTCCTTGAAGAGAGTGACTTCAGGAACTAGGTCCTCGGTAAATTCGAAGCAGAGTGTTTTCTCAGGGCAGCTCAGACGAGGGCAATGTCGAAGACTTCCAGGGCATGTTGGACTGCCTAGAAATGTGGTTCTGATGCTGTTCGAGTGCTCTGGAAATGTAGCCCTCCTGAAGTAAAGTACAGTGTGTTGCCCGAGACTCTGCAGACACAAAGAGCCTCCGTGGGAGGTATGGGACTCAATGCTGCTCAGCAGGCCCACAGGGGTGTGGAGGGAGTCAGTGATCTTGGAACCAAAATGATGCTCACCCGAAGGACCTAGGCCTCCTGAAAAGGGTACTTCCTTTAAAATAAAACAGACCTCCACTAAGAGCTCATGGAAAGAGCTGCATGCTTCCCTTTCTGCAGGGCTACTCAGGGCCTTACCTCGAGGCAAGGACTCACGTTGAGATTCCCTTTAGCTCTAGAGCATGGCAAGGTGAGCCCCACCCTGGCCTATGAAGCTCCGTGTGTACCCAGGAAAACTCATTTTCTTCCCAGACCCATGCCTACAGTGGCCAGAGGCCTGTCAACAGCAGAGAATTTCAGGGAGCTTCACGGCAGCAAGAATGGAGGTTTCCAAACGGAAAGCAAGGCTAGTCCCATCATGCCCCCATTTCCATGGGTACAGGCAGCATACATCTCTGTGGTTTTTAACAAGTCAAAAGAGACACCGAGTACACACTGGTTGCTTCCCTGAATCAACTTCTCGAGGAAGGGTGTTCTGCATCTAGTGAACGGCCTCACCAAGGAACGCCCTAGCAAGGCCACTGGGCCCAGGGCCTCACCAAGGAACGCCCTAGGCAAGCCACTTGGCCCGTGCCTTTTCAAAAGCCTGCAGTGGTACGGGAAAAACTGGGCTTTAGTTGCAAAAGGAAAGCAAGCCGTCTTTCTCCTGGAGGCAGGGTGACTTCAGGTAGGAGGTCCTGATTGGAAGGAGAAGCCTAGTGTTTTTCTCTGTGCAGCTCAGACTAGGGATTGAGTGCGATTTCCACGGCATGTTGGAACTTGTTTGAACGTTGCTCTTGAACCTGTGCGAGTGCTGTGAATCAAGATATCACAAGAAAGAGTGCAGTGTGTTGCCCATGACTCAGCAGACACAGAGGACCTCCGTGGGACCTATGGGCCTCGTTGTTGTTCAGCGGGCCTACAGGGGTGTGGAGGTACTCAGTGATCTTGGAACTAAAATGATGCTCACCCGAGGGGGTTAGGAGTCCTGAAAAGGGTACTTCCTTTAAAATAAAGCAAAATAGCGACTAAGAGCACATGGAAAGAGCTGCATGCCTCCCTTTCTGCATGGCCACTCGGGGCCTGACCACGAG
Organism: Balaenoptera physalus; assembly: GCF_965194825.1. Lineage (NCBI taxonomy): Eukaryota > Metazoa > Chordata > Mammalia > Artiodactyla > Balaenopteridae > Balaenoptera > Balaenoptera physalus. Next base: position 280,187 of record NW_028125711.1, on the reverse strand, counting down.
GCAAGGACAGATCTGAGATTCCCTTTAACTCTAGAGCATGGCAAGATGAGTCCCACCGCGGACTATGAAGCACACTGTGTAGCCAGAGAAAACACATTTTCTTCCCAGACCAATGCGTACAATAGCCAGGGGCCTGTGAACAGCAGAGAATTTCAGGGAGCTTCAAGGCAGCATGAATGGAGCTATCAAAATGGATAAGGAAGTCTACTACCAACATGAGCCCATTTCCATAGGCACAAACAGCATACATCCCTGTGGTTTCAAAGAACTCAAAAGAGACACAGAGTACACACTGGTTCCTTCCCTGAATTAAATTCTCGAGGCAGGGTGTTCTGCATGTAGTGAACCGCCTCAACCAAGGAACGCCCTAGTTAGGCCTGGGGCCGGTGCCTCTTCAAAAGCCTGAAAAGCGTACTGGCGTTAAAATGCTGAAGATAAGCGACTACGGCCTCATGGAAACTGCTACACGCCCGGGTGCTACAGGAAAGACTGTGCTTTAGTTGCAATACGAACGCAACCGATTTTTTCCTGGAGGCAGGGTGACTTCAGGTAGGAGGTCCTGGAAGGAAGGCGAAGCCTAGTGTTTTTCTCAGTTCAGCTCAGACTAGGGAATGTGTGAGACTTCCACAGCAAGTTGCATCTTGCCAAAACGGTGCTCGTGAACCTGTGCGAGTGCTGTGAATCAAGATATCACAACAAAGAGTGCAGTGTGTTGCCCATGATTCAGCAGACACAGAGGGCCTCCGAGGGACCTATGGGCCACGTTGTTCTCAGCAGGCCTACAGAGGTGTGGAGGTAGTCAGGGATATTGGAACGAAAATGCTCCCTCGAGGGTCCTAGGAGTGCTGAAAAGGTTCCTTCCTTTAAAATAAAGCAGAACAGCGACTATGAGCTCATGGAAAGAGCTGCATGCCTCTCTTTCCCCATGGCTACTCAGGGCCTTACCTCGAGGCAAGGACTCACGTTGAGATTCCCTTTAGCTCTAGAGCATGGCAAGATGCGCCCCACCCCGGGCAATGAAGCTCCGAGTGTAGCCAGAGAAAACTCATTTTCTTCCCAGACCCAAGCCTACAGTGGCCAGGGGCCTGTCAACAGCAGAGAATTTCAGGGAGCTTCACGAAAGCAAGAATGGAGCTTTCCAAATGGAAAGCAAGGCTAGTCCCATCATGCCCCCATTTCCATGGGCACAGGCAGCATACATCTCTGTGGTTTTTAACAAGTCAAATGAGACACAGAGTACACAGTTGTTGCTTCCCTGAATCAACTTCTCGAGGCAGGGTGTTCTGCATCTAGTGAACGGCCTCACCAAGGAAAGCCCTAACTAGGCTTCTGGGCCCGTGCCTCTTCAAAAGCCTGCCATGCTACAGGAAAAACTGTGCTTTAGTTGCAATAGAAACGAGGTCGCCTTTCTTCAGGAGGCAGGGTGACTTCAGGTAGGAGGTCCTGAATGGAAGGAGAAGCTTACTGTTTCTCTCTGTACAGCTCAAACTAGGGAATGAGAGCGACTTCCACGGCCTGTTGGAACTTGCTTAACGGTGCTCGTGAACCTGTGCGATTGCTGGCTAAAGCAAGATGTTCCAATAAGAGTGCACTGTGCTGCCCTACACTCGGCATACATACTGTGAATCGGAAAGCTCCTGGCCTGGCTATTGCTTAGAAGGGCCAGGGGAGCGTGAGGGTACTCAGTGTTCTTGCAGGGAATAGGGTTTCCAGGCGAGGCACATAGGTGTCCTGAAAAGCGTACTGGCTTTAAAATGCTGAAGATAAGCGACTGCGGCCTCATGGAAACGGCTACACGCCTCTGCTTCTGCATAGCATTTCATGGCCTTACCTCGAGGCAAGTTCTCACATTTCTTGCCCCGTGAGCGACACAGCATGTTAAGATGCTGTATTTCTCCTTGAAGAGAGTGACTTCAGGAACTAGGTCCTCGGTAAATTCGAAGCAGAGTGTTTTCTCAGGGCAGCTCAGACGAGGGCAATGTCGAAGACTTCCAGGGCATGTTGGACTGCCTAGAAATGTGGTTCTGATGCTGTTCGAGTGCTCTGGAAATGTAGCCCTCCTGAAGTAAAGTACAGTGTGTTGCCCGAGACTCTGCAGACACAAAGAGCCTCCGTGGGAGGTATGGGACTCAATGCTGCTCAGCAGGCCCACAGGGGTGTGGAGGGAGTCAGTGATCTTGGAACCAAAATGATGCTCACCCGAAGGACCTAGGCCTCCTGAAAAGGGTACTTCCTTTAAAATAAAACAGACCTCCACTAAGAGCTCATGGAAAGAGCTGCATGCTTCCCTTTCTGCAGGGCTACTCAGGGCCTTACCTCGAGGCAAGAACTCACGTTGAGATTCCCTTTAGCTCTAGAGCATGGCAAGGTGAGCCCCACCCTGGCCTATGAAGCTCCGTGTGTACCCAGGAAAACTCATTTTCTTCCCAGACCCATGCCTACAGTGGCCAGAGGCCTGTCAACAGCAGAGAATTTCAGGGAGCTTCACGGCAGCAAGAATGGAGGTTTCCAAACGGAAAGCAAGGCTAGTCCCATCATGCCCCCATTTCCATGGGTACAGGCAGCATACATCTCTGTGGTTTTTAACAAGTCAAAAGAGACACCGACTACACACTGGTTGCTTCCCTGAATCAACTTCTCGAGGAAGGGTGTTCTGCATCTAGTGAACGGCCTCACCAAGGAACGCCCTAGCAAGGCCACTGGGCCCAGGGCCTCACCAAGGAACGCCCTAGGCAAGCCACTTGGCCCGTGCCTTTTCAAAAGCCTGCAGTGGTACGGGAAAAACTGGGCTTTAGTTGCAAAAGGAAAGAAAGCCGTCTTTCTCCTGGAGGCAGGGTGACTTCAGGTAGGAGGTCCTGATTGGAAGGAGAAGCCTAGTGTTTTTCTCTGTGCAGCTCAGACTAGGGACTGAGTGCGATTTCCACGGCATGATGGAACTTGTTTGAACGTTGCTCTTGAACCTGTGCGAGTGCTGTGAATCAAGATATCACAAGAAAGAGTGCAGTGTGTTGCCCATGACTCAGCAGACACAGAGGACCTCCGTGGGACCTATGGGCCTCGTTGTTGTTCAGCGGGCCTACAGGGGTGTGGAGGTACTCAGTGATCTTGGAACTAAAATGATGCTCACCCGAGGGGGTTAGGAGTCCTGAAAAGGGTACTTCCTTTAAAATAAAGCAAAATAGCGACTAAGAGCACATGGAAAGAGCTGCATGCCTCCCTTTCTGCATGGCCACTCGGGGCCTCACCACGAGGCAAGGACAGATCTGAGATTCCCTTTAACTCTAGAGCATGGCAAGATGAGTCCCACCGCGGACTATGAAGCACACTGTGTAGCCAGAGAAAACACATTTTCTTCCCAGACCAATGCGTACAATAGCCAGGGGCCTGTGAACAGCAGAGAATTTCAGGGAGTTTCAAGGCAGCATGAATGGAGCTATCAAAATGGATAAGGAAGTCTACTACCAACATGAGCCCATTTCCATAGGCACAAACAGCATACATCCCTGTGGTTTCAAAGAACTCAAAAGAGACACAGAGTACACACTGGTTCCTTCCCTGAATCAAATTCTCGAGGCAGGGTGTTCTGCATGTAGTGAGCCGCCTCAACCAAGGAACGCCCTAGTTAGGCCTGGGGCCGGTGCCTCTTCAAAAGCCTGAAAAGCGTACTGGCGTTAAAATGCTGAAGATAAGCGACTACGGCCTCATGGAAACTGCTACACGCCCGGGTGCTACAGGAAAGACTGTGCTTTAGTTGCAATACGAACGCAACCGATTTTTTCCTGGAGGCAGGGTGACTTGAGGTAGGAGGTCCTGGAAGGAAGGCGAAGCCTAGTGTTTTTCTCAGTTCAGCTCAGACTAGGGAATGTGTGAGACTTCCACAGCAAGTTGGAGCTTGCCAAAACGGTGCTCGTGAACCTGTGCGAGTGCTGTGAATCAAGATATCACAACAAAGAGTGCAGTGTGTTGCCCATGATTCAGCAGACACAGAGGACCTCCGAGGGACCTATGGGCCACGTTGTTCTCAGCAGGCCTACAGAGGTGTGGAGGTAGTCAGGGATATTGGAACGAAAATGCTCCCTCGAGGGTCCTAGGAGTGCTGAAAAGGTTCCTTCCTTTAAAATAAAGCAGAACAGCGACTATGAGCTCATGGAAAGAGCTGCATGCCTCTCTTTCCCCATGGCTACTCAGGGCCTTACCTCGAGGCAAGGACTCACGTTGAGATTCCCTTTAGCTCTAGAGCATGGCAAGATGCGCCCCACCCCGGGCAATGAAGCTCCGAGTGTAGCCAGAGAAAACTCATTTTCTTCCCAGACCCAAGCCTACAGTGGCCAGGGGCCTGTCAACAGCAGAGAATTTCAGGGAGCTTCACGAAAGCAAGAATGGAGCTTTCCAAATGGAAAGCAAGGCTAGTCCCATCATGCCCCCATTTCCATGGGCACAGGCAGCATACATCTCTGTGGTTTTTAACAAGTCAAATGAGACACAGAGTACACAGTTGTTGCTTCCCTGAATCAACTTCTCGAGGCAGGGTGTTCTGCATCTAGTGAACGGCCTCACCAAGGAAAGCCCTAACTAGGCTTCTGGGCCCGTGCCTCTTCAAAAGCCTGCCATGCTACAGGAAAAACTGTGCTTTAGTTGCAATAGAAACGAGGTCGCCTTTCTTCAGGAGGCAGGGTGACTTCAGGTAGGAGGTCCTGAATGGAAGGAGAAGCTTACTGTTTCTCTCTGTACAGCTCAAACTAGGGAATGAGAGCGACTTCCACGGCCTGTTGGAACTTGCTTAACGGTGCTCGTGAACCTGTGCGATTGCTGGCTAAAGCAAGATGTTCCAATAAGAGTGCACTGTGCTGCCCTACGCTCGGCATACATACTGTGAATCGGAAAGCTCCTGGCCTGGCTATTGCTTAGAAGGGCCAGGGGAGCGTGAGGGTACTCAGTGTTCTTGCAGGGAATAGGGTTTCCAGGCGAGGCACATAGGTGTCCTGAAAAGCGTACTGGCTTTAAAATGCTGAAGATAAGCGACTGCGGCCTCATGGAAACGGCTACACGCCTCTGCTTCTGCATAGCATTTCATGGCCTTACCTCGAGGCAAGTTCTCACATTTCTTGCCCCGTGAGCGACACAGCATGTTAAGATGCTGTATTTCTCCTTGAAGAGAGTGACTTCAGGAACTAGGTCCTCGGTAAATTCGAAGCAGAGTGTTTTCTCAGGGCAGCTCAGACGAGGGCAATGTCGAAGACTTCCAGGGCATGTTGGACTGCCTAGAAATGTGGTTCTGATGCTGTTCGAGTGCTCTGGAAATGTAGCCCTCCTGAAGTAAAGTACAGTGTGTTGCCCGAGACTCTGCAGACACAAAGAGCCTCCGTGGGAGGTATGGGACTCAATGCTGCTCAGCAGGCCCACAGGGGTGTGGAGGGAGTCAGTGATCTTGGAAGCAAAATGATGCTCACCCGAAGGACCTAGGCCTCCTGAAAAGGGTACTTCCTTTAAAATAAAACAGACCTCCACTAAGAGCTCATGGAAAGAGCTGCATGCTTCCCTTTCTGCAGGGCTACTCAGGGCCTTACCTCGAGGCAAGAACTCACGTTGAGATTCCCTTTAGCTCTAGAGCATGGCAAGGTGAGCCCCACCCTGGCCTATGAAGCTCCGTGTGTACCCAGGAAAACTCATTTTCTTCCCAGACCCATGCCTACAGTGGCCAGAGGCCTGTCAACAGCAGAGAATTTCAGGGAGCTTCACGGCAGCAAGAATGGAGGTTTCCAAACGGAAAGCAAGGCTAGTCCCATCATGCCCCCATTTCCATGGGTACAGGCAGCATACATCTCTGTGGTTTTTAACAAGTCAAAAGAGACACCGAGTACACACTGGTTGCTTCCCTGAATCAACTTCTCGAGGAAGGGTGTTCTGCATCTAGTGAACGGCCTCACCAAGGAACGCCCTAGCAAGGCCACTGGGCCCAGGGCCTCACCAAGGAACGCCCTAGGCAAGCCACTTGGCCCGTGCCTTTTCAAAAGCCTGCAGTGGTACGGGAAAAACTGGGCTTTAGTTGCAAAAGGAAAGCAAGCCGTCTTTCTCCTGGAGGCAGGGTGACTTCAGGTAGGAGGTCCTGATTGGAAGGAGAAGCCTAGTGTTTTTCTCTGTGCAGCTCAGACTAGGGACTGAGTGCGATTTCCACGGCATGATGGAACTTGTTTGAACGTTGCTCTTGAAACTGTGCGAGTGCTGTGAATCAAGATATCACAAGAAAGAGTGCAGTGTGTTGCCCATGACTCAGCAGACACAGAGGACCTCCGTGGGACCTATGGGCCTCGTTGTTGTTCAGCGGGCCTACAGGGGTGTGGAGGTACTCAGTGATCTTGGAACTAAAATGATGCTCACCCGAGGGGGTTAGGAGTCCTGAAAAGGGTACTTCCTTTAAAATAAAGCAAAATAGCGACTAAGAGCACATGGAAAGAGCTGCATGCCTCCCTTTCTGCATGGCCACTCGGGGCCTGACCACGAGGCAAGGACAGATCTGAGATTCCCTTTAACTCTAGAGCATGGCAAGATGAGTCCCACCGCGGACTATGAAGCACACTGTGTAGCCAGAGAAAACACATTTTCTTCCCAGACCAATGCGTACAATAGCCAGGGGCCTGTGAACAGCAGAGAATTTCAGGGAGCTTCAAGGCAGCATGAATGGAGCTATCAAAATGGATAAGGAAGTCTACTACCAACATGAGCCCATTTCCATAGGCACAAACAGCATACATCCCTGTGGTTTCAAAGAACTCAAAAGAGACACAGAGTACACACTGGTTCCTTCCCTGAATCAAATTCTCGAGGCAGGGTGTTCTGCATGTAGTGAGCCGCCTCAACCAAGGAACGCCCTAGTTAGGCCTGGGGCCGGTGCCTCTTCAAAAGCCTGAAAAGCGTACTGGCGTTAAAATGCTGAAGATAAGCGACTACGGCCTCATGGAAACTGCTACACGCCCGGGTGCTACAGGAAAGACTGTGCTTTAGTTGCAATACGAACGCAACCGATTTTTTCCTGGAGGCAGGGTGACTTCAGGTAGGAGGTCCTGGAAGGAAGGCGAAGCCTAGTGTTTTTCTCAGTTCAGCTCAGACTAGGGAATGTGTGAGACTTCCACAGCAAGTTGGAGCTTGCCAAAACGGTGCTCGTGAACCTGTGCGAGTGCTGTGAATCAAGATATCACAACAAAGAGTGCAGTGTGTTGCCCATGATTCAGCAGACACAGAGGACCTCCGAGGGACCTATGGGCCACGTTGTTCTCAGCAGGCCTACAGAGGTGTGGAGGTAGTCAGGGATATTGGAACGAAAATGCTCCCTCGAGGGTCCTAGGAGTGCTGAAAAGGTTCCTTCCTTTAAAATAAAGCAGAACAGCGACTATGAGCTCATGGAAAGAGCTGCATGCCTCTCTTTCCCCATGGCTACTCAGGGCCTTACCTCGAGGCAAGGACTCACGTTGAGATTCCCTTTAGCTCTAGAGCATGGCAAGATGCGCCCCACCCCGGGCAATGAAGCTCCGAGTGTAGCCAGAGAAAACTCATTTTCTTCCCAGACCCAAGCCTACAGTGGCCAGGGGCCTGTCAACAGCAGAGAATTTCAGGGAGCTTCACGAAAGCAAGAATGGAGCTTTCCAAATGGAAAGCAAGGCTAGTCCCATCATGCCCCCATTTCCATGGGCACAGGCAGCATACATCTCTGTGGTTTTTAACAAGTCAAATGAGACACAGAGTACACAGTTGTTGCTTCCCTGAATCAACTTCTCGAGGCAGGGTGTTCTGCATCTAGTGAACGGCCTCACCAAGGAAAGCCCTAACTAGGCTTCTGGGCCCGTGCCTCTTCAAAAGCCTGCCATGCTACAGGAAAAACTGTGCTTTAGTTGCAATAGAAACGAGGTCGCCTTTCTTCAGGAGGCAGGGTGACTTCAGGTAGGAGGTCCTGAATGGAAGGAGAAGCTTACTGTTTCTCTCTGTACAGCTCAAACTAGGGAATGAGAGCGACTTCCACGGCCTGTTGGAACTTGCTTAACGGTGCTCGTGAACCTGTGCGATTGCTGGCTAAAGCAAGATGTTCCAATAAGAGTGCACTGTGCTGCCCTACACTCGGCATACATACTGTGAATCGGAAAGCTCCTGGCCTGGCTATTGCTTAGAAGGGCCAGGGGAGCGTGAGGGTACTCAGTGTTCTTGCAGGGAATAGGGTTTCCAGGCGAGGCACATAGGTGTCCTGAAAAGCGTACTGGCTTTAAAATGCTGAAGATAAGCGACTGCGGCCTCATGGAAACGGCTACACGCCTCTGCTTCTGCATAGCATTTCATGGCCTTACCTCGAGGCAAGTTCTCACATTTCTTGCCCCGTGAGCGACACAGCATGTTAAGATGCTGTATTTCTCCTTGAAGAGAGTGACTTCAGGAACTAGGTCCTCGGTAAATTCGAAGCAGAGTGTTTTCTCAGGGCAGCTCAGACGAGGGCAATGTCGAAGACTTCCAGGGCATGTTGGACTGCCTAGAAATGTGGTTCTGATGCTGTTCGAGTGCTCTGGAAATGTAGCCCTCCTGAAGTAAAGTACAGTGTGTTGCCCGAGACTCTGCAGACACAAAGAGCCTCCGTGGGAGGTATGGGACTCAATGCTGCTCAGCAGGCCCACAGGGGTGTGGAGGGAGTCAGTGATCTTGGAAGCAAAATGATGCTCACCCGAAGGACCTAGGCCTCCTGAAAAGGGTACTTCCTTTAAAATAAAACAGACCTCCACTAAGAGCTCATGGAAAGAGCTGCATGCTTCCCTTTCTGCAGGGCTACTCAGGGCCTTACCTCGAGGCAAGAACTCACGTTGAGATTCCCTTTAGCTCTAGAGCATGGCAAGGTGAGCCCCACCCTGGCCTATGAAGCTCCGTGTGTACCCAGGAAAACTCATTTTCTTCCCAGACCCATGCCTACAGTGGCCAGAGGCCTGTCAACAGCAGAGAATTTCAGGGAGCTTCACGGCAGCAAGAATGGAGGTTTCCAAACGGAAAGCAAGGCTAGTCCCATCATGCCCCCATTTCCATGGGTACAGGCAGCATACATCTCTGTGGTTTTTAACAAGTCAAAAGAGACACCGACTACACACTGGTTGCTTCCCTGAATCAACTTCTCGAGGAAGGGTGTTCTGCATCTAGTGAACGGCCTCACCAAGGAACGCCCTAGCAAGGCCACTGGGCCCAGGGCCTCACCAAGGAACGCCCTAGGCAAGCCACTTGGCCCGTGCCTTTTCAAAAGCCTGCAGTGGTACGGGAAAAACTGGGCTTTAGTTGCAAAAGGAAAGCAAGCCGTCTTTCTCCTGGAGGCAGGGTGACTTCAGGTAGGAGGTCCTGATTGGAAGGAGAAGCCTAGTGTTTTTCTCTGTGCAGCTCAGACTAGGGACTGAGTGCGATTTCCACGGCATGATGGAACTTGTTTGAACGTTGCTCTTGAACCTGTGCGAGTGCTGTGAATCAAGATATCACAAGAAAGAGTGCAGTGTGTTGCCCATGACTCAGCAGACACAGAGGACCTCCGTGGGACCTATGGGCCTCGTTGTTGTTCAGCGGGCCTACAGGGGTGTGGAGGTACTCAGTGATCTTGGAACTAAAATGATGCTCACCCGAGGGGGTTAGGAGTCCTGAAAAGGGTACTTCCTTTAAAATAAAGCAAAATAGCGACTAAGAGCACATGGAAAGAGCTGCATGCCTCCCTTTCTGCATGGCCACTCGGGGCCTGACCACGAGGCAAGGACAGATCTGAGATTCCCTTTAACTCTAGAGCATGGCAAGATGAGTCCCACCGCGGACTATGAAGCACACTGTGTAGCCAGAGAAAACACATTTTCTTCCCAGACCAATGCGTACAATAGCCAGGGGCCTGTGAACAGCAGAGAATTTCAGGGAGCTTCAAGGCAGCATGAATGGAGCTATCAAAATGGATAAGGAAGTCTACTACCAACATGAGCCCATTTCCATAGGCACAAACAGCATACATCCCTGTGGTTTCAAAGAACTCAAAAGAGACACAGAGTACACACTGGTTCCTTCCCTGAATCAAATTCTCGAGGCAGGGTGTTCTGCATGTAGTGAGCCGCCTCAACCAAGGAACGCCCTAGTTAGGCCTGGGGCCGGTGCCTCTTCAAAAGCCTGAAAAGCGTACTGGCGTTAAAATGCTGAAGATAAGCGACTACGGCCTCATGGAAACTGCTACACGCCCGGGTGCTACAGGAAAGACTGTGCTTTAGTTGCAATACGAACGCAACCGATTTTTTCCTGGAGGCAGGGTGACTTGAGGTAGGAGGTCCTGGAAGGAAGGCGAAGCCTAGTGTTTTTCTCAGTTCAGCTCAGACTAGGGAATGTGTGAGACTTCCACAGCAAGTTGCATCTTGCCAAAACGGTGCTCGTGAACCTGTGCGAGTGCTGTGAATCAAGATATCACAACAAAGAGTGCAGTGTGTTGCCCATGATTCAGCAGACACAGAGGGCCTCCGAGGGACCTATGGGCCACGTTGTTCTCAGCAGGCCTACAGAGGTGTGGAGGTAGTCAGGGATATTGGAACGAAAATGCTCCCTCGAGGGTCCTAGGAGTGCTGAAAAGGTTCCTTCCTTTAAAATAAAGCAGAACAGCGACTATGAGCTCATGGAAAGAGCTGCATGCCTCTCTTTCCCCATGGCTACTCAGGGCCTTACCTCGAGGCAAGGACTCACGTTGAGATTCCCTTTAGCTCTAGAGCATGGCAAGATGCGCCCCACCCCGGGCAATGAAGCTCCGAGTGTAGCCAGAGAAAACTCATTTTCTTCCCAGACCCAAGCCTACAGTGGCCAGGGGCCTGTCAACAGCAGAGAATTTCAGGGAGCTTCACGAAAGCAAGAATGGAGCTTTCCAAATGGAAAGCAAGGCTAGTCCCATCATGCCCCCATTTCCATGGGCACAGGCAGCATACATCTCTGTGGTTTTTAACAAGTCAAATGAGACACAGAGTACACAGTTGTTGCTTCCCTGAATCAACTTCTCGAGGCAGGGTGTTCTGCATCTAGTGAACGGCCTCACCAAGGAAAGCCCTAACTAGGCTTCTGGGCCCGTGCCTCTTCAAAAGCCTGCCATGCTACAGGAAAAACTGTGCTTTAGTTGCAATAGAAACGAGGTCGCCTTTCTTCAGGAGGCAGGGTGACTTCAGGTAGGAGGTCCTGAATGGAAGGAGAAGCTTACTGTTTCTCTCTGTACAGCTCAAACTAGGGAATGAGAGCGACTTCCACGGCCTGTTGGAACTTGCTTAACGGTGCTCGTGAACCTGTGCGATTGCTGGCTAAAGCAAGATGTTCCAATAAGAGTGCACTGTGCTGCCCTACACTCGGCATACATACTGTGAATCGGAAAGCTCCTGGCCTGGCTATTGCTTAGAAGGGCCAGGGGAGCGTGAGGGTACTCAGTGTTCTTGCAGGGAATAGGGTTTCCAGGCGAGGCACATAGGTGTCCTGAAAAGCGTACTGGCTTTAAAATGCTGAAGATAAGCGACTGCGGCCTCATGGAAACGGCTACACGCCTCTGCTTCTGCATAGCATTTCATGGCCTTACCTCGAGGCAAGTTCTCACATTTCTTGCCCCGTGAGCGACACAGCATGTTAAGATGCTGTATTTCTCCTTGAAGAGAGTGACTTCAGGAACTAGGTCCTCGGTAAATTCGAAGCAGAGTGTTTTCTCAGGGCAGCTCAGACGAGGGCAATGTCGAAGACTTCCAGGGCATGTTGGACTGCCTAGAAATGTGGTTCTGATGCTGTTCGAGTGCTCTGGAAATGTAGCCCTCCTGAAGTAAAGTACAGTGTGTTGCCCGAGACTCTGCAGACACAAAGAGCCTCCGTGGGAGGTATGGGACTCAATGCTGCTCAGCAGGCCCACAGGGGTGTGGAGGGAGTCAGTGATCTTGGAACCAAAATGATGCTCACCCGAAGGACCTAGGCCTCCTGAAAAGGGTACTTCCTTTAAAATAAAACAGACCTCCACTAAGAGCTCATGGAAAGAGCTGCATGCTTCCCTTTCTGCAGGGCTACTCAGGGCCTTACCTCGAGGCAAGAACTCACGTTGAGATTCCCTTTAGCTCTAGAGCATGGCAAGGTGAGCCCCACCCTGGCCTATGAAGCTCCGTGTGTACCCAGGAAAACTCATTTTCTTCCCAGACCCATGCCTACAGTGGCCAGAGGCCTGTCAACAGCAGAGAATTTCAGGGAGCTTCACGGCAGCAAGAATGGAGGTTTCCAAACGGAAAGCAAGGCTAGTCCCATCATGCCCCCATTTCCATGGGTACAGGCAGCATACATCTCTGTGGTTTTTAACAAGTCAAAAGAGACACCGAGTACACACTGGTTGCTTCCCTGAATCAACTTCTCGAGGAAGGGTGTTCTGCATCTAGTGAACGGCCTCACCAAGGAACGCCCTAGCAAGGCCACTGGGCCCAGGGCCTCACCAAGGAACGCCCTAGGCAAGCCACTTGGCCCGTGCCTTTTCAAAAGCCTGCAGTGGTACGGGAAAAACTGGGCTTTAGTTGCAAAAGGAAAGCAAGCCGTCTTTCTCCTGGAGGCAGGGTGACTTCAGGTAGGAGGTCCTGATTGGAAGGAGAAGCCTAGTGTTTTTCTCTGTGCAGCTCAGACTAGGGACTGAGTGCGATTTCCACGGCATGTTGGAACTTGTTTGAACGTTGCTCTTGAACCTGTGCGAGTGCTGTGAATCAAGATATCACAAGAAAGAGTGCAGTGTGTTGCCCATGACTCAGCAGACACAGAGGACCTCCGTGGGACCTATGGGCCTCGTTGTTGTTCAGCGGGCCTACAGGGGTGTGGAGGTACTCAGTGATCTTGGAACTAAAATGATGCTCACCCGAGGGGGTTAGGAGTCCTGAAAAGGGTACTTCCTTTAAAATAAAGCAAAATAGCGACTAAGAGCACATGGAAAGAGCTGCATGCCTCCCTTTCTGCATGGCCACTCGGGGCCTGACCACGAGGCAAGGACAGATCTGAGATTCCCTTTAACTCTAGAGCATGGCAAGATGAGTCCCACCGCGGACTATGAAGCACACTGTGTAGCCAGAGAAAACACATTTTCTTCCCAGACCAATGCGTACAATAGCCAGGGGCCTGTGAACAGCAGAGAATTTCAGGGAGCTTCAAGGCAGCATGAATGGAGCTATCAAAATGGATAAGGAACTCTACTACCAACATGAGCCCATTTCCATAGGCACAAACAGCATACATCCCTGTGGTTTCAAAGAACTCAAAAGAGACACAGAGTACACACTGGTTCCTTCCCTGAATCAAATTCTCGAGGCAGGGTGTTCTGCATGTAGTGAGCCGCCTCAACCAAGGAACGCCCTAGTTAGGCCTGGGGCCGGTGCCTCTTCAAAAGCCTGAAAAGCGTACTGGCGTTAAAATGCTGAAGATAAGCGACTACGGCCTCATGGAAACTGCTACACGCCCGGGTGCTACAGGAAAGACTGTGCTTTAGTTGCAATACGAACGCAACCGATTTTTTCCTGGAGGCAGGGTGACTTGAGGTAGGAGGTCCTGGAAGGAAGGCGAAGCCTAGTGTTTTTCTCAGTTCAGCTCAGACTAGGGAATGTGTGAGACTTCCACAGCAAGTTGCATCTTGCCAAAACGGTGCTCGTGAACCTGTGCGAGTGCTGTGAATCAAGATATCACAACAAAGAGTGCAGTGTGTTGCCCATGATTCAGCAGACACAGAGGGCCTCCGAGGGACCTATGGGCCACGTTGTTCTCAGCAGGCCTACAGAGGTGTGGAGGTAGTCAGGGATATTGGAACGAAAATGCTCCCTCGAGGGTCCTAGGAGTGCTGAAAAGGTTCCTTCCTTTAAAATAAAGCAGAACAGCGACTATGAGCTCATGGAAAGAGCTGCATGCCTCTCTTTCCCCATGGCTACTCAGGGCCTTACCTCGAGGCAAGGACTCACGTTGAGATTCCCTTTAGCTCTAGAGCATGGCAAGATGCGCCCCACCCCGGGCAATGAAGCTCCGAGTGTAGCCAGAGAAAACTCATTTTCTTCCCAGACCCAAGCCTACAGTGGCCAGGGGCCTGTCAACAGCAGAGAATTTCAGGGAGCTTCACGAAAGCAAGAATGGAGCTTTCCAAATGGAAAGCAAGGCTAGTCCCATCATGCCCCCATTTCCATGGGCACAGGCAGCATACATCTCTGTGGTTTTTAACAAGTCAAATGAGACACAGAGTACACAGTTGTTGCTTCCCTGAATCAACTTCTCGAGGCAGGGTGTTCTGCATCTAGTGAACGGCCTCACCAAGGAAAGCCCTAACTAGGCTTCTGGGCCCGTGCCTCTTCAAAAGCCTGCCATGCTACAGGAAAAACTGTGCTTTAGTTGCAATAGAAACGAGGTCGCCTTTCTTCAGGAGGCAGGGTGACTTCAGGTAGGAGGTCCTGAATGGAAGGAGAAGCTTACTGTTTCTCTCTGTACAGCTCAAACTAGGGAATGAGAGCGACTTCCACGGCCTGTTGGAACTTGCTTAACGGTGCTCGTGAACCTGTGCGATTGCTGGCTAAAGCAAGATGTTCCAATAAGAGTGCACTGTGCTGCCCTACACTCGGCATACATACTGTGAATCGGAAAGCTCCTGGCCTGGCTATTGCTTAGAAGGGCCAGGGGAGCGTGAGGGTACTCAGTGTTCTTGCAGGGAATAGGGTTTCCAGGCGAGGCACATAGGTGTCCTGAAAAGCGTACTGGCTTTAAAATGCTGAAGATAAGCGACTGCGGCCTCATGGAAACGGCTACACGCCTCTGCTTCTGCATAGCATTTCATGGCCTTACCTCGAGGCAAGTTCTCACATTTCTTGCCCCGTGAGCGACACAGCATGTTAAGATGCTGTATTTCTCCTTGAAGAGAGTGACTTCAGGAACTAGGTCCTCGGTAAATTCGAAGCAGAGTGTTTTCTCAGGGCAGCTCAGACGAGGGCAATGTCGAAGACTTCCAGGGCATGTTGGACTGCCTAGAAATGTGGTTCTGATGCTGTTCGAGTGCTCTGGAAATGTAGCCCTCCTGAAGTAAAGTACAGTGTGTTGCCCGAGACTCTGCAGACACAAAGAGCCTCCGTGGGAGGTATGGGACTCAATGCTGCTCAGCAGGCCCACAGGGGTGTGGAGGGAGTCAGTGATCTTGGAACCAAAATGATGCTCACCCGAAGGACCTAGGCCTCCTGAAAAGGGTACTTCCTTTAAAATAAAACAGACCTCCACTAAGAGCTCATGGAAAGAGCTGCATGCTTCCCTTTCTGCAGGGCTACTCAGGGCCTTACCTCGAGGCAAGAACTCACGTTGAGATTCCCTTTAGCTCTAGAGCATGGCAAGGTGAGCCCCACCCTGGCCTATGAAGCTCCGTGTGTACCCAGGAAAACTCATTTTCTTCCCAGACCCATGCCTACAGTGGCCAGAGGCCTGTCAACAGCAGAGAATTTCAGGGAGCTTCACGGCAGCAAGAATGGAGGTTTCCAAACGGAAAGCAAGGCTAGTCCCATCATGCCCCCATTTCCATGGGTACAGGCAGCATACATCTCTGTGGTTTTTAACAAGTCAAAAGAGACACCGAGTACACACTGGTTGCTTCCCTGAATCAACTTCTCGAGGAAGGGTGTTCTGCATCTAGTGAACGGCCTCACCAAGGAACGCCCTAGCAAGGCCACTGGGCCCAGGGCCTCACCAAGGAACGCCCTAGGCAAGCCACTTGGCCCGTGCCTTTTCAAAAGCCTGCAGTGGTACGGGAAAAACTGGGCTTTAGTTGCAAAAGGAAAGCAAGCCGTCTTTCTCCTGGAGGCAGGGTGACTTCAGGTAGGAGGTCCTGATTGGAAGGAGAAGCCTAGTGTTTTTCTCTGTGCAGCTCAGACTAGGGACTGAGTGCGATTTCCACGGCATGTTGGAACTTGTTTGAACGTTGCTCTTGAACCTGTGCGAGTGCTGTGAATCAAGATATCACAAGAAAGAGTGCAGTGTGTTGCCCATGACTCAGCAGACACAGAGGACCTCCGTGGGACCTATGGGCCTCGTTGTTGTTCAACGGGCCTACAGGGGTGTGGAGGTACTCAGTGATCTTGGAACTAAAATGATGCTCACCCGAGGGGGTTAGGAGTCCTGAAAAGGGTACTTCCTTTAAAATAAAGCAAAATAGCGACTAAGAGCACATGGAAAGAGCTGCATGCCTCCCTTTCTGCATGGCCACTCGGGGCCTGACCACGAGGCAAGGACAGATCTGAGATTCCCTTTAACTCTAGAGCATGGCAAGATGAGTCCCACCGCGGACTATGAAGCACACTGTGTAGCCAGAGAAAACACATTTTCTTCCCAGACCAATGCGTACAATAGCCAGGGGCCTGTGAACAGCAGAGAATTTCAGGGAGCTTCAAGGCAGCATGAATGGAGCTATCAAAATGGATAAGGAAGTCTACTACCAACATGAGCCCATTTCCATAGGCACAAACAGCATACATCCCTGTGGTTTCAAAGAACTCAAAAGAGACACAGAGTACACACTGGTTCCTTCCCTGAATCAAATTCTCGAGGCAGGGTGTTCTGCATGTAGTGAGCCGCCTCAACCAAGGAACGCCCTAGTTAGGCCTGGGGCCGGTGCCTCTTCAAAAGCCTGAAAAGCGTACTGGCGTTAAAATGCTGAAGATAAGCGACTACGGCCTCATGGAAACTGCTACACGCCCGGGTGCTACAGGAAAGACTGTGCTTTAGTTGCAATACGAACGCAACCGATTTTTTCCTGGAGGCAGGGTGACTTGAGGTAGGAGGTCCTGGAAGGAAGGCGAAGCCTAGTGTTTTTCTCAGTTCAGCTCAGACTAGGGAATGTGTGAGACTTCCACAGCAAGTTGCATCTTGCCAAAACGGTGCTCGTGAACCTGTGCGAGTGCTGTGAATCAAGATATCACAACAAAGAGTGCAGTGTGTTGCCCATGATTCAGCAGACACAGAGGGCCTCCGAGGGACCTATGGGCCACGTTGTTCTCAGCAGGCCTACAGAGGTGTGGAGGTAGTCAGGGATATTGGAACGAAAATGCTCCCTCGAGGGTCCTAGGAGTGCTGAAAAGGTTCCTTCCTTTAAAATAAAGCAGAACAGCGACTATGAGCTCATGGAAAGAGCTGCATGCCTCTCTTTCCCTATGGCTACTCAGGGCCTTACCTCGAGGCAAGGACTCACGTTGAGATTCCCTTTAGCTCTAGAGCATGGCAAGATGCGCCCCACCCCGGGCAATGAAGCTCCGAGTGTAGCCAGAGAAAACTCATTTTCTTCCCAGACCCAAGCCTACAGTGGCCAGGGGCCTGTCAACAGCAGAGAATTTCAGGGAGCTTCACGAAAGCAAGAATGGAGCTTTCCAAATGGAAAGCAAGGCTAGTCCCATCATGCCCCCATTTCCATGGGCACAGGCAGCATACATCTCTGTGGTTTTTAACAAGTCAAATGAGACACAGAGTACACAGTTGTTGCTTCCCTGAATCAACTTCTCGAGGCAGGGTGTTCTGCATCTAGTGAACGGCCTCACCAAGGAAAGCCCTAACTAGGCTTCTGGGCCCGTGCCTCTTCAAAAGCCTGCCATGCTACAGGAAAAACTGTGCTTTAGTTGCAATAGAAACGAGGTCGCCTTTCTTCAGGAGGCAGGGTGACTTCAGGTAGGAGGTCCTGAATGGAAGGAGAAGCTTACTGTTTCTCTCTGTACAGCTCAAACTAGGGAATGAGAGCGACTTCCACGGCCTGTTGGAACTTGCTTAACGGTGCTCGTGAACCTGTGCGATTGCTGGCTAAAGCAAGATGTTCCAATAAGAGTGCACTGTGCTGCCTTACACTCGGCATACATACTGTGAATCGGAAAGCTCCTGGCCTGGCTATTGCTTAGAAGGGCCAGGGGAGCGTGAGGGTACTCAGTGTTCTTGCAGGGAATAGGGTTTCCAGGCGAGGCACATAGGTGTCCTGAAAAGCGTACTGGCTTTAAAATGCTGAAGATAAGCGACTGCGGCCTCATGGAAACTGCTACAAGCCTCTGCTTCTGCATAGCATTTCATGGCCTTACCTCGAGGCAAGTTCTCACATTTCTTGCCCTGTGAGCGACACAGCATGTTAAGATGCTGTATTTCTCCTTGAAGAGAGTGACTTCAGGAACTAGGTCCTCGGTAAATTCGAAGCAGAGTGTTTTCTCAGGGCAGCTCAGACGAGGGCAATGTCGAAGACTTCCAGGGCATGTTGGACTGCCTAGAAATGTGGTTCTGATGCTGTTCGAGTGCTCTGGAAATGTAGCCCTCCTGAAGTAAAGTACAGTGTGTTGCCCGAGACTCTGCAGACACAAAGAGCCTCCGTGGGAGGTATGGGACTCAATGCTGCTCAGCAGGCCCACAGGGGTGTGGAGGGAGTCAGTGATCTTGGAACCAAAATGATGCTCACCCGAAGGACCTAGGCCTCCTGAAAAGGGTACTTCCTTTAAAATAAAACAGACCTCCACTAAGAGCTCATGGAAAGAGCTGCATGCTTCCCTTTCTGCAGGGCTACTCAGGGCCTTACCTCGAGGCAAGAACTCACGTTGAGATTCCCTTTAGCTCTAGAGCATGGCAAGGTGAGCCCCACCCTGGCCTATGAAGCTCCGTGTGTACCCAGGAAAACTCATTTTCTTCCCAGACCCATGCCTACAGTGGCCAGAGGCCTGTCAACAGCAGAGAATTTCAGGGAGCTTCACGGCAGCAAGAATGGAGGTTTCCAAACGGAAAGCAAGGCTAGTCCCATCATGCCCCCATTTCCATGGGTACAGGCAGCATACATCTCTGTGGTTTTTAACAAGTCAAAAGAGACACCGAGTACACACTGGTTGCTTCCCTGAATCAACTTCTCGAGGAAGGGTGTTCTGCATCTAGTGAACGGCCTCACCAAGGAACGCCCTAGCAAGGCCACTGGGCCCAGGGCCTCACCAAGGAACGCCCTAGGCAAGCCACTTGGCCCGTGCCTTTTCAAAAGCCTGCAGTGGTACGGGAAAAACTGGGCTTTAGTTGCAAAAGGAAAGCAAGCCGTCTTTCTCCTGGAGGCAGGGTGACTTCAGGTAGGAGGTCCTGATTGGAAGGAGAAGCCTAGTGTTTTTCTCTGTGCAGCTCAGACTAGGGATTGAGTGCGATTTCCACGGCATGTTGGAACTTGTTTGAACGTTGCTCTTGAACCTGTGCGAGTGCTGTGAATCAAGATATCACAAGAAAGAGTGCAGTGTGTTGCCCATGACTCAGCAGACACAGAGGACCTCCGTGGGACCTATGGGCCTCGTTGTTGTTCAGCGGGCCTACAGGGGTGTGGAGGTACTCAGTGATCTTGGAACTAAAATGATGCTCACCCGAGGGGGTTAGGAGTCCTGAAAAGGGTACTTCCTTTAAAATAAAGCAAAATAGCGACTAAGAGCACATGGAAAGAGCTGCATGCCTCCCTTTCTGCATGGCCACTCGGGGCCTGACCACGAGGCAAGGACAGATCTGAGATTCCCTTTAACTCTAGAGCATGGCAAGATGAGTCCCACCGCGGACTATGAAGCACACTGTGTAGCCAGAGAAAACACATTTTCTTCCCAGACCAATGCGTACAATAGCCAGGGGCCTGTGAACAGCAGAGAATTTCAGGGAGCTTCAAGGCAGCATGAATGGAGCTATCAAAATGGATAAGGAAGTCTACTACCAACATGAGCCCATTTCCATAGGCACAAACAGCATACATCCCTGTGGTTTCAAAGAACTCAAAAGAGACACAGAGTACACACTGGTTCCTTCCCTGAATCAAATTCTCGAGGCAGGGTGTTCTGCATGTAGTGAGCCGCCTCAACCAAGGAACGCCCTAGTTAGGCCTGGGGCCGGTGCCTCTTCAAAAGCCTGAAAAGCGTACTGGCGTTAAAATGCTGAAGATAAGCGACTACGGCCTCATGGAAACTGCTACACGCCCGGGTGCTACAGGAAAGACTGTGCTTTAGTTGCAATACGAACGCAACCGATTTTTTCCTGGAGGCAGGGTGACTTGAGGTAGGAGGTCCTGGAAGGAAGGCGAAGCCTAGTGTTTTTCTCAGTTCAGCTCAGACTAGGGAATGTGTGAGACTTCCACAGCAAGTTGCATCTTGCCAAAACGGTGCTCGTGAACCTGTGCGAGTGCTGTGAATCAAGATATCACAACAAAGAGTGCAGTGTGTTGCCCATGATTCAGCAGACACAGAGGGCCTCCGAGGGACCTATGGGCCACGTTGTTCTCAGCAGGCCTACAGAGGTGTGGAGGTAGTCAGGGATATTGGAACGAAAATGCTCCCTCGAGGGTCCTAGGAGTGCTGAAAAGGTTCCTTCCTTTAAAATAAAGCAGAACAGCGACTATGAGCTCATGGAAAGAGCTGCATGCCTCTCTTTCCCCATGGCTACTCAGGGCCTTACCTCGAGGCAAGGACTCACGTTGAGATTCCCTTTAGCTCTAGAGCATGGCAAGATGCGCCCCACCCCGGGCAATGAAGCTCCGAGTGTAGCCAGAGAAAACTCATTTTCTTCCCAGACCCAAGCCTACAGTGGCCAGGGGCCTGTCAACAGCAGAGAATTTCAGGGAGCTTCACGAAAGCAAGAATGGAGCTTTCCAAATGGAAAGCAAGGCTAGTCCCATCATGCCCCCATTTCCATGGGCACAGGCAGCATACATCTCTGTGGTTTTTAACAAGTCAAATGAGACACAGAGTACACAGTTGTTGCTTCCCTGAATCAACTTCTCGAGGCAGGGTGTTCTGCATCTAGTGAACGGCCTCACCAAGGAAAGCCCTAACTAGGCTTCTGGGCCCGTGCCTCTTCAAAAGCCTGCCATGCTACAGGAAAAACTGTGCTTTAGTTGCAATAGAAACGAGGTCGCCTTTCTTCAGGAGGCAGGGTGACTTCAGGTAGGAGGTCCTGAATGGAAGGAGAAGCTTACTGTTTCTCTCTGTACAGCTCAAACTAGGGAATGAGAGCGACTTCCACGGCCTGTTGGAACTTGCTTAACGGTGCTCGTGAACCTGTGCGATTGCTGGCTAAAGCAAGATGTTCCAATAAGAGTGCACTGTGCTGCCCTACGCTCGGCATACATACTGTGAATCGGAAAGCTCCTGGCCTGGCTATTGCTTAGAAGGGCCAGGGGAGCGTGAGGGTACTCAGTGTTCTTGCAGGGAATAGGGTTTCCAGGCGAGGCACATAGGTGTCCTGAAAAGCGTACTGGCTTTAAAATGCTGAAGATAAGCGACTGCGGCCTCATGGAAACGGCTACACGCCTCTGCTTCTGCATAGCATTTCATGGCCTTACCTCGAGGCAAGTTCTCACATTTCTTGCCCCGTGAGCGACACAGCATGTTAAGATGCTGTATTTCTCCTTGAAGAGAGTGACTTCAGGAACTAGGTCCTCGGTAAATTCGAAGCAGAGTGTTTTCTCAGGGCAGCTCAGACGAGGGCAATGTCGAAGACTTCCAGGGCATGTTGGACTGCCTAGAAATGTGGTTCTGATGCTGTTCGAGTGCTCTGGAAATGTAGCCCTCCTGAAGTAAAGTACAGTGTGTTGCCCGAGACTCTGCAGACACAAAGAGCCTCCGTGGGAGGTATGGGACTCAATGCTGCTCAGCAGGCCCACAGGGGTGTGGAGGGAGTCAGTGATCTTGGAACCAAAATGATGCTCACCCGAAGGACCTAGGCCTCCTGAAAAGGGTACTTCCTTTAAAATAAAACAGACCTCCACTAAGAGCTCATGGAAAGAGCTGCATGCTTCCCTTTCTGCAGGGCTACTCAGGGCCTTACCTCGAGGCAAGAACTCACGTTGAGATTCCCTTTAGCTCTAGAGCATGGCAAGGTGAGCCCCACCCTGGCCTATGAAGCTCCGTGTGTACCCAGGAAAACTCATTTTCTTCCCAGACCCATGCCTACAGTGGCCAGAGGCCTGTCAACAGCAGAGAATTTCAGGGAGCTTCACGGCAGCAAGAATGGAGGTTTCCAAACGGAAAGCAAGGCTAGTCCCATCATGCCCCCATTTCCATGGGTACAGGCAGCATACATCTCTGTGGTTTTTAACAAGTCAAAAGAGACACCGAGTACACACTGGTTGCTTCCCTGAATCAACTTCTCGAGGAAGGGTGTTCTGCATCTAGTGAACGGCCTCACCAAGGAACGCCCTAGCAAGGCCACTGGGCCCAGGGCCTCACCAAGGAACGCCCTAGGCAAGCCACTTGGCCCGTGCCTTTTCAAAAGCCTGCAGTGGTACGGGAAAAACTGGGCTTTAGTTGCAAAAGGAAAGCAAGCCGTCTTTCTCCTGGAGGCAGGGTGACTTCAGGTAGGAGGTCCTGATTGGAAGGAGAAGCCTAGTGTTTTTCTCTGTGCAGCTCAGACTAGGGACTGAGTGCGATTTCCACGGCATGATGGAACTTGTTTGAACGTTGCTCTTGAACCTGTGCGAGTGCTGTGAATCAAGATATCACAAGAAAGAGTGCAGTGTGTTGCCCATGACTCAGCAGACACAGAGGACCTCCGTGGGACCTATGGGCCTCGTTGTTGTTCAGCGGGCCTACAGGGGTGTGGAGGTACTCAGTGATCTTGGAACTAAAATGATGCTCACCCGAGGGGGTTAGGAGTCCTGAAAAGGGTACTTCCTTTAAAATAAAGCAAAATAGCGACTAAGAGCACATGGAAAGAGCTGCATGCCTCCCTTTCTGCATGGCCACTCGGGGCCTGACCACGAGGCAAGGACAGATCTGAGATTCCCTTTAACTCTAGAGCATGGCAAGATGAGTCCCACCGCGGACTATGAAGCACACTGTGTAGCCAGAGAAAACACATTTTCTTCCCAGACCAATGCGTACAATAGCCAGGGGCCTGTGAACAGCAGAGAATTTCAGGGAGCTTCAAGGCAGCATGAATGGAGCTATCAAAATGGATAAGGAAGTCTACTACCAACATGAGCCCATTTCCATAGGCACAAACAGCATACATCCCTGTGGTTTCAAAGAACTCAAAAGAGACACAGAGTACACACTGGTTCCTTCCCTGAATCAAATTCTCGAGGCAGGGTGTTCTGCATGTAGTGAGCCGCCTCAACCAAGGAACGCCCTAGTTAGGCCTGGGGCCGGTGCCTCTTCAAAAGCCTGAAAAGCGTACTGGCGTTAAAATGCTGAAGATAAGCGACTACGGCCTCATGGAAACTGCTACACGCCCGGGTGCTACAGGAAAGACTGTGCTTTAGTTGCAATACGAACGCAACCGATTTTTTCCTGGAGGCAGGGTGACTTGAGGTAGGAGGTCCTGGAAGGAAGGCGAAGCCTAGTGTTTTTCTCAGTTCAGCTCAGACTAGGGAATGTGTGAGACTTCCACAGCAAGTTGCATCTTGCCAAAACGGTGCTCGTGAACCTGTGCGAGTGCTGTGAATCAAGATATCACAACAAAGAGTGCAGTGTGTTGCCCATGATTCAGCAGACACAGAGGACCTCCGAGGGACCTATGGGCCACGTTGTTCTCAGCAGGCCTACAGAGGTGTGGAGGTAGTCAGGGATATTGGAACGAAAATGCTCCCTCGAGGGTCCTAGGAGTGCTGAAAAGGTTCCTTCCTTTAAAATAAAGCAGAACAGCGACTATGAGCTCATGGAAAGAGCTGCATGCCTCTCTTTCCCCATGGCTACTCAGGGCCTTACCTCGAGGCAAGGACTCACGTTGAGATTCCCTTTAGCTCTAGAGCATGGCAAGATGCGCCCCACCCCGGGCAATGAAGCTCCGAGTGTAGCCAGAGAAAACTCATTTTCTTCCCAGACCCAAGCCTACAGTGGCCAGGGGCCTGTCAACAGCAGAGAATTTCAGGGAGCTTCACGAAAGCAAGAATGGAGCTTTCCAAATGGAAAGCAAGGCTAGTCCCATCATGCCCCCATTTCCATGGGCACAGGCAGCATACATCTCTGTGGTTTTTAACAAGTCAAATGAGACACAGAGTACACAGTTGTTGCTTCCCTGAATCAACTTCTCGAGGCAGGGTGTTCTGCATCTAGTGAACGGCCTCACCAAGGAAAGCCCTAACTAGGCTTCTGGGCCCGTGCCTCTTCAAAAGCCTGCCATGCTACAGGAAAAACTGTGCTTTAGTTGCAATAGAAACGAGGTCGCCTTTCTTCAGGAGGCAGGGTGACTTCAGGTAGGAGGTCCTGAATGGAAGGAGAAGCTTACTGTTTCTCTCTGTACAGCTCAAACTAGGGAATGAGAGCGACTTCCACGGCCTGTTGGAACTTGCTTAACGGTGCTCGTGAACCTGTGTGATTGCTGGCTAAAGCAAGATGTTCCAATAAGAGTGCACTGTGCTGCCCTACACTCGGCATACATACTGTGAATCGGAAAGCTCCTGGCCTGGCTATTGCTTAGAAGGGCCAGGGGAGCGTGAGGGTACTCAGTGTTCTTGCAGGGAATAGGGTTTCCAGGCGAGGCACATAGGTGTCCTGAAAAGCGTACTGGCTTTAAAATGCTGAAGATGAGCGACTGCGGCCTCATGGAAACGGCTACACGCCTCTGCTTCTGCATAGCATTTCATGGCCTTACCTCGAGGCAAGTTCTCACATTTCTTGCCCCGTGAGCGACACAGCATGTTAAGATGCTGTATTTCTCCTTGAAGAGAGTGACTTCAGGAACTAGGTCCTCGGTAAATTCGAAGCAGAGTGTTTTCTCAGGGCAGCTCAGACGAGGGCAATGTCGAAGACTTCCAGGGCATGTTGGACTGCCTAGAAATGTGGTTCTGATGCTGTTCGAGTGCTCTGGAAATGTAGCCCTCCTGAAGTAAAGTACAGTGTGTTGCCCGAGACTCTGCAGACACAAAGAGCCTCCGTGGTAGGTATGGGACTCAATGCTGCTCAGCAGGCCCACAGGGGTGTGGAGGGAGTCAGTGATCTTGGAACCAAAATGATGCTCACCCGAAGGACCTAGGCCTCCTGAAAAGGGTACTTCCTTTAAAATAAAACAGACCTCCACTAAGAGCTCATGGAAAGAGCTGCATGCTTCCCTTTCTGCAGGGCTACTCAGGGCCTTACCTCGAGGCAAGAACTCACGTTGAGATTCCCTTTAGCTCTAGAGCATGGCAAGGTGAGCCCCACCCTGGCCTATGAAGCTCCGTGTGTACCCAGGAAAACTCATTTTCTTCCCAGACCCATGCCTACAGTGGCCAGAGGCCTGTCAACAGCAGAGAATTTCAGGGAGCTTCACGGCAGCAAGAATGGAGGTTTCCAAACGGAAAGCAAGGCTAGTCCCATCATGCCCCCATTTCCATGGGTACAGGCAGCATACATCTCTGTGGTTTTTAACAAGTCAAAAGAGACACCGAGTACACACTGGTTGCTTCCCTGAATCAACTTCTCGAGGAAGGGTGTTCTGCATCTAGTGAACGGCCTCACCAAGGAACGCCCTAGCAAGGCCACTGGGCCCAGGGCCTCACCAAGGAACGCCCTAGGCAAGCCACTTGGCCCGTGCCTTTTCAAAAGCCTGCAGTGGTACGGGAAAAACTGGGCTTTAGTAGCAAAAGGAAAGCAAGCCGTCTTTCTCCTGGAGGCAGGGTGACTTCAGGTAGGAGGTCTTGATTCGAAGGAGAAGCCTAGTATTTTTCTCTGTGCAGCTCAGACTAGGGATTGAGTGCGATTTCCACGGCATGTTGGAACTTGTTTGAACGTTGCTCTTGAACCTGTGCGAGTGCTGTGAATCAAGATATCACAAGAAAGAGTGCAGTGTGTTGCCCATGACTCAGCAGACACAGAGGACCTCCGTGGGACCTATGGGCCTCGTTGTTGTTCAGCGGGCCTACAGGGGTGTGGAGGTACTCAGTGATCTTGGAACTAAAATGATGCTCACCCGAGGGGGTTAGGAGTCCTGAAAAGGGTACTTCCTTTAAAATAAAGCAAAATAGCGACTAAGAGCACATGGAAAGAGCTGCATGCCTCCCTTTCTGCATGGCCACTCGGGGCCTGACCACGAGGCAAGGACAGATCTGAGATTCCCTTTAACTCTAGAGCATGGCAAGATGAGTCCCACCGCGGACTATGAAGCACACTGTGTAGCCAGAGAAAACACATTTTCTTCCCAGACCAATGCGTACAATAGCCAGGGGCCTGTGAACAGCAGAGAATTTCAGGGAGCTTCAAGGCAGCATGAATGGAGCTATCAAAATGGATAAGGAAGTCTACTACCAACATGAGCCCATTTCCATAGGCACAAACAGCATACATCCCTGTGGTTTCAAAGAACTCAAAAGAGACACAGAGTACACACTGGTTCCTTCCCTGAATCAAATTCTCGAGGCAGGGTGTTCTGCATGTAGTGAGCCGCCTCAACCAAGGAACGCCCTAGTTAGGCCTGGGGCCGGTGCCTCTTCAAAAGCCTGAAAAGCGTACTGGCGTTAAAATGCTGAAGATAAGCGACTACGGCCTCATGGAAACTGCTACACGCCCGGGTGCTACAGGAAAGACTGTGCTTTAGTTGCAATACGAACGCAACCGATTTTTTCCTGGAGGCAGGGTGACTTCAGGTAGGAGGTCCTGGAAGGAAGGCGAAGCCTAGTGTTTTTCTCAGTTCAGCTCAGACTAGGGAATGTGTGAGACTTCCACAGCAAGTTGCATCTTGCCAAAACGGTGCTCGTGAACCTGTGCGAGTGCTGTGAATCAAGATATCACAACAAGGAGTGCAGTGTGTTGCCCATGATTCAGCAGACACAGAGGACCTCCGAGGGACCTATGGGCCACGTTGTTCTCAGCAGGCCTACAGAGGTGTGGAGGTAGTCAGGGATATTGGAACGAAAATGCTCCCTCGAGGGTCCTAGGAGTGCTGAAAAGGGTCCTTCCTTTAAAATAAAGCAGAACAGCGACTATGAGTTCATGGAAAGAGCTGCATGCCTCTCTTTCCCCATGGCTACTCAGGGCCTTACCTCGAGGCAAGGACTCACGTTGAGATTCCCTTTAGCTCTAGAGCATGGCAAGATGCGCCCCACCCCGGGCAATGAAGCTCCGAGTGTAGCCAGAGAAAACTCATTTTCTTCCCAGACCCAAGCCTACAGTGGCCAGGGGCCTGTCAACAGCAGAGAATTTCAGGGATCTTCACGAAAGCAAGAATGGAGCTTTCCAAATGGAAAGCAAGGCTAGTCCCATCATGCCCCCATTTCCATGGGCACAGGCAGCATACATCTCTGTGGTTTTTAACAAGTCAAATGAGACACAGAGTACACAGTTGTTGCTTCCCTGAATCAACTTCTCGAGGCAGGGTGTTCTGCATCTAGTGAACGGCCTCACCAAGGAAAGCCCTAACTAGGCTTCTGGGCCCGTGCCTCTTCAAAAGCCTGCCATGCTACAGGAAAAACTGTGCTTTAGTTGCAATAGAAACGAGGTCGCCTTTCTTCAGGAGGCAGGGTGACTTCAGGTAGGAGGTCCTGAATGGAAGGAGAAGCTTACTGTTTCTCTCTGTACAGCTCAAACTAGGGAATGAGAGCGACTTCCACGGCCTGTTGGAACTTGCTTAACGGTGCTCGTGAACCTGTGCGATTGCTGGCTAAAGCAAGATGTTCCAATAAGAGTGCACTGTGCTGCCCTACACTCGGCATACATACTATGAATCGGAAAGCTCCTGGCCTGGCTATTGCTTAGAAGGGCCAGGGGAGCGTGAGGGTACTCAGTGTTCTTGCAGGGAATAGGGTTTCCAGGCGAGGCACATAGGTGTCCTGAAAAGCGTACTGGCTTTAAAATGCTGAAGATAAGCGACTGCGGCCTCATGGAAACGGCTACACGCCTCTGCTTCTGCATAGCATTTCATGGCCTTACCTCGAGGCAAGTTCTCACATTTCTTGCCCTGTGAGCGACACAGCATGTTAAGATGCTGTATTTCTCCTTGAAGAGAGTGACTTCAGGAACTAGGTCCTCGGTAAATTCGAAGCAGAGTGTTTTCTCAGGGCAGCTCAGACGAGGGCAATGTCGAAGACTTCCAGGGCATGTTGGACTGCCTAGAAATGTGGTTCTGATGCTGTTCGAGTGCTCTGGAAATGTAGCCCTCCTGAAGTAAAGTACAGTGTGTTGCCCGAGACTCTGCAGACACAAAGAGCCTCCGTGGGAGGTATGGGACTCAATGCTGCTCAGCAGGCCCACAGGGGTGTGGAGGGAGTCAGTGATCTTGGAACCAAAATGATGCTCACCCGAAGGACCTAGGCCTCCTGAAAAGGGTACTTCCTTTAAAATAAAACAGACCTCCACTAAGAGCTCATGGAAAGAGCTGCATGCTTCCCTTTCTGCAGGGCTACTCAGGGCCTTACCTCGAGGCAAGAACTCACGTTGAGATTCCCTTTAGCTCTAGAGCATGGCAAGGTGAGCCCCACCCTGGCCTATGAAGCTCCGTGTGTACCCAGGAAAACTCATTTTCTTCCCAGACCCATGCCTACAGTGGCCAGAGGCCTGTCAACAGCAGAGAATTTCAGGGAGCTTCACGGCAGCAAGAATGGAGGTTTCCAAACGGAAAGCAAGGCTAGTCCCATCATGCCCCCATTTCCATGGGTACAGGCAGCATACATCTCTGTGGTTTTTAACAAGTCAAAAGAGACACCGAGTACACACTGGTTGCTTCCCTGAATCAACTTCTCGAGGAAGGGTGTTCTGCATCTAGTGAACGGCCTCACCAAGGAACGCCCTAGCAAGGCCACTGGGCCCAGGGCCTCACCAAGGAACGCCCTAGGCAAGCCACTTGGCCCGTGCCTTTTCAAAAGCCTGCAGTGGTACGGGAAAAACTGGGCTTTAGTTGCAAAAGGAAAGCAAGCCGTCTTTCTCCTGGAGGCAGGGTGACTTCAGGTAGGAGGTCCTGATTGGAAGGAGAAGCCTAGTGTTTTTCTCTGTGCAGCTCAGATTAGGGATTGAGTGCGATTTCCACGGCATGTTGGAACTTGTTTGAACGTTGCTCTTGAACCTGTGCGAGTGCTGTGAATCAAGATATCACAAGAAAGAGTGCAGTGTGTTGCCCATGACTCAGCAGACACAGAGGACCTCCGTGGGACCTATGGGCCTCGTTGTTGTTCAGCGGGCCTACAGGGGTGTGGAGGTACTCAGTGATCTTGGAACTAAAATGATGCTCACCCGAGGGGGTTAGGAGTCCTGAAAAGGGTACTTCCTTTAAAATAAAGCAAAATAGCGACTAAGAGCACATGGAAAGAGCTGCATGCCTCCCTTTCTGCATGGCCACTCGGGGCCTGACCACGAGGCAAGGACAGATCTGAGATTCCCTTTAACTCTAGAGCATGGCAAGATGAGTCCCACCGCGGACTATGAAGCACACTGTGTAGCCAGAGAAAACACATTTTCTTCCCAGACCAATGCGTACAATAGCCAGGGGCCTGTGAACAGCAGAGAATTTCAGGGAGCTTCAAGGCAGCATGAATGGAGCTATCAAAATGGATAAGGAAGTCTACTACCAACATGAGCCCATTTCCATAGGCACAAACAGCATACATCCCTGTGGTTTCAAAGAACTCAAAAGAGACACAGAGTACACACTGGTTCCTTCCCTGAATCAAATTCTCGAGGCAGGGTGTTCTGCATGTAGTGAGCCGCCTCAACCAAGGAACGCCCTAGTTAGGCCTGGGGCCGG
This sequence comes from Balaenoptera physalus, assembly GCF_965194825.1. Classification (NCBI taxonomy): domain Eukaryota; kingdom Metazoa; phylum Chordata; class Mammalia; order Artiodactyla; family Balaenopteridae; genus Balaenoptera; species Balaenoptera physalus. The sequence goes on along the minus strand of NW_028125711.1, from coordinate 250,541 downwards.
TGCCTCTTCAAAAGCCTGAAAAGCGTACTGGCGTTAAAATGCTGAAGATAAGCGACTACGGCCTCATGGAAACTGCTACACGCCCGGGTGCTACAGGAAAGAAGGTGCTTTAGTTGCAATACGAACGCAACCGATTTTTTCCTGGAGGCAGGGTGACTTGAGGTAGGAGGTCCTGGAAGGAAGGCGAAGCCTAGTGTTTTTCTCAGTTCAGCTCAGACTAGGGAATGTGTGAGACTTCCACAGCAAGTTGGAGCTTGCCAAAACGGTGCTCGTGAACCTGTGCGAGTGCTGTGAATCAAGATATCACAACAAAGAGTGCAGTGTGTTGCCCATGATTCAGCAGACACAGAGGACCTCCGAGGGACCTATGGGCCACGTTGTTCTCAGCAGGCCTACAGAGGTGTGGAGGTAGTCAGGGATATTGGAACGAAAATGCTAACTCGAGGGTCCTAGGAATGCTGAAAAGGGTCCTTCCTTTAAAATAAAGCAGAACAGCGACTATGAGCTCATGGAAAGAGCTGCATGCCTCTCTTTCCCCATGGCTACTCAGGGCCTTACCTCGAGGCAAGGACTCACGTTGAGATTCCCTTTAGCTCTAGAGCATGGCAAGATGCGCCCCACCCCGGGCAATGAAGCTCCGAGTGTAGCCAGAGAAAACTCATTTTCTTCCCAGACCCAAGCCTACAGTGGCCAGGGGCCTGTCAACAGCAGAGAATTTCAGGGAGCTTCACGAAAGCAAGAATGGAGCTTTCCAAATGGAAAGCAAGGCTAGTCCCATCATGCCCGCATTTCCATGGGCACAGGCAGCATACATCTCTGTGGTTTTTAACAAGTCAAATGAGACACAGAGTACACAGTTGTTGCTTCCCTGAATCAACTTCTCGAGGCAGGGTGTTCTGCATCTAGTGAACGGCCTCACCAAGGAAAGCCCTAACTAGGCTTCTGGGCCCGTGCCTCTTCAAAAGCCTGCCATGCTACAGGAAAAACTGTGCTTTAGTTGCAATAGAAACGAGGTTGCCTTTCTTCAGGAGGCAGGGTGACTTCAGGTAGGAGGTCCTGAATGGAAGGAGAAGCTTACTGTTTCTCTCTGTACAGCTCAAACTAGGGAATGAGAGCGACTTCCACGGCCTGTTGGAACTTGCTTAACGGTGCTCGTGAACCTGTGCGATTGCTGGCTAAAGCAAGATGTTCCAATAAGAGTGCACTGTGCTGCCTTACACTCGGCATACATACTGTGAATCGGAAAGCTCCTGGCCTGGCTATTGCTTAGAAGGGCCAGGGGAGCGTGAGGGTACTCAGTGTTCTTGCAGGGAATAGGGTTTCCAGGCGAGGCACATAGGTGTCCTGAAAAGCGTACTGGCTTTAAAATGCTGAAGATAAGCGACTGCGGCCTCATGGAAACTGCTACAAGCCTCTGCTTCTGCATAGCATTTCATGGCCTTACCTCGAGGCAAGTTCTCACATTTCTTGCCCTGTGAGCGACACAGCATGTTAAGATGCTGTATTTCTCCTTGAAGAGAGTGACTTCAGGAAGTAGGTCCTCGGTAAATTCGAAGCAGAGTGTTTTCTCAGGGCAGCTCAGACGAGGGCAATGTCGAAGACTTCCAGGGCATGTTGGACTGCCTAGAAATGTGGTTCTGATGCTGTTCGAGTGCTCTGGAAATGTAGCCCTCCTGAAGTAAAGTACAGTGTGTTGCCCGAGACTCTGCAGACACAAAGAGCCTCCGTGGGAGGTATGGGACTCAATGCTGCTCAGCAGGCCCACAGGGGTGTGGAGGGAGTCAGTGATCTTGGAACCAAAATGATGCTCACCCGAAGGACCTAGGCCTCCTGAAAAGGGTACTTCCTTTAAAATAAAACAGACCTCCACTAAGAGCTCATGGAAAGAGCTGCATGCTTCCCTTTCTGCAGGGCTACTCAGGGCCTTACCTCGAGGCAAGAACTCACGTTGAGATTCCCTTTAGCTCTAGAGCATGGCAAGGTGAGCCCCACCCTGGCCTATGAAGCTCCGTGTGTACCCAGGAAAACTCATTTTCTTCCCAGACCCATGCCTACAGTGGCCAGAGGCCTGTCAACAGCAGAGAATTTCAGGGAGCTTCACGGCAGCAAGAATGGAGGTTTCCAAACGGAAAGCAAGGCTAGTCCCATCATGCCCCCATTTCCATGGGTACAGGCAGCATACATCTCTGTGGTTTTTAACAAGTCAAAAGAGACACCGAGTACACACTGGTTGCTTCCCTGAATCAACTTCTCGAGGAAGGGTGTTCTGCATCTAGTGAACGGCCTCACCAAGGAACGCCCTAGCAAGGCCACTGGGCCCAGGGCCTCACCAAGGAACGCCCTAGGCAAGCCACTTGGCCCGTGCCTTTTCAAAAGCCTGCAGTGGTACGGGAAAAACTGGGCTTTAGTTGCAAAAGGAAAGCAAGCCGTCTTTCTCCTGGAGGCAGGGTGACTTCAGGTAGGAGGTCCTGATTGGAAGGAGAAGCCTAGTGTTTTTCTCTGTGCAGCTCAGACTAGGGATTGAGTGCGATTTCCACGGCATGTTGGAACTTGTTTGAACGTTGCTCTTGAACCTGTGCGAGTGCTGTGAATCAAGATATCACAAGAAAGAGTGCAGTGTGTTGCCCATGACTCAGCAGACACAGAGGACCTCCGTGGGACCTATGGGCCTCGTTGTTGTTCAGCGGGCCTACAGGGGTGTGGAGGTACTCAGTGATCTTGGAACTAAAATGATGCTCACCCGAGGGGGTTAGGAGTCCTGAAAAGGGTACTTCCTTTAAAATAAAGCAAAATAGCGACTAAGAGCACATGGAAAGAGCTGCATGCCTCCCTTTCTGCATGGCCACTCGGGGCCTGACCACGAGGCAAGGACAGATCTGAGATTCCCTTTAACTCTAGAGCATGGCAAGATGAGTCCCACCGCGGACTATGAAGCACACTGTGTAGCCAGAGAAAACACATTTTCTTCCCAGACCAATGCGTACAATAGCCAGGGGCCTGTGAACAGCAGAGAATTTCAGGGAGCTTCAAGGCAGCATGAATGGAGCTATCAAAATGGATAAGGAAGTCTACTACCAACATGAGCCCATTTCCATAGGCACAAACAGCATACATCCCTGTGGTTTCAAAGAACTCAAAAGAGACACAGAGTACACACTGGTTCCTTCCCTGAATCAAATTCTCGAGGCAGGGTGTTCTGCATGTAGTGAGCCGCCTCAACCAAGGAACGCCCTAGTTAGGCCTGGGGCCGGTGCCTCTTCAAAAGCCTGAAAAGCGTACTGGCGTTAAAATGCTGAAGATAAGCGACTACGGCCTCATGGAAACTGCTACACGCCCGGGTGCTACAGGAAAGACTGTGCTTTAGTTGCAATACGAACGCAACCGATTTTTTCCTGGAGGCAGGGTGACTTGAGGTAGGAGGTCCTGGAAGGAAGGCGAAGCCTAGTGTTTTTCTCAGTTCAGCTCAGACTAGGGAATGTGTGAGACTTCCACAGCAAGTTGGAGCTTGCCAAAACGGTGCTCGTGAACCTGTGCGAGTGCTGTGAATCAAGATATCACAACAAAGAGTGCAGTGTGTTGCCCATGATTCAGCAGACACAGAGGACCTCCGAGGGACCTATGGGCCACGTTGTTCTCAGCAGGCCTACAGAGGTGTGGAGGTAGTCAGGGATATTGGAACGAAAATGCTAACTCGAGGGTCCTAGGAATGCTGAAAAGGGTCCTTCCTTTAAAATAAAGCAGAACAGCCACTATGAGCTCATGGAAAGAGCTGCATGCCTCTCTTTCCCCATGGCTACTCAGGGCCTTACCTCGAGGCAAGGACTCACGTTGAGATTCCCTTTAGCTCTAGAGCATGGCAAGATGCGCCCCACCCCGGGCAATGAAGCTCCGAGTGTAGCCAGAGAAAACTCATTTTCTTCCCAGACCCAAGCCTACAGTGGCCAGGGGCCTGTCAACAGCAGAGAATTTCAGGGAGCTTCACGAAAGCAAGAATGGAGCTTTCCAAATGGAAAGCAAGGCTAGTCCCATCATGCCCCCATTTCCATGGGCACAGGCAGCATACATCTCTGTGGTTTTTAACAAGTCAAATGAGACACAGAGTACACAGTTGTTGCTTCCCTGAATCAACTTCTCGAGGCAGGGTGTTCTGCATCTAGTGAACGGCCTCACCAAGGAAAGCCCTAACTAGGCTTCTGGGCCCGTGCCTCTTCAAAAGCCTGCCATGCTACAGGAAAAACTGTGCTTTAGTTGCAATAGAAACGAGGTCGCCTTTCTTCAGGAGGCAGGGTGACTTCAGGTAGGAGGTCCTGAATGGAAGGAGAAGCTTACTGTTTCTCTCTGTACAGCTCAAACTAGGGAATGAGAGCGACTTCCACGGCCTGTTGGAACTTGCTTAACGGTGCTCGTGAACCTGTGCGATTGCTGGCTAAAGCAAGATGTTCCAATAAGAGTGCACTGTGCTGCCTTACACTCGGCATACATACTGTGAATCGGAAAGCTCCTGGCCTGGCTATTGCTTAGAAGGGCCAGGGGAGCGTGAGGGTACTCAGTGTTCTTGCAGGGAATAGGGTTTCCAGGCGAGGCACATAGGTGTCCTGAAAAGCGTACTGGCTTTAAAATGCTGAAGATAAGCGACTGCGGCCTCATGGAAACTGCTACAAGCCTCTGCTTCTGCATAGCATTTCATGGCCTTACCTCGAGGCAAGTTCTCACATTTCTTGCCCTGTGAGCGACACAGCATGTTAAGATGCTGTATTTCTCCTTGAAGAGAGTGACTTCAGGAACTAGGTCCTCGGTAAATTCGAAGCAGAGTGTTTTCTCAGGGCAGCTCAGACGAGGGCAATGTCGAAGACTTCCAGGGCATGTTGGACTGCCTAGAAATGTGGTTCTGATGCTGTTCGAGTGCTCTGGAAATGTAGCCCTCCTGAAGTAAAGTACAGTGTGTTGCCCGAGACTCTGCAGACACAAAGAGCCTCCGTGGGAGGTATGGGACTCAATGCTGCTCAGCAGGCCCACAGGGGTGTGGAGGGAGTCAGTGATCTTGGAACCAAAATGATGCTCACCCGAAGGACCTAGGCCTCCTGAAAAGGGTACTTCCTTTAAAATAAAACAGACCTCCACTAAGAGCTCATGGAAAGAGCTGCATGCTTCCCTTTCTGCAGGGCTACTCAGGGCCTTACCTCGAGGCAAGAACTCACGTTGAGATTCCCTTTAGCTCTAGAGCATGGCAAGGTGAGCCCCACCCTGGCCTATGAAGCTCCGTGTGTACCCAGGAAAACTCATTTTCTTCCCAGACCCATGCCTACAGTGGCCAGAGGCCTGTCAACAGCAGAGAATTTCAGGGAGCTTCACGGCAGCAAGAATGGAGGTTTCCAAACGGAAAGCAAGGCTAGTCCCATCATGCCCCCATTTCCATGGGTACAGGCAGCATACATCTCTGTGGTTTTTAACAAGTCAAAAGAGACACCGAGTACACACTGGTTGCTTCCCTGAATCAACTTCTCGAGGAAGGGTGTTCTGCATCTAGTGAACGGCCTCACCAAGGAACGCCCTAGCAAGGCCACTGGGCCCAGGGCCTCACCAAGGAACGCCCTAGGCAAGCCACTTGGCCCGTGCCTTTTCAAAAGCCTGCAGTGGTACGGGAAAAACTGGGCTTTAGTTGCAAAAGGAAAGCAAGCCGTCTTTCTCCTGGAGGCAGGGTGACTTCAGGTAGGAGGTCCTGATTGGAAGGAGAAGCCTAGTGTTTTTCTCTGTGCAGCTCAGACTAGGGATTGAGTGCGATTTCCACGGCATGTTGGAACTTGTTTGAACGTTGCTCTTGAACCTGTGCGAGTGCTGTGAATCAAGATATCACAAGAAAGAGTGCAGTGTGTTGCCCATGACTCAGCAGACACAGAGGACCTCCGTGGGACCTATGGGCCTCGTTGTTGTTCAGCGGGCCTACAGGGGTGTGGAGGTACTCAGTGATCTTGGAACTAAAATGATGCTCACCCGAGGGGGTTAGGAGTCCTGAAAAGGGTACTTCCTTTAAAATAAAGCAAAATAGCGACTAAGAGCACATGGAAAGAGCTGCATGCCTCCCTTTCTGCATGGCCACTCGGGGCCTGACCACGAGGCAAGGACAGATCTGAGATTCCCTTTAACTCTAGAGCATGGCAAGATGAGTCCCACCGCGGACTATGAAGCACACTGTGTAGCCAGAGAAAACACATTTTCTTCCCAGACCAATGCGTACAATAGCCAGGGGCCTGTGAACAGCAGAGAATTTCAGGGAGCTTCAAGGCAGCATGAATGGAGCTATCAAAATGGATAAGGAAGTCTACTACCAACATGAGCCCATTTCCATAGGCACAAACAGCATACATCCCTGTGGTTTCAAAGAACTCAAAAGAGACACAGAGTACACACTGGTTCCTTCCCTGAATCAAATTCTCGAGGCAGGGTGTTCTGCATGTAGTGAGCCGCCTCAACCAAGGAACGCCCTAGTTAGGCCTGGGGCCGGTGCCTCTTCAAAAGCCTGAAAAGCGTACTGGCGTTAAAATGCTGAAGATAAGCGACTACGGCCTCATGGAAACTGCTACACGCCCGGGTGCTACAGGAAAGACTGTGCTTTAGTTGCAATACGAACGCAACCGATTTTTTCCTGGAGGCAGGGTGACTTCAGGTAGGAGGTCCTGGAAGGAAGGCGAAGCCTAGTGTTTTTCTCAGTTCAGCTCAGACTAGGGAATGTGTGAGACTTCCACAGCAAGTTGGAGCTTGCCAAAACGGTGCTCGTGAACCTGTGCGAGTGCTGTGAATCAAGATATCACAACAAAGAGTGCAGTGTGTTGCCCATGATTCAGCAGACACTGAGGACCTCCGAGGGACCTATGGGCCACGTTGTTCTCAGCAGGCCTACAGAGGTGTGGAGGTAGTCAGGGATATTGGAACGAAAATGCTCCCTCGAGGGTCCTAGGAGTGCTGAAAAGGGTCCTTCCTTTAAAATAAAGCAGAACAGCGACTATGAGCTCATGGAAAGAGCTGCATGCCTCTCTTTCCCCATGGCTACTCAGGGCCTTACCTCGAGGCAAGGACTCACGTTGAGATTCCCTTTAGCTCTAGAGCATGGCAAGATGCGCCCCACCCCGGGCAATGAAGCTCCGAGTGTAGCCAGAGAAAACTCATTTTCTTCCCAGACCCAAGCCTACAGTGGCCAGGGGCCTGTCAACAGCAGAGAATTTCAGGGAGCTTCACGAAAGCAAGAATGGAGCTTTCCAAATGGAAAGCAAGGCTAGTCCCATCATGCCCGCATTTCCATGGGCACAGGCAGCATACATCTCTGTGGTTTTTAACAAGTCAAATGAGACACAGAGTACACAGTTGTTGCTTCCCTGAATCAACTTCTCGAGGCAGGGTGTTCTGCATCTAGTGAACGGCCTCACCAAGGAAAGCCCTAACAAGGCTTCTGGGCCCGTGCCTCTTCAAAAGCCTGCCATGCTACAGGAAAAACTGTGCTTTAGTTGCAATAGAAACGAGGTCGCCTTTCTTCAGGAGGTAGGGTGACTTCAGGTAGGAGGTCCTGAATGGAAGGAGAAGCTTACTGTTTCTCTCTGTACAGCTCAAACTAGGGAATGAGAGCGACTTCCACGGCCTGTTGGAACTTGCTTAACGGTGCTCGTGAACCTGTGCGATTGCTGGCTAAAGCAAGATGTTCCAATAAGAGTGCACTGTGCTGCCCTACACTCGGCATACACACTGTGAGTCGGAAAGCTCCTGGCCTGGCTATTGCTTAGAAGGGCCAGAGGAGCGTGAGGGTACTCAGTGTTCTTGCAGGGAATAGGGTTTCCAGGCGAGGCACATAGGTGTCCTGAAAAGCGTACTGGCTTTAAAATGCTGAAGATAAGCGACTGCGGCCTCATGGAAACGGCTACACGCCTCTGCTTCTGCATAGCATTTCATGGCCTTACCTCGAGGCAAGTTCTCACATTTCTTGCCCTGTGAGCGACACAGCATGTTAAGATGCTGTATTTCTCCTTGAAGAGAGTGACTTCAGGAACTAGGTCCTCGGTAAATTCGAAGCAGAGTGTTTTCTCAGGGCAGCTCAGACGAGGGCAATGTCGAAGACTTCCAGGGCATGTTGGACTGCCTAGAAATGTGGTTCTGATGCTGTTCGAGTGCTCTGGAAATGTAGCCCTCCTGAAGTAAAGTACAGTGTGTTGCCCGAGACTCTGCAGACACAAAGAGCCTCCGTGGGAGGTATGGGACTCAATGCTGCTCAGCAGGCCCACAGGGGTGTGGAGGGAGTCAGTGATCTTGGAACCAAAATGATGCTCACCCGAAGGACCTAGGCCTCCTGAAAAGGGTACTTCCTTTAAAATAAAACAGACCTCCACTAAGAGCTCATGGAAAGAGCTGCATGCTTCCCTTTCTGCAGGGCTACTCAGGGCCTTACCTCGAGGCAAGAACTCACGTTGAGATTCCCTTTAGCTCTAGAGCATGGCAAGGTGAGCCCCACCCTGGCCTATGAAGCTCCGTGTGTACCCAGGAAAACTCATTTTCTTCCCAGACCCATGCCTACAGTGGCCAGAGGCCTGTCAACAGCAGAGAATTTCAGGGAGCTTCACGGCAGCAAGAATGGAGGTTTCCAAACGGAAAGCAAGGCTAGTCCCATCATGCCCCCATTTCCATGGGTACAGGCAGCATACATCTCTGTGGTTTTTAACAAGTCAAAAGAGACACCGAGTACACACTGGTTGCTTCCCTGAATCAACTTCTCGAGGAAGGGTGTTCTGCATCTAGTGAACGGCCTCACCAAGGAACGCCCTAGCAAGGCCACTGGGCCCAGGGCCTCACCAAGGAACGCCCTAGGCAAGCCACTTGGCCCGTGCCTTTTCAAAAGCCTGCAGTGGTACGGGAAAAACTGGGCTTTAGTTGCAAAAGGAAAGCAAGCCGTCTTTCTCCTGGAGGCAGGGTGACTTCAGGTAGGAGGTCCTGATTGGAAGGAGAAGCCTAGTGTTTTTCTCTGTGCAGCTCAGACTAGGGACTGAGTGCGATTTCCACGGCATGTTGGAACTTGTTTGAACGTTGCTCTTGAACCTGTGCGAGTGCTGTGAATCAAGATATCACAAGAAAGAGTGCAGTGTGTTGCCCATGACTCAGCAGACACAGAGGACCTCCGTGGGACCTATGGGCCTCGTTGTTGTTCAGCGGGCCTACAGGGGTGTGGAGGTACTCAGTGATCTTGGAACTAAAATGATGCTCACCCGAGGGGGTTAGGAGTCCTGAAAAGGGTACTTCCTTTAAAATAAAGCAAAATAGCGACTAAGAGCACATGGAAAGAGCTGCATGCCTCCCTTTCTGCATGGCCACTCGGGGCCTGACCACGAGGCAAGGACAGATCTGAGATTCCCTTTAACTCTAGAGCATGGCAAGATGAGTCCCACCGCGGACTATGAAGCACACTGTGTAGCCAGAGAAAACACATTTTCTTCCCAGACCAATGCGTACAATAGCCAGGGGCCTGTGAACAGCAGAGAATTTCAGGGAGCTTCAAGGCAGCATGAATGGAGCTATCAAAATGGATAAGGAAGTCTACTACCAACATGAGCCCATTTCCATAGGCACAAACAGCATACATCCCTGTGGTTTCAAAGAACTCAAAAGAGACACAGAGTACACACTGGTTCCTTCCCTGAATCAAATTCTCGAGGCAGGGTGTTCTGCATGTAGTGAGCCGCCTCAACCAAGGAACGCCCTAGTTAGGCCTGGGGCCGGTGCCTCTTCAAAAGCCTGAAAAGCGTACTGGCGTTAAAATGCTGAAGATAAGCGACTACGGCCTCATGGAAACTGCTACACGCCCGGGTGCTACAGGAAAGACTGTGCTTTAGTTGCAATACGAACGCAACCGATTTTTTCCTGGAGGCAGGGTGACTTGAGGTAGGAGGTCCTGGAAGGAAGGCGAAGCCTAGTGTTTTTCTCAGTTCAGCTCAGACTAGGGAATGTGTGAGACTTCCACAGCAAGTTGGAGCTTGCCAAAACGGTGCTCGTGAACCTGTGCGAGTGCTGTGAATCAAGATATCACAACAAAGAGTGCAGTGTGTTGCCCATGATTCAGCAGACACAGAGGACCTCCGAGGGACCTATGGGCCACGTTGTTCTCAGCAGGCCTACAGAGGTGTGGAGGTAGTCAGGGATATTGGAACGAAAATGCTCCCTCGAGGGTCCTAGGAGTGCTGAAAAGGGTCCTTCCTTTAAAATAAAACAGAACAGCGACTATGAGCTCATGGAAAGAGCTGCATGCCTCTCTTTCCCCATGGGTACTCAGGGCCTTACCTCGAGGCAAGGACTCACGTTGAGATTCCCTTTAGCTCTAGAGCATGGCAAGATTCGCCACACCCCGGCCAATGAAGCTCCGTGTGTAGCCAGAGAAAACTCATTTTCTTCCCAGACCCAAGCCTACAGTGGCCAGGGGCCTGTCAACAGCAGAGAATTTCAGGGAGCTTCACGAAAGCAAGAATGGAGCTTTCCAAACGGAAAGCAAGGCTAGTCCCATCATGCCCCCATTTCCATGGGCACAGGCAGCATACATCTCTGTGGTTTTTAACAAGTCAAATGAGACACAGAGTACACAGTTGTTGCTTCCCTGAATCAACTTCTCGAGGCAGGGTGTTCTGCATCTAGTGAACGGCCTCACCAAGGAAAGCCCTAGCTAGGCTTCTGGGCCCGTGCCTCTTCAAAACCCTGCCATGCTACAGGAAAAACTGTGCTTTAGTTGCAATAGAAACGAGGTCGTCTTTCTTCAGGAGGCAGGGTGACTTCAGGTAGGAGGTCCTGAATGGAAGGAGAAGCTTACTGTTTCTCTCTGTACAGCTCAAACTAGGGAATGAGAGCGACTTCCACGGCCTGTTGGAACTTGCTTAACGGTGCTCGTGAACCTGTGCGATTGCTGGCTAAAGCAAAATGTTCCAATAAGAGTGCACTGTGCTGCCCTACACTCGGCATACATACTGTGAGTCGGAAAGCTCCTGGCCTGGCTATTGCTTAGAAGGGCCAGGGGAGCGTGAGGGTACTCAGTGTTCTTGCAGGGAATAGGGTTTCCAGGCGAGGCACATAGGTGTCCTGAAAAGCGTACTGGCTTTAAAATGCTGAAGATAAGCGACTGCGGCCTCATGGAAACTGCTACACGCCTCTGCTTCTGCATAGCATTTCATGGCCTTACCTCGAGGCAAGTTCTCACGTTTCTTGCCCTGTGAGCGACACAGCATGTTAAGATGCTGTATTTCTCCTTGAAGAGAGTGACTTCAGGAACTAGGTCCTCGGTAAATTCGAAGCAGAGTGTTTTCTCAGGGCAGCTCAGACGAGGGCAATGTCGAAGACTTCCAGGGCATGTTGGACTGCCTAGAAATGTGGTTCTGATGCTGTTCGAGTGCTCTGGAAATGTAGCCCTCCTGAAGTAAAGTACAGTGTGTTGCCCGAGACTCTGCAGACACAAAGAGCCTCCGTGGGAGGTATGGGACTCAATGCTGCTCAGCAGGCCCACAGGGGTGTGGAGGGAGTCAGTGATCTTGGAACCAAAATGATGCTCACCCGAAGGACCTAGGCCTCCTGAAAAGGGTACTTCCTTTAAAATAAAACAGACCTCCACTAAGAGCTCATGGAAAGAGCTGCATGCTTCCCTTTCTGCAGGGCTACTCAGGGCCTTACCTCGAGGCAAGGACTCACGTTGAGATTCCCTTTAGCTCTAGAGCATGGCAAGGTGAGCCCCACCCTGGCCTATGAAGCTCCGTGTGTACACAGGAAAACTCATTTTCTTCCCAGACCCATGCCTACAGTGGCCAGAGGCCTGTCAACAGCAGAGAATTTCAGGGAGCTTCACGGCAGCAAGAATGGAGGTTTCCAAACGGAAAGCAAGGCTAGTCCCATCATGCCCCCATTTCCATGGGTACAGGCAGCATACATCTCTGTGGTTTTTAACAAGTCAAAAGAGACACCGAGTACACACTGGTTGCTTCCCTGAATCAACTTCTCGAGGAAGGGTGTTCTGCATCTAGTGAACGGCCTCACCAAGGAACGCCCTAACAAGGCCACTGGGCCCAGGGCCTCACCAAGGAACGCCCTAGGCAAGCCACTTGGCCCGTGCCTTTTCAAAAGCCTGCAGTGGTACGGGAAAAACTGGGCTTTAGTTGCAGAAGGAAAGCAAGCCGTATTTCTCCTGGAGGCAGGGTGACTTCAGGTAGGAGGTCCTGATTGGAAGGAGAAGCCTAGTGTTTTTCTCTGTGCAGCTCAGATTAGGGATTGAGTGCGATTTCCACGGCATGATGGAACTTGTTTGAACGTTGCTCTTGAACCTGTGCGAGTGCTGTGAATCAAGATATCACAAGAAAGAGTGCAGTGTGTTGCCCATGACTCAGCAGACACAGAGGACCTGGGTGGGACCTATGGGCCTCGTTGTTGTTCAGCGGGCCTACAGGGGTGTGGAGGTACTCAGTGATCTTGGAACTAAAATGATGCTCACCCGAGGGGGTTAGGAGTCCTGAAAAGGGTACTTCCTTTAAAATAAAGCAAAATAGCGATTAAGAGCACATGGAAAGAGCTGCATGCCTCCCTTTCTGCATGGCCACTCGGGGCCTGACCACGAGGCAAGGACAGATCTGAGATTCCCTTTAACTCTAGAGCATGGCAAGATGAGTCCCACCGCGGACTATGAAGCACACTGTGTAGCCAGAGAAAACACATTTTCTTCCCAGACCAATGCGTACAATAGCCAGGGGCCTGTGAACAGCAGAGAATTTCAGGGAGCTTCAAGGCAGCATGAATGGAGCTATCAAAATGGATAAGGAAGTCTACTACCAACATGAGCCCATTTCCATAGGCACAAACAGCATACATCCCTGTGGTTTCAAAGAACTCAAAAGAGACACAGAGTACACACTGGTTCCTTCCCTGAATCAAATTCTCGAGGCAGGGTGTTCTGCATGTAGTGAGCCGCCTCAACCAAGGAACGCCCTAGTTAGGCCTGGGGCCGGTGCCTCTTCAAAAGCCTGAAAAGCGTACTGGCGTTAAAATGCTGAAGATAAGCGACTACGGCCTCATGGAAACTGCTACACGCCCGGGTGCTACAGGAAAGACTGTGCTTTAGTTGCAATACGAACGCAACCGATTTTTTCCTGGAGGCAGGGTGACTTGAGGTAGGAGGTCCTGGAAGGAAGGCGAAGCCTAGTGTTTTTCTCAGTTCAGCTCAGACTAGGGAATGTGTGAGACTTCCACAGCAAGTTGGAGCTTGCCAAAACGGTGCTCGTAAACCTGTGCGAGTGCTGTGAATCAAGATATCACAAGAAAGAGTGCTGTTTGTTGCCCATGACTCAGCAGACACAGAGGACCTCCGTGGGACCTATGGGCCTCGTTGTTGTTCAGCGGGCCTACAGGGGTGTGGAGGTACTCAGTGATCTTGGAACTAAAATGATGCTCACCCGAGGGGGTTAGGAGTCCTGAAAAGGGTACTTCCTTTAAAATAAAGCAAAATAGCGACTAAGAGCACATGGAAAGAGCTGCATGCCTCCCTTTCTGCATGGCCACTCGTGGCCTCACCACGAGGCAAGGACAGATCTGAGATTCCCTTTAACTGTAGAGCATGGCAAGATGAGTCCCACCGCGGACTATGAAGCACACTGTGTAGCCAGAGAAAACACATTTTCTTCCCAGACCAATGCGTACAATAGCCAGGGGCCTGTGAACAGCAGAGAATTTCAGGGAGCTTCAAGACAGCCTGATTGGAGCTATCAAAATGGATAAGGAAGGCTACTACCAACATGAGCCCATTTCCATAGGCAAAAACAGCATGCATCCCTGTGGTTTCAAAGAACTCAAAAGAGACACAGAGTACACACTGGTTCCTTCCCTGAATCAAATTCTAGAGGCAGGGTGTTCTGCATGTAGTGAACCGCCTCAACCAAGGAACGCCCTAGTTAGGCCTGGGGCCGGTGCCTCTTCAAAAGCCTGAAAAGCGTACTGGCGTTAAAATGCTGAAGATAAGCGACTACGGCCTCATGGAAACTGCTACACGCCCGGGTGCTACAGGAAAGACTGTGCTTTAGTTGCAATACGAACGCAACCGATTTTTTCCTGGAGGCAGGGTGACTTCAGGTAGGAGGTCGTGGAAGGAAGGCGAATCCTAGTGTTTTTCTCAGTTCAGCTCAGACTAGGGAATGTGTGAGACTTCCACAGCAAGTTGGAGCTTGCCAAAACGGTGCTCGTTAACCTGTGCGAGTGCTGTGAATCAAGATATCACAACAAAGAGTGCAGTCTGTTGCCCATGATTCAGCAGACACAGAGGACCTCCGAGGGACCTATGGGCCACGTTGTTCTCAGCAGGCCTACAGAGGTGTGGAGGTAGTCAGGGATATTGGAACGAAAATGCTCCCTCGAGGGTCCTAGGAGTGCTGAAAAGGGTCCTTCCTTTAAAATAAAGCAGAACAGCGACTATGAGCTCATGGAAAGAGCTGCATGCCTCTCTTTCCCCATGGCTACTCAGGGCCTTACCTCGAGGCAAGGACTCACGTTGAGATTCCCTTTAGCTCTAGAGCATGGCAAGATGCGCCCCACCCCGGGCAATGAAGCTCCGAGTGTAGCCAGAGAAAACTCATTTTCTTCCCAGACCCGAGCCTACAGTGGCCAGGGGCCTGTCAACAGCAGAGAATTTAAGGGAGCTTCACGAAAGCAAGAATGGAGCTTTCCAAAAGGAAAGCAAGGCTAGTCCCATCATGCCCCCATTTCCATGGGCACAGGCAGCATACATCTCTGTGGTTTTTAACAAGTCAAATGAGACACAGAGTACACAGTTGTTGCTTCCCTGAATCAATTTCTCGAGGCAGGGTGTTCTGCATCTAGTGAACGGCCTCACCAAGGAAAGCCCTAGCTAGGCTTCTGGGCCCGTGCCTCTTCAAAACCCTGCCATGCTACAGGAAAAACTGTGCTTTAGTTGCAATAGAAACGAGGTCGTCTTTCTTCAGGAGGCAGGGTGACTTCAGGTAGGAGGTCCTGAATGGAAGGAGAAGCTTACTGTTTCTCTCTGTACAGCTCAAACTAGGGAATGAGAGCGACTTCCACGGCCTGTTGGAACTTGCTTAACGGTGCTCGTGAACCTGTGCGATTGCTGGCTAAAGCAAGATGTTCCAATAAGAGTGCACTGTGGTGCCCTACACTCGGCATACACACTGTGAGTCGGAAAGCTCCTGGCCTGTCTATTGCTTAGAAGGGCCAGGGGAGCGTGAGGGTACTCAGTGTTCTTGCAGGGAATAGGGTTTCCAGGCGAGGCACATAGGTGTCCTGAAAAGCGTACTGGCTTTAAAATGCTGAAGATAAGCGACTGCGGCCTCATGGAAACTGCTACACGCCTCTGCTTCTGCATAGCATTTCATGGCCTTACCTCGAGGCAAGTTCTCACATTTCTTGCCCTGTGAGCGACACAGCATGTTAAGATGCTGTATTTCTCCTTGAAGAGAGTGACTTCAGGAACTAGGTCCTCGGTAAATTCGAAGCAGAGTGTTTTCTCAGGGCAGCTCAGACGAGGGCAATGTCGAAGACTTCCAGGGCATGTTGGACTGCCTAGAAATGTGGTTCTGATGCTGTTCGAGTGCTCTGGAAATGTAGCCCTCCTGAAGTAAAGTACAGTGTGTTGCCCGAGACTCTGCAGACACAAAGAGCCTCCGTGGGAGGTATGGGACTCAATGCTGCTCAGCAGGCCCACAGGGGTGTGGAGGGAGTCAGTGATCTTGGAACCAAAATGATGCTCACCCGAAGGACCTAGGCCTCCTGAAAAGGGTACTTCCTTTAAAATAAAACAGACCTCCACTAAGAGCTCATGGAAAGAGCTGCATGCTTCCCTTTCTGCAGGGCTACTCAGGGCCTTACCTCGAGGCAAGAACTCACGTTGAGATTCCCTTTAGCTCTAGAGCATGGCAAGGTGAGCCCCACCCTGGCCTATGAAGCTCCGTGTGTACCCAGGAAAACTCATTTTCTTCCCAGACCCATGCCTACAGTGGCCAGAGGCCTGTCAACAGCAGAGAATTTCAGGGAGCTTCACGGCAGCAAGAATGGAGGTTTCCAAACGGAAAGCAAGGCTAGTCCCATCATGCCCCCATTTCCATGGGTACAGGCAGCATACATCTCTGTGGTTTTTAACAAGTCAAAAGAGACACCGAGTACACACTGGTTGCTTCCCTGAATCAACTTCTCGAGGAAGGGTGTTCTGCATCTAGTGAACGGCCTCACCAAGGAACGCCCTAGCAAGGCCACTGGGCCCAGGGCCTCACCAAGGAACGCCCTAGGCAAGCCACTTGGCCCGTGCCTTTTCAAAAGCCTGCAGTGGTACGGGAAAAACTGGGCTTTAGTTGCAAAAGGAAAGCAAGCCGTCTTTCTCCTGGAGGCAGGGTGACTTCAGGTAGGAGGTCCTGATTGGAAGGAGAAGCCTAGTGTTTTTCTCTGTGCAGCTCAGACTAGGGATTGAGTGCGATTTCCACGGCATGTTGGAACTTGTTTGAACGTTGCTCTTGAACCTGTGCGAGTGCTGTGAATCAAGATATCACAAGAAAGAGTGCAGTGTGTTGCCCATGACTCAGCAGACACAGAGGACCTCCGTGGGACCTATGGGCCTCGTTGTTGTTCAGCGGGCCTACAGGGGTGTGGAGGTACTCAGTGATCTTGGAACTAAAATGATGCTCACCCGAGGGGGTTAGGAGTCCTGAAAAGGGTACTTCCTTTAAAATAAAGCAAAATAGCGACTAAGAGCACATGGAAAGAGCTGCATGCCTCCCTTTCTGCATGGCCACTCGGGGCCTGACCACGAGGCAAGGACAGATCTGAGATTCCCTTTAACTCTAGAGCATGGCAAGATGAGTCCCACCGCGGACTATGAAGCACACTGTGTAGCCAGAGAAAACACATTTTCTTCCCAGACCAATGCGTACAATAGCCAGGGGCCTGTGAACAGCAGAGAATTTCAGGGAGCTTCAAGGCAGCATGAATGGAGCTATCAAAATGGATAAGGAAGTCTACTACCAACATGAGCCCATTTCCATAGGCACAAACAGCATACATCCCTGTGGTTTCAAAGAACTCAAAAGAGACACAGAGTACACACTGGTTCCTTCCCTGAATCAAATTCTCGAGGCAGGGTGTTCTGCATGTAGTGAGCCGCCTCAACCAAGGAACGCCCTAGTTAGGCCTGGGGCCGGTGCCTCTTCAAAAGCCTGAAAAGCGTACTGGCGTTAAAATGCTGAAGATAAGCGACTACGGCCTCATGGAAACTGCTACACGCCCGGGTGCTACAGGAAAGACTGTGCTTTAGTTGCAATACGAACGCAACCGATTTTTTCCTGGAGGCAGGGTGACTTCAGGTAGGAGGTCCTGGAAGGAAGGCGAAGCCTAGTGTTTTTCTCAGTTCAGCTCAGACTAGGGAATGTGTGAGACTTCCACAGCAAGTTGGAGCTTGCCAAAACGGTGCTCGTGAACCTGTGCGAGTGCTGTGAATCAAGATATCACAACAAAGAGTGCAGTGTGTTGCCCATGATTCAGCAGACACAGAGGACCTCCGAGGGACCTATGGGCCACGTTGTTCTCAGCAGGCCTACAGAGGTGTGGAGGTAGTCAGGGATATTGGAACGAAAATGCTCCCTCGAGGGTCCTAGGAGTGCTGAAAAGGGTCCTTCCTTTAAAATAAAACAGAACAGCGACTATGAGCTCATGGAAAGAGCTGCATGCCTCTCTTTCCCCATGGGTACTCAGGGCCTTACCTCGAGGCAAGGACTCACGTTGAGATTCCCTTTAGCTCTAGAGCATGGCAAGATGCGCCCCACCCCGGCCAATGAAGCTCCGTGTGTAGCCAGAGAAAACTCATTTTCTTCCCAGACCCAAGCCTACAGTGGCCAGGGGCCTGTCAACAGCAGAGAATTTCAGGGAGCTTCACGAAAGCAAGAATGGAGCTTTCCAAACGGAAAGCAAGGCTAGTCCCATCATGCCCCCATTTCCATGGGCACAGGCAGCATACATCTCTGTGGTTTTTAACAAGTCAAATGAGACACAGAGTACACAGTTGTTGCTTCCCTGAATCAATTTCTCGAGGCAGGGTGTTCTGCATCTAGTGAACGGCCTCACCAAGGAAAGCCCTAGCTAGGCTTCTGGGCCCGTGCCTCTTCAAAACCCTGCCATGCTACAGGAAAAACTGTGCTTTAGTTGCAATAGAAACGAGGTCGTCTTTCTTCAGGAGGCAGGGTGACTTCAGGTAGGAGGTCCTGAATGGAAGGAGAAGCTTACTGTTTCTCTCTGTACAGCTCAAACTAGGGAATGAGAGCGACTTCCACGGCCTGTTGGAACTTGCTTAACGGTGCTCGTGAACCTGTGCGATTGCTGGCTAAAGCAAAATGTTCCAATAAGAGTGCACTGTGCTGCCCTACACTCGGCATACATACTGTGAGTCGGAAAGCTCCTGGCCTGGCTATTGCTTAGAAGGGCCAGGGGAGCGTGAGGGTACTCAGTGTTCTTGCAGGGAATAGGGTTTCCAGGCGAGGCACATAGGTGTCCTGAAAAGCGTACTGGCTTTAAAATGCTGAAGATAAGCGACTGCGGCCTCATGGAAACGGCTACACGCCTCTGCTTCTGCATAGCATTTCATGGCCTTACCTCGAGGCAAGTTCTCACATTTCTTGCCCTGTGAGCGACACAGCATGTTAAGATGCTGTATTTCTCCTTGAAGAGAGTGACTTCAGGAACTAGGTCCTCGGTAAATTCGAAGCAGAGTGTTTTCTCAGGGCAGCTCAGACGAGGGCAATGTCGAAGACTTCCAGGGCATGTTGGACTGCCTAGAAATGTGGTTCTGATGCTGTTCGAGTGCTCTGGAAATGTAGCCCTCCTGAAGTAAAGTACAGTGTGTTGCCCGAGACTCTGCAGACACAAAGAGCCTCCGTGGGAGGTATGGGACTCAATGCTGCTCAGCAGGCCCACAGGGGTGTGGAGGGAGTCAGTGATCTTGGAACCAAAATGATGCTCACCCGAAGGACCTAGGCCTCCTGAAAAGGGTACTTCCTTTAAAATAAAACAGACCTCCACTAAGAGCTCATGGAAAGAGCTGCATGCTTCCCTTTCTGCAGGGCTACTCAGGGCCTTACCTCGAGGCAAGGACTCACGTTGAGATTCCCTTTAGCTCTAGAGCATGGCAAGGTGAGCCCCACCCTGGCCTATGAAGCTCCGTGTGTACACAGGAAAACTCATTTTCTTCCCAGACCCATGCCTACAGTGGCCAGAGGCCTGTCAACAGCAGAGAATTTCAGGGAGCTTCACGGCAGCAAGAATGGAGGTTTCCAAACGGAAAGCAAGGCTAGTCCCATCATGCCCCCATTTCCATGGGTACAGGCAGCATACATCTCTGTGGTTTTTAACAAGTCAAAAGAGACACCGAGTACACACTGGTTGCTTCCCTGAATCAACTTCTCGAGGAAGGGTGTTCTGCATCTAGTGAACGGCCTCACCAAGGAACGCCCTAACAAGGCCACTGGGCCCAGGGCCTCACCAAGGAACGCCCTAGGCAAGCCACTTGGCCCGTGCCTTTTCAAAAGCCTGCAGTGGTACGGGAAAAACTGGGCTTTAGTTGCAGAAGGAAAGCAAGCCGTATTTCTCCTGGAGGCAGGGTGACTTCAGGTAGGAGGTCCTGATTGGAAGGAGAAGCCTAGTGTTTTTCTCTGTGCAGCTCAGATTAGGGATTGAGTGCGATTTCCACGGCATGTTGGAACTTGTTTGAACGTTGCTCTTGAACCTGTGCGAGTGCTGTGAATCAAGATATCACAAGAAAGAGTGCAGTGTGTTGCCCATGACTCAGCAGACACAGAGGACCTGGGTGGGACCTATGGGCCTCGTTGTTGTTCAGCGGGCCTACAGGGGTGTGGAGGTACTCAGTGATCTTGGAACTAAAATGATGCTCACCCGAGGGGGTTAGGAGTCCTGAAAAGGGTACTTCCTTTAAAATAAAGCAAAATAGCGATTAAGAGCACATGGAAAGAGCTGCATGCCTCCCTTTCTGCATGGCCACTCGGGGCCTGACCACGAGGCAAGGACAGATCTGAGATTCCCTTTAACTCTAGAGCATGGCAAGATGAGTCCCACCGCGGACTATGAAGCACACTGTGTAGCCAGAGAAAACACATTTTCTTCCCAGACCAATGCGTACAATAGCCAGGGGCCTGTGAACAGCAGAGAATTTCAGGGAGCTTCAAGGCAGCATGAATGGAGCTATCAAAATGGATAAGGAAGTCTACTACCAACATGAGCCCATTTCCATAGGCACAAACAGCATACATCCCTGTGGTTTCAAAGAACTCAAAAGAGACACAGAGTACACACTGGTTCCTTCCCTGAATCAAATTCTCGAGGCAGGGTGTTCTGCATGTAGTGAGCCGCCTCAACCAAGGAACGCCCTAGTTAGGCCTGGGGCCGGTGCCTCTTCAAAAGCCTGAAAAGCGTACTGGCGTTAAAATGCTGAAGATAAGCGACTACGGCCTCATGGAAACTGCTACACGCCCGGGTGCTACAGGAAAGACTGTGCTTTAGTTGCAATACGAACGCAACCGATTTTTTCCTGGAGGCAGGGTGACTTGAGGTAGGAGGTCCTGGAAGGAAGGCGAAGCCTAGTGTTTTTCTCAGTTCAGCTCAGACTAGGGAATGTGTGAGACTTCCACAGCAAGTTGGAGCTTGCCAAAACGGTGCTCGTAAACCTGTGCGAGTGCTGTGAATCAAGATATCACAAGAAAGAGTGCTGTGTGTTGCCCATGACTCAGCAGACACAGAGGACCTCCGTGGGACCTATGGGCCTCGTTGTTGTTCAGCGGGCCTACAGGGGTGTGGAGGTACTCAGTGATCTTGGAACTAAAATGATGCTCACCCGAGGGGGTTAGGAGTCCTGAAAAGGGTACTTCCTTTAAAATAAAGCAAAATAGCGACTAAGAGCACATGGAAAGAGCTGCATGCCTCCCTTTCTGCATGGCCACTCGTGGCCTCACCACGAGGCAAGGACAGATCTGAGATTCCCTTTAACTGTAGAGCATGGCAAGATGAGTCCCACCGCGGACTATGAAGCACACTGTGTAGCCAGAGAAAACACATTTTCTTCCCAGACCAATGCGTACAATAGCCAGGGGCCTGTGAACAGCAGAGAATTTCAGGGAGCTTCAAGACAGCCTGATTGGAGCTATCAAAATGGATAAGGAAGGCTACTACCAACATGAGCCCATTTCCATAGGCAAAAACAGCATGCATCCCTGTGGTTTCAAAGAACTCAAAAGAGACACAGAGTACACACTGGTTCCTTCCCTGAATCAAATTCTAGAGGCAGGGTGTTCTGCATGTAGTGAACCGCCTCAACCAAGGAACGCCCTAGTTAGGCCTGGGGCCGGTGCCTCTTCAAAAGCCTGAAAAGCGTACTGGCGTTAAAATGCTGAAGATAAGCGACTACGGCCTCATGGAAACTGCTACACGCCCGGGTGCTACAGGAAAGACTGTGCTTTAGTTGCAATACGAACGCAACCGATTTTTTCCTGGAGGCAGGGTGACTTCAGGTAGGAGGTCGTGGAAGGAAGGCGAATCCTAGTGTTTTTCTCAGTTCAGCTCAGACTAGGGAATGTGTGAGACTTCCACAGCAAGTTGGAGCTTGCCAAAACGGTGCTCGTTAACCTGTGCGAGTGCTGTGAATCAAGATATCACAACAAAGAGTGCAGTCTGTTGCCCATGATTCAGCAGACACAGAGGACCTCCGAGGGACCTATGGGCCACGTTGTTCTCAGCAGGCCTACAGAGGTGTGGAGGTAGTCAGGGATATTGGAACGAAAATGCTCCCTCGAGGGTCCTAGGAGTGCTGAAAAGGGTCCTTCCTTTAAAATAAAGCAGAACAGCGACTATGAGCTCATGGAAAGAGCTGCATGCCTCTCTTTCCCCATGGCTACTCAGGGCCTTACCTCGAGGCAAGGACTCACGTTGAGATTCCCTTTAGCTCTAGAGCATGGCAAGATGCGCCCCACCCCGGGCAATGAAGCTCCGAGTGTAGCCAGAGAAAACTCATTTTCTTCCCAGACCCGAGCCTACAGTGGCCAGGGGCCTGTCAACAGCAGAGAATTTAAGGGAGCTTCACGAAAGCAAGAATGGAGCTTTCCAAAAGGAAAGCAAGGCTAGTCCCATCATGCCCCCATTTCCATGGGCACAGGCAGCATACATCTCTGTGGTTTTTAACAAGTCAAATGAGACACAGAGTACACAGTTGTTGCTTCCCTGAATCAACTTCTCGAGGCAGGGTGTTCTGCATCTAGTGAACGGCCTCACCAAGGAAAGCCCTAGCTAGGCTTCTGGGCCCGTGCCTCTTCAAAACCCTGCCATGCTACAGGAAAAACTGTGCTTTAGTTGCAATAGAAACGAGGTCGTCTTTCTTCAGGAGGCAGGGTGACTTCAGGTAGGAGGTCCTGAATGGAAGGAGAAGCTTACTGTTTCTCTCTGTACAGCTCAAACTAGGGAATGAGAGCGAATTCCACGGCCTGTTGGAACTTGCTTAACGGTGCTCGTGAACCTGTGCGATTGCTGGCTAAAGCAAGATGTTCCAATAAGAGTGCACTGTGCTGCCCTACACTCGGCATACACACTGTGAGTCGGAAAGCTCCTGGCCTGGCTATTGCTTAGAAGGGCCAGGGGAGCGTGAGGGTACTCAGTGTTCTTGCAGGGAATAGGGTTTCCAGGCGAGGCACATAGGTGTCCTGATAAGCGTACTGGCTTTAAAATGCTGAAGATAAGCGACTGCGGCCTCATGGAAACTGCTACACGCCTCTGCTTCTGCATAGCATTTCATGGCCTTACCTCGAGGCAAGTTCTCACATTTCTTGCCCTGTTAGCGACACAGCATGTTAAGATGCTGTATTTCTCCTTGAAGAGAGTGACTTCAGGAACGAGGTCCTCGATAAATTCGATGCAGAGTGTTTTCTCAGGGCAGCTCAGACGAGGGCAATGTCGAAGATTTCCAGGGCATGTTGGACTGCCTAGAAATGTGGTTCTGATGCTGTTCGAGTGCTCTGGAAATGTAGCCCTCCTGAAGTAAAGTACAGTGTGTTGCCCGAGACTCTGCAGACACAAAGAGCCTCCGTGGGAGGTATGGGACTCAATGCTGCTCAGCAGGCCCACAGGGGTGTGGAGGGAGTCAGTGATCTTGGAAGCAAAATGATGCTCACCCGAAGGACCTAGGCCTCCTGAAAAGGGTACTTCCTTTAAAATAAAACAGACCTCCACTAAGAGCTCATGGAAAGAGCTGCATGCTTCCCTTTCTGCAGGGCTACTCAGGGCCTTACCTCGAGGCAAGAACTCACGTTGAGATTCCCTTTAGCTCTAGAGCATGGCAAGGTGAGCCCCACCCTGGCCTATGAAGCTCCGTGTGTACCCAGGAAAACTCATTTTCTTCCCAGACCCATGCCTACAGTGGCCAGAGGCCTGTCAACAGCAGAGAATTTCAGGGAGCTTCACGGCAGCAAGAATGGAGGTTTCCAAACGGAAAGCAAGGCTAGTCCCATCATGCCCCCATTTCCATGGGTACAGGCAGCATACATCTCTGTGGTTTTTAACAAGTCAAAAGAGACACCGAGTACACACTGGTTGCTTCCCTGAATCAACTTCTCGAGGAAGGGTGTTCTGCATCTAGTGAACGGCCTCACCAAGGAACGCCCTAGCAAGGCCACTGGGCCCAGGGCCTCACCAAGGAACGCCCTAGGCAAGCCACTTGGCCCGTGCCTTTTCAAAAGCCTGCAGTGGTACGGGAAAAACTGGGCTTTAGTTGCAAAAGGAAAGCAAGCCGTCTTTCTCCTGGAGGCAGGGTGACTTCAGGTAGGAGGTCCTGATTGGAAGGAGAAGCCTAGTGTTTTTCTCTGTGCAGCTCAGACTAGGGATTGAGTGCGATTTCCACGGCATGTTGGAACTTGTTTGAACGTTGCTCTTGAACCTGTGCGAGTGCTGTGAATCAAGATATCACAAGAAAGAGTGCAGTGTGTTGCCCATGACTCAGCAGACACAGAGGACCTCCGTGGGACCTATGGGCCTCGTTGTTGTTCAGCGGGCCTACAGGGGTGTGGAGGTACTCAGTGATCTTGGAACTAAAATGATGCTCACCCGAGGGGGTTAGGAGTCCTGAAAAGGGTACTTCCTTTAAAATAAAGCAAAATAGCGACTAAGAGCACATGGAAAGAGCTGCATGCCTAGCTTTCTGCATGGCCACTCGGGGCCTGACCACAAGGCAAGGACAGATCTGAGATTCCCTTTAACTCTAGAGCATTGCAAGATGAGTCCCACCGCGGACTATGAAGCACACTGTGTAGCCAGAGAAAACACATTTTCTTCCCAGACCAATGCGTACAATAGCCAGGGGCCTGTGAACAGCAGAGAATTTCAGGGAGCTTCAAGGCAGCATGAATGGAGCTATCAAAATGGATAAGGAAGTCTACTACCAACATGAGCCCATTTCCATAGGCACAAACAGCATACATCCCTGTGGTTTCAAAGAACTCAAAAGAGACACAGAGTACACACTGGTTCCTTCCCTGAATCAAATTCTCGAGGCAGGGTGTTCTGCATGTAGTGAGCCGCCTCAACCAAGGAACGCCCTAGTTAGGCCTGAGGCCAGTGCCTCTTCAAAAGCCTGAAAAGCGTACTGGCGTTAAAATGCTGAAGATAAGCGACTACGGCCTCATGGAAACTGGTACACGCCCGGGTGCTACAGGAAAGACTGTGCTTTAGTTGCAATACGAACGCAACCGATTTTTTCCTGGAGGCAGGGTGACTTCAGGTAGGAGGTCCTGGAAGGAAGGCGAATCCTAGTGTTTTTCTCAGTTCAGCTCAGACTAGGGAATGTGTGAGACTTCCACAGCAAGTTGGAGCTTGCCAAAACGGTGCTCGTTAACCTGTGCGAGTGCTGTGAATCAAGATATCACAACAAAGAGTGCAGTCTGTTGCCCATGATTCAGCAGACACAGAGGACCTCCGAGGGACCTATGGGCCACGTTGTTCTCAGCAGGCCTACAGAGGTGTGGAGGTAGTCAGGGATATTGGAACGAAAATGCTCCCTCGAGGGTCCTAGGAGTGCTGAAAAGGGTCCTTCCTTTAAAATAAAGCAGAACAGCGACTATGAGCTCATGGAAAGAGCTGCATGCCTCTCTTTCCCCATGGCTACTCAGGGCCTTACCTCGAGGCAAGGACTCACGTTGAGATTCCCTTTAGCTCTAGAGCATGGCAAGATGCGCCCCACCCCGGGCAATGAAGCTCCGAGTGTAGCCAGAGAAAACTCATTTTCTTCCCAGACCCAAGCCTACAGTGGCCAGGGGCCTGTCAACAGCAGAGAATTTCAGGGAGCTTCACGAAAGCAAGAATGGAGCTTTCCAAAAGGAAAGCAAGGCTAGTCCCATCATGCCCCCATTTCCATGGGCACAGGCAGCATACATCTCTGTGGTTTTTAACAAGTCAAATGAGACACAGAGTACACAGTTGTTGCTTCCCTGAATCAACTTCTCGAGGCAGGGTGTTCTGCATCTAGTGAACGGCCTCACCAAGGAAAGCCCTAGCTAGGCTTCTGGGCCCGTGCCTCTTCAAAACCCTGCCATGCTACAGGAAAAACTGTGCTTTAGTTGCAATAGAAACGAGGTCGTCTTTCTTCAGGAGGCAGGGTGACTTCAGGTAGGAGGTCCTGAATGGAAGGAGAAGCTTACTGTTTCTCTCTGTACAGCTCAAACTAGGGAATGAGAGAGACTTCCACGGCCTGTTGGAACTTGCTTAACGGTGCTCGTGAACCTGTGCGATTGCTGGCTAAAGCAAGATGTTCCAATAAGAGTGCACTGTGCTGCCCTACACTCGGCATACACACTGTGAGTCGGAAAGCTCCTGGCCTGGCTATTGCTTAGAAGGGCCAGGGGAGCGTGAGGGTACTCAGTGTTCTTGCAGGGAATAGGGTTTCCAGGCGAGGCACATAGGTGTCCTGATAAGCGTACTGGCTTTAAAATGCTGAAGATAAGCGACTGCGGCCTCATGGAAACTGCTACACGCCTCTGCTTCTGCATAGCATTTCATGGCCTTACCTCGAGGCAAGTTCTCACATTTCTTGCCCTGTTAGCGACACAGCATGTTAAGATGCTGTATTTCTCCTTGAAGAGAGTGACTTCAGGAACGAGGTCCTCGATAAATTCGATGCAGAGTGTTTTCTCAGGGCAGCTCAGACGAGGGCAATGTCGAAGACTTCCAGGGCATGTTGGACTGCCTAGAAATGTGGTTCTGATGCTGTTCGAGTGCTCTGGAAATGTAGCCCTCCTGAAGTAAAGTACAGTGTGTTGCCCGAGACTCTGCAGACACAAAGAGCCTCCGTGGGAGGTATGGGACTCAATGCTGCTCAGCAGGCCCACAGGGGTGTGGAGGGAGTCAGTGATCTTGGAACCAAAATGATGCTCACCCGAAGGGCCTAGGCCTCCTGAAAAGGGGACTTCCTTTAAAATAAAACAGACCTCCACTAAGAGCTCATGGAAAGAGCTGCATGCTTCCCTTTCTGCAGGGCTACTCAGGGCCTTACCTCGAGGCAAGGACTCACGTTGAGATTCCCTTTAGCTCTAGAGCATGGCAAGGTGAGCCCCACCCTGGCCTATGAAGCTCCGTGTGTACCCAGGAAAACTCATTTTCTTCCCAGACCCATGCCTACAGTGGCCAGAGGTCTGTCAACAGCAGAGAATTTCAGGGAGCTTCACGGCAGCAAGAATGGAGGTTTCCAAACGGAAAGCAAGGCTAGTCCCATCATGCCCCCATTTCCATGGGTACAGGCAGCATACATCTCTGTGGTTTTTAACAAGTCAAAAGAGACACCGAGTACACACTGGTTGCTTCCCTGAATCAACTTCTCGAGGAAGGGTGTTCTGCATCTAGTGAACGGCCTCACCAAGGAACGCCCTAGCAAGGCCACTGGGCCCAGGTCCTCACCAAGGAACGCCCTAGGCAAGCCACTTGGCCCGTGCCTTTTCAAAAGCCTGCAGTGGTACGGGAAAAACTGGACTTTAGTAGCAAAAGGAAAGCAAGCCTTCTTTCTCCTGGAGGCAGGGTGACTTCAGGTAGGAGGTCTTGATTCGAAGGAGAAGCCTAGTGTTTTTCTCTGTGCAGCTCAGACTAGGGATTGAGTGCGATTTCCACGGCATGTTGGAACTTGTTTGAACGTTGCTCTTGAACCTGTGCGAGTGCTGTGAATCAAGATATCACAAGAAAGAGTGCAGTGTGTTGCCCATGACTCAGCAGACACAGAGGACCTCCGTGGGACCTATGGGCCTCGTTGTTGTTCAGCGGGCCTACAGGGGTGTGGAGGTACTCAGTGATCTTGGAACTAAAATGATGCTCACCCGAGGGGGTTAGGAGTCCTGAAAAGGGTACTTCCTTTAAAATAAAGCAAAATAGCGACTAAGAGCACATGGAAAGAGCTGCATGCCTAGCTTTCTGCATGGCCACTCGGGGCCTGACCACAAGGCAAGGACAGATCTGAGATTCCCTTTAACTCTAGAGCATTGCAAGATGAGTCCCACCGCGGACTATGAAGCACCCTGTGTAGCCAGAGAAAACACATTTTCTTCCCAGACCAATGCGTACAATAGCCAGGGGCCTGTGAACAGCAGAGAATTTCAGGGAGCTTCAAGGCAGCATGAATGGAGCTATCAAAATGGATAAGGAAGTCTACTACCAACATGAGCCCATTTCCATAGGCACAAACAGCATACATCCCTGTGGTTTCAAAGAACTCAAAAGAGACACAGAGTACACACTGGTTCCTTCCCTGAATCAAATTCTCGAGGCAGGGTGTTCTGCATGTAGTGAGCCGCCTCAACCAAGGAACGCCCTAGTTAGGCCTGGGGCCAGTGCCTCTTCAAAAGCCTGAAAAGCGTACTGGCGTTAAAATGCTGAAGATAAGCGACTACGGCCTCATGGAAACTGGTACACGCCCGGGTGCTACAGGAAAGACTGTGCTTTAGTTGCAATACGAACGCAACCGATTTTTTCCTGGAGGCAGGGTGACTTCAGGTAGGAGGTCCTGGAAGGAAGGCGAATCCTAGTGTTTTTCTCAGTTCAGCTCAGACTAGGGAATGTGTTAGACTTCCACAGCAAGTTGGAGCTTGCCAAAACGGTGCTCGTTAACCTGTGCGAGTGCTGTGAATCAAGATATCACAACAAAGAGTGCAGTCTGTTGCCCATGATTCAGCAGACACAGAGGACCTCCGAGGGACCTATGGGCCACGTTGTTCTCAGCAGGCCTACAGAGGTGTGGAGGTAGTCAGGGATATTGGAACGAAAATGCTCCCTCGAGGGTCCTAGGAGTGCTGAAAAGGGTCCTTCCTTTAAAATAAAGCAAAATAGCGACTAAGAGCACATGGAAAGAGCTGCATCCCTCCCTTTCTGCATGGCCACTCGTGGCCTCACCACGAGGCAAGGACAGATCTGAGATTCCCTTTAACTCTAGAGCATGGCAAGATGAGTCCCACCGCGGACTATGAAGCACACTGTGTAGCCAGAGAAAACACATTTTCTTCCCAGACCAATGCGTACAATAGCCAGGGGCCTGTGAACAGCAGAGAATTTCAGGGAGCTTCAAGGCAGCATGAATGGAGCTATCAAAATGGATAAGGAAGTCTACTACCAACATGAGCCCATTTCCATAGGCACAAACAGCATACATCCCTGTGGTTTCAAAGAACTCAAAAGAGACACAGAGTACACACTGGTTCCTTCCCTGAATCAAATTCTCGAGGCAGGGTGTTCTGCATGTAGTGAACCGCCTCAACCAAGGAACGCCCTAGTTAGGCCTGGGGCCGGTGCCTCTTCAAAAGCCTGAAAAGCGTACTGGCGTTAAAATGCTAAAGATAAGCGCCTACTGCCTCATGGAAACTGCTACACGCCCGGGTGCTACAGGAAAGACTGTGCTTTAGTTGCAATACGAACGCAACCGATTTTTTCCTGGAGGCAGGGTGACTTCAGGTAGGAGGTCCTGGAAGGAAGGTGAAGCCTAGTGTTTTTCTCACTTCAGCTCAGACTAGGGAATGTGTGAGACTTCCACAGCAAGTTGGATCTTGCCAAAACAGTGCTCGTGAACCTGTGCGAGTGCTGTGAATCAAGATATCACAACAAAGAGTGCAGTGTGTTGCCCATGACTCAGCAGACACAGAGGACCTCCGTGGGACCTATGGGCCTCGTTGTTGCTCAGCGGGCCTACAGGGGTGTGGAGGTACTCAGTGATCTTGGAACTAAAATGATGCTCACCCGAGGGGGTTAGGAGTCCTGAAAAGGGTACTTCCTTTAAAATAAAGCAATATAGCGACTAAGAGCACATGGAAAGAGCTGCATGCCTCCCTTTCTGCATGGCCACTCGTGGCCTCACCACGAGGCAAGGACAGATCTGAGATTCCCTTTAACTCTAGAGCATGGCAAGATGAGTCCCACCGCGGACTATGAAGCACACTGTGTAGCCAGAGAAAACACATTTTCTTCCCAGACCAATGCGTACAATAGCCAGGGGCCTGTGAACAGCAGAGAATTTCAGGGAGCTTCAAGGCAGCCTGATTGGAGCTATCAAAATGGATAAGGAAGTCTACTACCAACATGAGCCCATTTCCATAGGCAAAAACAGCATGCATCCCTGTGGTTTCAAAGAACTCAAAAGAGACACAGAGTACACACTGGTTCCTTCCCTGAATCAAATTCTAGAGGCAGGGTGTTCTGCATGTAGTGAACCGCCTCAACCAAGGAACGCCCTAGTTAGGCCTGGGGCCGGTGCCTCTTCAAAAGCCTGAAAAGCGTACTGGCGTTAAAATGCTAAAGATAAGCGCCTACTGCCTCATGGAAACTGCTACACGCCCGGGTGCTACAGGAAAGACTGTGCTTTAGTTGCAATACGAACGCAACCGATTTTTTCCTGGAGGCAGGGTGACTTCAGGTAGGAGGTCCTGGAAGGAAAGCGAAGCCTAGTGTTTTTCTCAGTTCAGCTCAGACTAGGGAATGTGTGAGACTTCCACAGCAAGTTGGAGCTTGCCAAAACGGTGCTCGTTAACCTGTGCGAGTGCTGTGAATCAAGATATCACAACAAAGAGTGCAGTCTGTTGCCCATGATTCAGCAGACACAGAGGACCTCCGAGGGACCTATGGGCCACGTTGTTCTCAGCAGGCCTACAGAGGTGTGGAGGTAGTCAGGGATATTGGAACGAAAATGCTCCCTCGAGGGTCCTAGGAGTGCTGAAAAGGGTCCTTCCTTTAAAATAAAGCAGAACAGCGACTATGAGCTCATGGAAAGAGCTGCATGCCTCTCTTTCCCCATGGCTACTCAGGGCCTTACCTCGAGGCAAGGACTCACGTTGAGATTCCCTTTAGCTCTAGAGCATGGCAAGATGCGCCCCACCCCGGGCAATGAAGCTCCGAGTGTAGCCAGAGAAAACTCATTTTCTTCCCAGACCCGAGCCTACAGTGGCCAGGGGCCTGTCAACAGCAGAGAATTTAAGGGAGCTTCACGAAAGCAAGAATGGAGCTTTCCAAAAGGAAAGCAAGGCTAGTCCCATCATGCCCCCATTTCCATGGGCACAGGCAGCATACATCTCTGTGGTTTTTAACAAGTCAAATGAGACACAGAGTACACAGTTGTTGCTTCCCTGAATCAACTTCTCGAGGCAGGGTGTTCTGCATCTAGTGAACGGCCTCACCAAGGAAAGCCCTAGCTAGGCTTCTGGGCCCGTGCCTCTTCAAAACCCTGCCATGCTACAGGAAAAACTGTGCTTTAGTTGCAATAGAAACGAGGTCGTCTTTCTTCAGGAGGCAGGGTGACTTCAGGTAGGAGGTCCTGAATGGAAGGAGAAGCTTACTGTTTCTCTCTGTACAGCTCAAACTAGGGAATGAGAGCGAATTCCACGGCCTGTTGGAACTTGCTTAACGGTGCTCGTGAACCTGTGCGATTGCTGGCTAAAGCAAGAT
Source organism: Balaenoptera physalus (assembly GCF_965194825.1). NCBI lineage: Eukaryota > Metazoa > Chordata > Mammalia > Artiodactyla > Balaenopteridae > Balaenoptera > Balaenoptera physalus. The sequence goes on along the minus strand of NW_028125711.1, from coordinate 219,530 downwards.
GTTCCAATAAGAGTGCACTGTGCTGCCCTACACTCGGCATACACACTGTGAGTCGGAAAGCTCCTGGCCTGGCTATTGCTTAGAAGGGCCAGGGGAGCGTGAGGGTACTCAGTGTTCTTGCAGGGAATAGGGTTTCCAGGCGAGGCACATAGGTGTCCTGATAAGCGTACTGGCTTTAAAATGCTGAAGATAAGCGACTGCGGCCTCATGGAAACTGCTACACGCCTCTGCTTCTGCATAGCATTTCATGGCCTTACCTCGAGGCAAGTTCTCACATTTCTTGCCCTGTTAGCGACACAGCATGTTAAGATGCTGTATTTCTCCTTGAAGAGAGTGACTTCAGGAACGAGGTCCTCGATAAATTCGATGCAGAGTGTTTTCTCAGGGCAGCTCAGACGAGGGCAATGTCGAAGATTTCCAGGGCATGTTGGACTGCCTAGAAATGTGGTTCTGATGCTGTTCGAGTGCTCTGGAAATGTAGCCCTCCTGAAGTAAAGTACAGTGTGTTGCCCGAGACTCTGCAGACACAAAGAGCCTCCGTGGGAGGTATGGGACTCAATGCTGCTCAGCAGGCCCACAGGGGTGTGGAGGGAGTCAGTGATCTTGGAAGCAAAATGATGCTCACCCGAAGGACCTAGGCCTCCTGAAAAGGGTACTTCCTTTAAAATAAAACAGACCTCCACTAAGAGCTCATGGAAAGAGCTGCATGCTTCCCTTTCTGCAGGGCTACTCAGGGCCTTACCTCGAGGCAAGAACTCACGTTGAGATTCCCTTTAGCTCTAGAGCATGGCAAGGTGAGCCCCACCCTGGCCTATGAAGCTCCGTGTGTACCCAGGAAAACTCATTTTCTTCCCAGACCCATGCCTACAGTGGCCAGAGGCCTGTCAACAGCAGAGAATTTCAGGGAGCTTCACGGCAGCAAGAATGGAGGTTTCCAAACGGAAAGCAAGGCTAGTCCCATCATGCCCCCATTTCCATGGGTACAGGCAGCATACATCTCTGTGGTTTTTAACAAGTCAAAAGAGACACCGAGTACACACTGGTTGCTTCCCTGAATCAACTTCTCGAGGAAGGGTGTTCTGCATCTAGTGAACGGCCTCACCAAGGAACGCCCTAGCAAGGCCACTGGGCCCAGGGCCTCACCAAGGAACGCCCTAGGCAAGCCACTTGGCCCGTGCCTTTTCAAAAGCCTGCAGTGGTACGGGAAAAACTGGGCTTTAGTTGCAAAAGGAAAGCAAGCCGTCTTTCTCCTGGAGGCAGGGTGACTTCAGGTAGGAGGTCCTGATTGGAAGGAGAAGCCTAGTGTTTTTCTCTGTGCAGCTCAGACTAGGGATTGAGTGCGATTTCCACGGCATGTTGGAACTTGTTTGAACGTTGCTCTTGAACCTGTGCGAGTGCTGTGAATCAAGATATCACAAGAAAGAGTGCAGTGTGTTGCCCATGACTCAGCAGACACAGAGGACCTCCGTGGGACCTATGGGCCTCGTTGTTGTTCAGCGGGCCTACAGGGGTGTGGAGGTACTCAGTGATCTTGGAACTAAAATGATGCTCACCCGAGGGGGTTAGGAGTCCTGAAAAGGGTACTTCCTTTAAAATAAAGCAAAATAGCGACTAAGAGCACATGGAAAGAGCTGCATGCCTAGCTTTCTGCATGGCCACTCGGGGCCTGACCACAAGGCAAGGACAGATCTGAGATTCCCTTTAACTCTAGAGCATTGCAAGATGAGTCCCACCGCGGACTATGAAGCACACTGTGTAGCCAGAGAAAACACATTTTCTTCCCAGACCAATGCGTACAATAGCCAGGGGCCTGTGAACAGCAGAGAATTTCAGGGAGCTTCAAGGCAGCATGAATGGAGCTATCAAAATGGATAAGGAAGTCTACTACCAACATGAGCCCATTTCCATAGGCACAAACAGCATACATCCCTGTGGTTTCAAAGAACTCAAAAGAGACACAGAGTACACACTGGTTCCTTCCCTGAATCAAATTCTCGAGGCAGGGTGTTCTGCATGTAGTGAGCCGCCTCAACCAAGGAACGCCCTAGTTAGGCCTGAGGCCAGTGCCTCTTCAAAAGCCTGAAAAGCGTACTGGCGTTAAAATGCTGAAGATAAGCGACTACGGCCTCATGGAAACTGGTACACGCCCGGGTGCTACAGGAAAGACTGTGCTTTAGTTGCAATACGAACGCAACCGATTTTTTCCTGGAGGCAGGGTGACTTCAGGTAGGAGGTCCTGGAAGGAAGGCGAATCCTAGTGTTTTTCTCAGTTCAGCTCAGACTAGGGAATGTGTGAGACTTCCACAGCAAGTTGGAGCTTGCCAAAACGGTGCTCGTTAACCTGTGCGAGTGCTGTGAATCAAGATATCACAACAAAGAGTGCAGTCTGTTGCCCATGATTCAGCAGACACAGAGGACCTCCGAGGGACCTATGGGCCACGTTGTTCTCAGCAGGCCTACAGAGGTGTGGAGGTAGTCAGGGATATTGGAACGAAAATGCTCCCTCGAGGGTCCTAGGAGTGCTGAAAAGGGTCCTTCCTTTAAAATAAAGCAGAACAGCGACTATGAGCTCATGGAAAGAGCTGCATGCCTCTCTTTCCCCATGGCTACTCAGGGCCTTACCTCGAGGCAAGGACTCACGTTGAGATTCCCTTTAGCTCTAGAGCATGGCAAGATGCGCCCCACCCCGGGCAATGAAGCTCCGAGTGTAGCCAGAGAAAACTCATTTTCTTCCCAGACCCAAGCCTACAGTGGCCAGGGGCCTGTCAACAGCAGAGAATTTCAGGGAGCTTCACGAAAGCAAGAATGGAGCTTTCCAAAAGGAAAGCAAGGCTAGTCCCATCATGCCCCCATTTCCATGGGCACAGGCAGCATACATCTCTGTGGTTTTTAACAAGTCAAATGAGACACAGAGTACACAGTTGTTGCTTCCCTGAATCAACTTCTCGAGGCAGGGTGTTCTGCATCTAGTGAACGGCCTCACCAAGGAAAGCCCTAGCTAGGCTTCTGGGCCCGTGCCTCTTCAAAACCCTGCCATGCTACAGGAAAAACTGTGCTTTAGTTGCAATAGAAACGAGGTCGTCTTTCTTCAGGAGGCAGGGTGACTTCAGGTAGGAGGTCCTGAATGGAAGGAGAAGCTTACTGTTTCTCTCTGTACAGCTCAAACTAGGGAATGAGAGAGACTTCCACGGCCTGTTGGAACTTGCTTAACGGTGCTCGTGAACCTGTGCGATTGCTGGCTAAAGCAAGATGTTCCAATAAGAGTGCACTGTGCTGCCCTACACTCGGCATACACACTGTGAGTCGGAAAGCTCCTGGCCTGGCTATTGCTTAGAAGGGCCAGGGGAGCGTGAGGGTACTCAGTGTTCTTGCAGGGAATAGGGTTTCCAGGCGAGGCACATAGGTGTCCTGATAAGCGTACTGGCTTTAAAATGCTGAAGATAAGCGACTGCGGCCTCATGGAAACTGCTACACGCCTCTGCTTCTGCATAGCATTTCATGGCCTTACCTCGAGGCAAGTTCTCACATTTCTTGCCCTGTTAGCGACACAGCATGTTAAGATGCTGTATTTCTCCTTGAAGAGAGTGACTTCAGGAACGAGGTCCTCGATAAATTCGATGCAGAGTGTTTTCTCAGGGCAGCTCAGACGAGGGCAATGTCGAAGACTTCCAGGGCATGTTGGACTGCCTAGAAATGTGGTTCTGATGCTGTTCGAGTGCTCTGGAAATGTAGCCCTCCTGAAGTAAAGTACAGTGTGTTGCCCGAGACTCTGCAGACACAAAGAGCCTCCGTGGGAGGTATGGGACTCAATGCTGCTCAGCAGGCCCACAGGGGTGTGGAGGGAGTCAGTGATCTTGGAACCAAAATGATGCTCACCCGAAGGGCCTAGGCCTCCTGAAAAGGGGACTTCCTTTAAAATAAAACAGACCTCCACTAAGAGCTCATGGAAAGAGCTGCATGCTTCCCTTTCTGCAGGGCTACTCAGGGCCTTACCTCGAGGCAAGGACTCACGTTGAGATTCCCTTTAGCTCTAGAGCATGGCAAGGTGAGCCCCACCCTGGCCTATGAAGCTCCGTGTGTACCCAGGAAAACTCATTTTCTTCCCAGACCCATGCCTACAGTGGCCAGAGGTCTGTCAACAGCAGAGAATTTCAGGGAGCTTCACGGCAGCAAGAATGGAGGTTTCCAAACGGAAAGCAAGGCTAGTCCCATCATGCCCCCATTTCCATGGGTACAGGCAGCATACATCTCTGTGGTTTTTAACAAGTCAAAAGAGACACCGAGTACACACTGGTTGCTTCCCTGAATCAACTTCTCGAGGAAGGGTGTTCTGCATCTAGTGAACGGCCTCACCAAGGAACGCCCTAGCAAGGCCACTGGGCCCAGGTCCTCACCAAGGAACGCCCTAGGCAAGCCACTTGGCCCGTGCCTTTTCAAAAGCCTGCAGTGGTACGGGAAAAACTGGACTTTAGTAGCAAAAGGAAAGCAAGCCTTCTTTCTCCTGGAGGCAGGGTGACTTCAGGTAGGAGGTCTTGATTCGAAGGAGAAGCCTAGTGTTTTTCTCTGTGCAGCTCAGACTAGGGATTGAGTGCGATTTCCACGGCATGTTGGAACTTGTTTGAACGTTGCTCTTGAACCTGTGCGAGTGCTGTGAATCAAGATATCACAAGAAAGAGTGCAGTGTGTTGCCCATGACTCAGCAGACACAGAGGACCTCCGTGGGACCTATGGGCCTCGTTGTTGTTCAGCGGGCCTACAGGGGTGTGGAGGTACTCAGTGATCTTGGAACTAAAATGATGCTCACCCGAGGGGGTTAGGAGTCCTGAAAAGGGTACTTCCTTTAAAATAAAGCAAAATAGCGACTAAGAGCACATGGAAAGAGCTGCATGCCTAGCTTTCTGCATGGCCACTCGGGGCCTGACCACAAGGCAAGGACAGATCTGAGATTCCCTTTAACTCTAGAGCATTGCAAGATGAGTCCCACCGCGGACTATGAAGCACCCTGTGTAGCCAGAGAAAACACATTTTCTTCCCAGACCAATGCGTACAATAGCCAGGGGCCTGTGAACAGCAGAGAATTTCAGGGAGCTTCAAGGCAGCATGAATGGAGCTATCAAAATGGATAAGGAAGTCTACTACCAACATGAGCCCATTTCCATAGGCACAAACAGCATACATCCCTGTGGTTTCAAAGAACTCAAAAGAGACACAGAGTACACACTGGTTCCTTCCCTGAATCAAATTCTCGAGGCAGGGTGTTCTGCATGTAGTGAGCCGCCTCAACCAAGGAACGCCCTAGTTAGGCCTGGGGCCAGTGCCTCTTCAAAAGCCTGAAAAGCGTACTGGCGTTAAAATGCTGAAGATAAGCGACTACGGCCTCATGGAAACTGGTACACGCCCGGGTGCTACAGGAAAGACTGTGCTTTAGTTGCAATACGAACGCAACCGATTTTTTCCTGGAGGCAGGGTGACTTCAGGTAGGAGGTCCTGGAAGGAAGGCGAATCCTAGTGTTTTTCTCAGTTCAGCTCAGACTAGGGAATGTGTTAGACTTCCACAGCAAGTTGGAGCTTGCCAAAACGGTGCTCGTTAACCTGTGCGAGTGCTGTGAATCAAGATATCACAACAAAGAGTGCAGTCTGTTGCCCATGATTCAGCAGACACAGAGGACCTCCGAGGGACCTATGGGCCACGTTGTTCTCAGCAGGCCTACAGAGGTGTGGAGGTAGTCAGGGATATTGGAACGAAAATGCTCCCTCGAGGGTCCTAGGAGTGCTGAAAAGGGTCCTTCCTTTAAAATAAAGCAAAATAGCGACTAAGAGCACATGGAAAGAGCTGCATCCCTCCCTTTCTGCATGGCCACTCGTGGCCTCACCACGAGGCAAGGACAGATCTGAGATTCCCTTTAACTCTAGAGCATGGCAAGATGAGTCCCACCGCGGACTATGAAGCACACTGTGTAGCCAGAGAAAACACATTTTCTTCCCAGACCAATGCGTACAATAGCCAGGGGCCTGTGAACAGCAGAGAATTTCAGGGAGCTTCAAGGCAGCATGAATGGAGCTATCAAAATGGATAAGGAAGTCTACTACCAACATGAGCCCATTTCCATAGGCACAAACAGCATACATCCCTGTGGTTTCAAAGAACTCAAAAGAGACACAGAGTACACACTGGTTCCTTCCCTGAATCAAATTCTCGAGGCAGGGTGTTCTGCATGTAGTGAACCGCCTCAACCAAGGAACGCCCTAGTTAGGCCTGGGGCCGGTGCCTCTTCAAAAGCCTGAAAAGCGTACTGGCGTTACAATGCTAAAGATAAGCGCCTACTGCCTCATGGAAACTGCTACACGCCCGGGTGCTACAGGAAAGACTGTGCTTTAGTTGCAATACGAACGCAACCGATTTTTTCCTGGAGGCAGGGTGACTTCAGGTAGGAGGTCCTGGAAGGAAGGTGAAGCCTAGTGTTTTTCTCACTTCAGCTCAGACTAGGGAATGTGTGAGACTTCCACAGCAAGTTGGATCTTGCCAAAACAGTGCTCGTGAACCTGTGCGAGTGCTGTGAATCAAGATATCACAACAAAGAGTGCAGTGTGTTGCCCATGACTCAGCAGACACAGAGGACCTCCGTGGGACCTATGGGCCTCGTTGTTGCTCAGCGGGCCTACAGGGGTGTGGAGGTACTCAGTGATCTTGGAACTAAAATGATGCTCACCCGAGGGGGTTAGGAGTCCTGAAAAGGGTACTTCCTTTAAAATAAAGCAATATAGCGACTAAGAGCACATGGAAAGAGCTGCATGCCTCCCTTTCTGCATGGCCACTCGTGGCCTCACCACGAGGCAAGGACAGATCTGAGATTCCCTTTAACTCTAGAGCATGGCAAGATGAGTCCCACCGCGGACTATGAAGCACACTGTGTAGCCAGAGAAAACACATTTTCTTCCCAGACCAATGCGTACAATAGCCAGGGGCCTGTGAACAGCAGAGAATTTCAGGGAGCTTCAAGGCAGCCTGATTGGAGCTATCAAAATGGATAAGGAAGTCTACTACCAACATGAGCCCATTTCCATAGGCAAAAACAGCATGCATCCCTGTGGTTTCAAAGAACTCAAAAGAGACACAGAGTACACACTGGTTCCTTCCCTGAATCAAATTCTAGAGGCAGGGTGTTCTGCATGTAGTGAACCGCCTCAACCAAGGAACGCCCTAGTTAGGCCTGGGGCCGGTGCCTCTTCAAAAGCCTGAAAAGCGTACTGGCGTTAAAATGCTAAAGATAAGCGCCTACTGCCTCATGGAAACTGCTACACGCCCGGGTGCTACAGGAAAGACTGTGCTTTAGTTGCAATACGAACGCAACCGATTTTTTCCTGGAGGCAGGGTGACTTCAGGTAGGAGGTCCTGGAAGGAAAGCGAAGCCTAGTGTTTTTCTCAGTTCAGCTCAGACTAGGGAATGTGTGAGACTTCCACAGCAAGTTGGATCTTGCCAAAACAGTGCTCGTGAACCTGTGCGAGTGCTGTGAATCAAGATATCACAAGAGGGAGTGCAGTGTGTTGCCCATGATTCAGCAGACACAGAGGACCTCCGAGGACCTATGGGCCACGTTGTTCTCATCAAGCCTACAGAGGTGTGGAGGTAGTCAGGGATATTGGAACGAAAATGCTCCCTCGAGGGTCCTAGGAGTGCTGAAAAGGGTCCTTCCTTTAAAATAAAACAGAACAGCGACTATGAGCTCATGGAAAGAGCTGCATGCCTCTCTTTCCCCATGGGTACTCAGGGCCTTACCTCGAGGCAAGGACTCACGTTGAGATTCCCTTTAGCTCTAGAGCATGGCAAGATGCGCCCCACCCCGGCCAATGAAGCTCCGTGTGTAGCCAGAGAAAACTCATTTTCTTCCCAGACCCAAGCCTACAGTGGCCAGGGGCCTGTCAACAGCAGAGAATTTCAGGGAGCTTCACGAAAGCAAGAATGGAGCTTTCCAAACGGAAAGCAAGGCTAGTCCCATCATGCCCCCATTTCCATGGGCACAGGCAGCATACATCTCTGTGGTTTTTAACAAGTCAAATGAGACACAGAGTACACAGTTGTTGCTTCCCTGAATCAACTTCTCGAGGCAGGGTGTTCTGCATCTAGTGAACGGCCTCACCAAGGAAAGCCCTAGCTAGGCTTCTGGGCCCGTGCCTCTTCAAAAGCCTGCCATGCTACAGGAAAAACTGTGCTTTAGTTGCAATAGAAACGAGGTCGTCTTTCTTCAGGAGGCAGGGTGACTTCAGGTAGGAGGTCCTGAATGGAAGGAGAAGCTTACTGTTTCTCTCTGTACAGCTCAAACTAGGGAATGAGAGCGACTTCCACGGCCTGTTGGAACTTGCTTAACGGTGCTCGTGAACCTGTGCGATTGCTGGCTAAAGCAAAATGTTCCAATAAGAGTGCACTGTGCTGCCCTACACTCGGCATACATACTGTGAGTCGGAAAGCTCCTGGCCTGGCTATTGCTTAGAAGGGCCAGGGGAGCGTGAGGGTACTCAGTGTTCTTGCAGGGAATAGGGTTTCCAGGCGAGGCACATAGGTGTCCTGAAAAGCGTACTGGCTTTAAAATGCTGAAGATAAGCGACTGCGGCCTCATGGAAACTGCTACACGCCTCTGCTTCTGCATAGCATTTCATGGCCTTACCTCGAGGCAAGTTCTCACGTTTCTTGCCCTGTGAGCGACACAGCATGTTAAGATGCTGTATTTCTCCTTGAAGAGAGTGACTTCAGGAACTAGGTCCTCGGTAAATTCGAAGCAGAGTGTTTTCTCAGGGCAGCTCAGACGAGGGCAATGTCGAAGACTTCCAGGGCATGTTGGACTGCCTAGAAATGTGGTTCTGATGCTGTTCGAGTGCTCTGGAAATGTAGCCCTCCTGAAGTAAAGTACAGTGTGTTGCCCGAGACTCTGCAGACACAAAGAGCTTCCGTGGGAGGTATGGGACTCAATGCTGCTCAGCAGGCCCACAGGGGTGTGGAGGGAGTCAGTGATCTTGGAACCAAAATGATGCTCACCCGAAGGACCTAGGCCTCCTGAAAAGGGTACTTCCTTTAAAATAAAACAGACCTCCACTAAGAGCTCATGGAAAGAGCTGCATGCTTCCCTTTCTGCAGGGCTACTCAGGGCCTTACCTCGAGGCAAGGACTCACGTTGAGATTCCCTTTAGCTCTAGAGCATGGCAAGGTGAGCCCCACCCTGGCCTATGAAGCTCCGTGTGTACCCAGGAAAACTCATTTTCTTCCCAGACCCATGCCTACAGTGGCCAGAGGTCTGTCAACAGCAGAGAATTTCAGGGAGCTTCACGGCAGCAAGAATGGAGGTTTCCAAACGGAAAGCAAGGCTAGTCCCATCATGCCCCCATTTCCATGGGTACAGGCAGCATACATCTCTGTGGTTTTTAACAAGTCAAAAGAGACACCGAGTACACACTTGTTGCTTCCCTGAATCAACTTCTCGAGGAAGGGTGTTCTGCATCTAGTGAACGGCCTCACCAAGGAACGCCCTAGCAAGGCCACTGGGCCCAGGGCCTCACCAAGGAACGCCCTAGGCAAGCCACTTGGCCCGTGCCTTTTCAAAAGCCTGCAGTGGTACGGGAAAAACTGGGCTTTAGTTGCAAAAGGAAAGCAAGCCGTCTTTCTCCTGGAGGCAGGGTGACTTCAGGTAGGAGGTCCTGATTGGAAGGAGAAGCCTAGTGTTTTTCTCTGTGCAGCTCAGATTAGGGATTGAGTGCGATTTCCACGGCATGTTGGAACTTGTTTGAACGTTGCTCTTGAACCTGTGCGAGTGCTGTGAATCAAGATATCACAAGAAAGAGTGCAGTGTGTTGCCCATGACTCAGCAGACACAGAGGACCTCCGTGGGACCTATGGGCCTCGTTGTTGTTCAGCGGGCCTACAGGGGTGTGGAGGTACTCAGTGATCTTGGAACTAAAATGATGCTCACCCGAGGGGGTTAGGAGTCCTGAAAAGGGTACTTCCTTTAAAATAAAGCAAAATAGCGACTAAGAGCACATGGAAAGAGCTGCATGCCTCCCTTTCTGCATGGCCACTCGGGGCCTCACCACGAGGCAAGGACAGATCTGAGATTCCCTTTAACTCTAGAGCATGGCAAGATGAGTCCCACCGCGGACTATGAAGCACACTGTGTAGCCAGAGAAAACACATTTTCTTCCCAGACCAATGCGTACAATAGCCAGGGGCCTGTGAACAGCAGAGAATTTCAGCGAGCTTCAAGGCAGCCTGATTGGAGCTATCAAAATAGATAAGGAAGTCTACTACCAACATGAGCCCATTTCCATAGGCAAAAACAGCATGCATCCCTGTGGTTTCAAAGAACTCAAAAGAGACACAGAGTACACACTGGTTCCTTCCCTGAATCAAATTCTAGAGGCAGGGTGTTCTGCATGTAGTGAACCGCCTCAACCAAGGAACGCCCTAGTTAGGCCTGGGGCCGGTGCCTCTTCAAAAGCCTGAAAAGCGTACTGGCGTTAAAATGCTGAAGATAAGCGCCTACGGCCTCATGGAAACTGCTACACGCCCGGGTGCTACAGGAAAGACTGTGCTTTAGTTGCAATACGAACGCAACCGATTTTTTCCTGGAGGCAGGGTGACTTCAGGTAGGAGGTCCTGGAAGGAAAGCGAAGCCTAGTGTTTTTCTCAGTTCAGCTCAGACTAAGGAATGTGTGAGACTTCCACAGCAAGTTGGATCTTGCCAAAACAGTGCTCGTGAACCTGTGCGAGTGCTGTGAATCAAGATATCACAAGAGGGAGTGCAGTGTGTTGCCCATGATTCAGCAGACACAGAGGACCTCCGAGGACCTATGGGCCACGTTGTTCTCATCAAGCCTACAGAGGTGTGGAGGTAGTCAGGGATATTGGAACGAAAATGCTCCCTCGAGGGTCCTAGGAGTGCTGAAAAGGGTCCTTCCTTTAAAATAAAACAGAACAGCGACTATGAGCTCATGGAAAGAGCTGCATGCCTCTCTTTCCCCATGGGTACTCAGGGCCTTACCTCGAGGCAAGGACTCACGTTGAGATTCCCTTTAGCTCTAGAGCATGGCAAGATGCGCCCCACCCCGGCCAAAGAAGCTCCGTGTGTAGCCAGAGAAAACTCATTTTCTTCCCAGACCCAAGCCTACAGTGGCCAGGGGCCTGTCAACAGCAGAGAATTTCAGGGAGCTTCACGAAAGCAAGAATGGAGCTTTCCAAACGGAAAGCAAGGCTAGTCCCATCATGCCCCCATTTCCATGGGCACAGGCAGCATACATCTCTGTGGTTTTTAACAAGTCAAATGAGACACAGAGTACACAGTTGTTGCTTCCCTGAATCAACTTCTCGAGGCAGGGTGTTCTGCATCTAGTGAACGGCCTCACCAAGGAAAGCCCTAGCTAGGCTTCTGGGCCCGTGCCTCTTCAAAACCCTGCCATGCTACAGGAAAAACTGTGCTTTAGTTGCAATAGAAACGAGGTCGTCTTTCTTCAGGAGGCAGGGTGACTTCAGGTAGGAGGTCCTGAATGGAAGGAGAAGCTTACTGTTTCTCTCTGTACAGCTCAAACTAGGGAATGAGAGCGACTTCCACGGCCTGTTGGAACTTGCTTAACGGTGCTCGTGAACCTGTGCGATTGCTGGCTAAAGCAAAATGTTCCAATAAGAGTGCACTGTGCTGCCCTACACTCGGCATACATACTGTGAGTCGGAAAGCTCCTGGCCTGGCTATTGCTTAGAAGGGCCAGGGGAGCGTGAGGGTACTCAGTGTTCTTGCAGGGAATAGGGTTTCCAGGCGAGGCACATAGGTGTCCTGAAAAGCGTACTGGCTTTAAAATGCTGAAGATAAGCGACTGCGGCCTCATGGAAACTGCTACACGCCTCTGCTTCTGCATAGCATTTCATGGCCTTACCTCGAGGCAAGTTCTCACGTTTCTTGCCCTGTGAGCGACACAGCATGTTAAGATGCTGTATTTCTCCTTGAAGAGAGTGACTTCAGGAACTAGGTCCTCGGTAAATTCGAAGCAGAGTGTTTTCTCAGGGCAGCTCAGACGAGGGCAATGTCGAAGACTTCCAGGGCATGTTGGACTGCCTAGAAATGTGGTTCTGATGCTGTTCGAGTGCTCTGGAAATGTAGCCCTCCTGAAGTAAAGTACAGTGTGTTGCCCGAGACTCTGCAGACACAAAGAGCTTCCGTGGGAGGTATGGGACTCAATGCTGCTCAGCAGGCCCACAGGGGTGTGGAGGGAGTCAGTGATCTTGGAACCAAAATGATGCTCACCCGAAGGACCTAGGCCTCCTGAAAAGGGTACTTCCTTTAAAATAAAACAGACCTCCACTAAGAGCTCATGGAAAGAGCTGCATGCTTCCCTTTCTGCAGGGCTACTCAGGGCCTTACCTCGAGGCAAGGACTCACGTTGAGATTCCCTTTAGCTCTAGAGCATGGCAAGGTGAGCCCCACCCTGGCCTATGAAGCTCCGTGTGTACCCAGGAAAACTCATTTTCTTCCCAGACCCATGCCTACAGTGGCCAGAGGTCTGTCAACAGCAGAGAATTTCAGGGAGCTTCACGGCAGCAAGAATGGAGGTTTCCAAACGGAAAGCAAGGCTAGTCCCATCATGCCCCCATTTCCATGGGTACAGGCAGCATACATCTCTGTGGTTTTTAACAAGTCAAAAGAGACACCGAGTACACACTGGTTGCTTCCCTGAATCAACTTCTCGAGGAAGGGTGTTCTGCATCTAGTGAACGGCCTCACCAAGGAACGCCCTAGCAAGGCCACTGGGCCCAGGGCCTCACCAAGGAACGCCCTAGGCAAGCCACTTGGCCCGTGCCTTTTCAAAAGCCTGCAGTGGTACGGGAAAAACTGGGCTTTAGTTGCAAAAGGAAAGCAAGCCGTCTTTCTCCTGGAGGCAGGGTGACTTCAGGTAGGAGGTCCTGATTGGAAGGAGAAGCCTAGTGTTTTTCTCTGTGCAGCTCAGATTAGGGATTGAGTGCGATTTCCACGGCATGTTGGACCTTGTTTGAACGTTGCTCTTGAACCTGTGCGAGTGCTGTGAATCAAGATATCACAAGAAAGAGTGCAGTGTGTTGCCCATGACTCAGCAGACACAGAGGACCTCCGTGGGACCTATGGGCCTCGTTGTTGTTCAGCGGGCCTACAGGGGTGTGGAGGTACTCAGTGATCTTGGAACTAAAATGATGCTCACCCGAGGGGGTTAGGAGTCCTGAAAAGGGTACTTCCTTTAAAATAAAGCAAAATAGCGACTAAGAGCACATGGAAAGAGCTGCATGCCTCCCTTTCTGCATGGCCACTCGGGGCCTGACCACGAGGCAAGGACAGATCTGAGATTCCCTTTAACTCTAGAGCATGGCAAGATGAGTCCCACCGCGGACTATGAAGCACACTGTGTAGCCAGAGAAAACACATTTTCTTCCCAGACCAATGTGTACAATAGCCAGGGGCCTGTGAACAGCAGAGAATTTCAGGGAGCTTCAAGGCAGCATGAATGGAGCTATCAAAATGGATAAGGAAGTCTACTACCAACATGAGCCCATTTCCATAGGCACAAACAGCATACATCCCTGTGGTTTCAAAGAACTCAAAAGAGACACAGAGTACACACTGGTTCCTTCCCTGAATCAAATTCTCGAGGCAGGGTGTTCTGCATGTAGTGAGCCGCCTCAACCAAGGAACGCCCTAGTTAGGCCTGGGGCCGGTGCCTCTTCAAAAGCCTGAAAAGCGTACTGGCGTTAAAATGCTGAAGATAAGCGACTACGGCCTCATGGAAACTGCTACACGCCCGGGTGCTACAGGAAAGACTGTGCTTTAGTTGCAATACGAACGCAACCGATTTTTTCCTGGAGGCAGGGTGACTTGAGGTAGAAGGTCCTGGAAGGAAGGCGAAGCCTAGTGTTTTTCTCAGTTCAGCTCAGACTAGGGAATGTGTGAGACTTCCACAGCAAGTTGGAGCTTGCCAAAACGGTGCTCGTGAACCTGTGCGAGTGCTGTGAATCAAGATATCACAAGAAAGAGTACTGTGTGTTGCCCATGACTCAGCAGACACAGAGGACCTCCGTGGGACCTATGGGCCTCGTTGTTGCTCAGCGGGCCTACAGGGGTGTGGAGGTACTCAGTGATCTTGGAACTAAAATGATGCTCACCCGAGGGGGTTAGGAGTCCTGAAAAGGGTACTTCCTTTAAAATAAAGCAATATAGCGACTAAGAGCACATGGAAAGAGCTGCATGCCTCCCTTTCTGCATGGCCACTCGTGGCCTCACCACGAGGCAAGGACAGATCTGAGATTCCCTTTAACTCTAGAGCATGGCAAGATGAGTCCCACCGCGGACTATGAAGCACACTGTGTAGCCAGAGAAAACACATTTTCTTCCCAGACCAATGCGTACAATAGCCAGGGGCCTGTGAACAGCAGAGAATTTCAGGGAGCTTCAAGGCAGCCTGATTGGAGCTATCAAAATGGATAAGGAAGTCTACTACCAACATGAGCCCATTTCCATAGGCAAAAACAGCATGCATCCCTGTGGTTTCAAAGAACTCAAAAGAGACACAGAGTACACACTGGTTCCTTCCCTGAATCAAATTCTAGAGGCAGGGTGTTCTGCATGTAGTGAACCGCCTCAACCAAGGAACGCCCTAGTTAGGCCTGGGGCCGGTGCCTCTTCAAAAGCCTGAAAAGCGTACTGGCGTTAAAATGCTGAAGATAAGCGCCTACGGCCTCATGGAAACTGCTACACGCCCGGGTGCTACAGGAAAGACTGTGCTTTAGTTGCAATACGAACGCAACCGATTTTTTCCTGGAGGCAGGGTGACTTCAGGTAGGAGGTCCTGGAAGGAAAGCGAAGCCTAGTGTTTTTCTCAGTTCAGCTCAGACTAAGGAATGTGTGAGACTTCCACAGCAAGTTGGATCTTGCCAAAACAGTGCTCGTGAACCTGTGCGAGTGCTGTGAATCAAGATATCACAAGAGGGAGTGCAGTGTGTTGCCCATGATTCAGCAGACACAGAGGACCTCCGAGGACCTATGGGCCACGTTGTTCTCATCAAGCCTACAGAGGTGTGGAGGTAGTCAGGGATATTGGAACGAAAATGCTCCCTCGAGGGTCCTAGGAGTGCTGAAAAGGGTCCTTCCTTTAAAATAAAACAGAACAGCGACTATGAGCTCATGGAAAGAGCTGCATGCCTCTCTTTCCCCATGGGTACTCAGGGCCTTACCTCGAGGCAAGGACTCACGTTGAGATTCCCTTTAGCTCTAGAGCATGGCAAGATGCGCCCCACCCCGGCCAATGAAGCTCCGTGTGTAGCCAGAGAAAACTCATTTTCTTCCCAGACCCAAGCCTACAGTGGCCAGGGGCCTGTCAACAGCAGAGAATTTCAGGGAGCTTCACGAAAGCAAGAATGGAGCTTTCCAAACGGAAAGCAAGGCTAGTCCCATCATGCCCCCATTTCCATGGGCACAGGCAGCATACATCTCTGTGGTTTTTAACAAGTCAAATGAGACACAGAGTACACAGTTGTTGCTTCCCTGAATCAACTTCTCGAGGCAGGGTGTTCTGCATCTAGTGAACGGCCTCACCAAGGAAAGCCCTAGCTAGGCTTCTGGGCCCGTGCCTCTTCAAAAGCCTGCCATGCTACAGGAAAAACTGTGCTTTAGTTGCAATAGAAACGAGGTCGTCTTTCTTCAGGAGGCAGGGTGACTTCAGGTAGGAGGTCCTGAATGGAAGGAGAAGCTTACTGTTTCTCTCTGTACAGCTCAAACTAGGGAATGAGAGCGACTTCCACGGCCTGTTGGAACTTGCTTAACGGTGCTCGTGAACCTGTGCGATTGCTGGCTAAAGCAAAATGTTCCAATAAGAGTGCACTGTGCTGCCCTACACTCGGCATACATACTGTGAGTCGGAAAGCTCCTGGCCTGGCTATTGCTTAGAAGGGCCAGGGGAGCGTGAGGGTACTCAGTGTTCTTGCAGGGAATAGGGTTTCCAGGCGAGGCACATAGGTGTCCTGAAAAGCGTACTGGCTTTAAAATGCTGAAGATAAGCGACTGCGGCCTCATGGAAACTGCTACACGCCTCTGCTTCTGCATAGCATTTCATGGCCTTACCTCGAGGCAAGTTCTCACGTTTCTTGCCCTGTGAGCGACACAGCATGTTAAGATGCTGTATTTCTCCTTGAAGAGAGTGACTTCAGGAACTAGGTCCTCGGTAAATTCGAAGCAGAGTGTTTTCTCAGGGCAGCTCAGACGAGGGCAATGTCGAAGACTTCCAGGGCATGTTGGACTGCCTAGAAATGTGGTTCTGATGCTGTTCGAGTGCTCTGGAAATGTAGCCCTCCTGAAGTAAAGTACAGTGTGTTGCCCGAGACTCTGCAGACACAAAGAGCCTCCGTGGGAGGTATGGGACTCAATGCTGCTCAGCAGGCCCCCAGGGGTGTGGAGGGAGTCAGTGATCTTGGAACCAAAATGATGCTCACCCGAAGGACCTAGGCCTCCTGAAAAGGGTACTTCCTTTAAAATAAAACAGACCTCCACTAAGAGCTCATGGAAAGAGCTGCATGCTTCCCTTTCTGCAGGGCTACTCAGGGCCTTACCTCGAGGCAAGGACTCACGTTGAGATTCCCTTTAGCTCTAGAGCATGGCAAGGTGAGCCCCATCCTGGCCTATGAAGCTCCGTGTGTACCCAGGAAAACTCATTTTCTTCCCAGACCCATGCCTACAGTGGCCAGAGGCCTGTCAACAGCAGAGAATTTCAGGGAGCTTCACGGCAGCAAGAATGGAGGTTTCCAAACGGAAAGCAAGGCTAGTCCCATCATGCCCCCATTTCCATGGGTACAGGCAGCATACATCTCTGTGGTTTTTAACAAGTCAAAAGAGACACCGAGTACACACTGGTTGCTTCCCTGAATCAACTTCTCGAGGAAGGGTGTTCTGCATCTAGTGAACGGCCTCACCAAGGAACGCCCTAGCAAGGCCACTGGGCCCAGGGCCTCACCAAGGAACGCCCTAGGCAAGCCACTTGGCCCGTGCCTTTTCAAAAGCCTGCAGTGGTACGGGAAAAACTGGGCTTTAGTTGCAAAAGGAAAGCAAGCCGTCTTTCTCCTGGAGGCAGGGTGACTTCAGGTAGGAGGTCCTGATTGGAAGGAGAAGCCTAGTGTTTTTCTCTGTGCAGCTCAGACTAGGGATTGAGTGCGATTTCCACGGCATGTTGGAACTTGTTTGAACGTTGCTCTTGAACCTGTGCGAGTGCTGTGAATCAAGATATCACAAGAAAGAGTACTGTGTGTTGCCCATGACTCAGCAGACACAGAGGACCTCCGTGGGACCTATGGGCCTCGTTGTTGTTCAGCGGGCCTACAGGGGTGTGGAGGTACTCAGTGATCTTGGAACTAAAATGATGCTCACCCGAGGGGGTTAGGAGTCCTGAAAAGGGTACTTCCTTTAAAATAAAGCAAAATAGCGACTAAGAGCACATGGAAAGAGCTGCATGCCTCCCTTTCTGCATGGCCACTCGGGGCCTGACCACGAGGCAAGGACAGATCTGAGATTCCCTTTAACTCTAGAGCATGGCAAGATGAGTCCCACCGCGGACTATGAAGCACACTGTGTAGCCAGAGAAAACACATTTTCTTCCCAGACCAATGCGTACAATAGCCAGGGGCCTGTGAACAGCAGAGAATTTCAGGGAGCTTCAAGGCAGCATGAATGGAGCTATCAAAATGGATAAGGAAGTCTACTACCAACATGAGCCCATTTCCATAGGCACAAACAGCATACATCCCTGTGGTTTCAAAGAACTCAAAAGAGACACAGAGTACACACTGGTTCCTTCCCTGAATCAAATTCTCGAGGCAGGGTGTTCTGCATGTAGTGAGCCGCCTCAACCAAGGAATGCCCTAGTTAGGCCTGGGGCCGGTGCCTCTTCAAAAGCCTGAAAAGCGTACTGGCGTTAAAATGCTGAAGATAAGCGACTACGGCCTCATGGAAACTGCTACACGCCCGGGTGCTACAGGAAAGACTGTGCTTTAGTTGCAATACGAACGCAACCGATTTTTTCCTGGAGGCAGGGTGACTTGAGGTAGAAGGTCCTGGAAGGAAGGCGAAGCCTAGTGTTTTTCTCAGTTCAGCTCAGACTAGGGAATGTGTGAGACTTCCACAGCAAGTTGGAGCTTGCCAAAACGGTGCTCGTGAACCTGTGCGAGTGCTGTGAATCAAGATATCACAAGAAAGAGTACTGTGTGTTGCCCATGACTCAGCAGACACAGAGGACCTCCGTGGGACCTATGGGCCTCGTTGTTGCTCAGCGGGCCTACAGGGGTGTGGAGGTACTCAGTGATCTTGGAACTAAAATGATGCTCACCCGAGGGGGTTAGGAGTCCTGAAAAGGGTACTTCCTTTAAAATAAAGCAATATAGCGACTAAGAGCACATGGAAAGAGCTGCATGCCTCCCTTTCTGCATGGCCACTCGTGGCCTCACCACGAGGCAAGGACAGATCTGAGATTCCCTTTAACTCTAGAGCATGGCAAGATGAGTCCCACCGCGGACTATGAAGCACACTGTGTAGCCAGAGAAAACACATTTTCTTCCCAGACCAATGCGTACAATAGCCAGGGGCCTGTGAACAGCAGAGAATTTCAGGGAGCTTCAAGGCAGCCTGATTGGAGCTATCAAAATGGATAAGGAAGTCTACTACCAACATGAGCCCATTTCCATAGGCAAAAACAGCATGCATCCCTGTGGTTTCAAAGAACTCAAAAGAGACACAGAGTACACACTGGTTCCTTCCCTGAATCAAATTCTAGAGGCAGGGTGTTCTGCATGTAGTGAACCGCCTCAACCAAGGAACGCCCTAGTTAGGCCTGGGGCCGGTGCCTCTTCAAAAGCCTGAAAAGCGTACTGGCGTTAAAATGCTAAAGATAAGCGCCTACTGCCTCATGGAAACTGCTACACGCCCGGGTGCTACAGGAAAGACTGTGCTTTAGTTGCAATACGAACGCAACCGATTTTTTCCTGGAGGCAGGGTGACTTCAGGTAGGAGGTCCTGGAAGGAAAGCGAAGCCTAGTGTTTTTCTCAGTTCAGCTCAGACTAGGGAATGTGTGAGACTTCCACAGCAAGTTGGATCTTGCCAAAACAGTGCTCGTGAACCTGTGCGAGTGCTGTGAATCAAGATATCACAAGAGGGAGTGCAGTGTGTTGCCCATGATTCAGCAGACACAGAGGACCTCCGAGGACCTATGGGCCACGTTGTTCTCATCAAGCCTACAGAGGTGTGGAGGTAGTCAGGGATATTGGAACGAAAATGCTCCCTCGAGGGTCCTAGGAGTGCTGAAAAGGGTCCTTCCTTTAAAATAAAACAGAACAGCGACTATGAGCTCATGGAAAGAGCTGCATGCCTCTCTTTCCCCATGGGTACTCAGGGCCTTACCTCGAGGCAAGGACTCACGTTGAGATTCCCTTTAGCTCTAGAGCATGGCAAGATGCGCCCCACCCCGGCCAATGAAGCTCCGTGTGTAGCCAGAGAAAACTCATTTTCTTCCCAGACCCAAGCCTACAGTGGCCAGGGGCCTGTCAACAGCAGAGAATTTCAGGGAGCTTCACGAAAGCAAGAATGGAGCTTTCCAAACGGAAAGCAAGGCTAGTCCCATCATGCCCCCATTTCCATGGGCACAGGCAGCATACATCTCTGTGGTTTTTAACAAGTCAAATGAGACACAGAGTACACAGTTGTTGCTTCCCTGAATCAACTTCTCGAGGCAGGGTGTTCTGCATCTAGTGAACGGCCTCACCAAGGAAAGCCCTAGCTAGGCTT
Organism: Balaenoptera physalus; assembly: GCF_965194825.1. NCBI lineage: Eukaryota > Metazoa > Chordata > Mammalia > Artiodactyla > Balaenopteridae > Balaenoptera > Balaenoptera physalus. The sequence goes on along the minus strand of NW_028125711.1, from coordinate 199,708 downwards.
CTGGGCCCGTGCCTCTTCAAAAGCCTGCCATGCTACAGGAAAAACTGTGCTTTAGTTGCAATAGAAACGAGGTCGTCTTTCTTCAGGAGGCAGGGTGACTTCAGGTAGGAGGTCCTGAATGGAAGGAGAAGCTTACTGTTTCTCTCTGTACAGCTCAAACTAGGGAATGAGAGCGACTTCCACGGCCTGTTGGAACTTGCTTAACGGTGCTCGTGAACCTGTGCGATTGCTGGCTAAAGCAAAATGTTCCAATAAGAGTGCACTGTGCTGCCCTACACTCGGCATACATACTGTGAGTCGGAAAGCTCCTGGCCTGGCTATTGCTTAGAAGGGCCAGGGGAGCGTGAGGGTACTCAGTGTTCTTGCAGGGAATAGGGTTTCCAGGCGAGGCACATAGGTGTCCTGAAAAGCGTACTGGCTTTAAAATGCTGAAGATAAGCGACTGCGGCCTCATGGAAACTGCTACACGCCTCTGCTTCTGCATAGCATTTCATGGCCTTACCTCGAGGCAAGTTCTCACGTTTCTTGCCCTGTGAGCGACACAGCATGTTAAGATGCTGTATTTCTCCTTGAAGAGAGTGACTTCAGGAACTAGGTCCTCGGTAAATTCGAAGCAGAGTGTTTTCTCAGGGCAGCTCAGACGAGGGCAATGTCGAAGACTTCCAGGGCATGTTGGACTGCCTAGAAATGTGGTTCTGATGCTGTTCGAGTGCTCTGGAAATGTAGCCCTCCTGAAGTAAAGTACAGTGTGTTGCCCGAGACTCTGCAGACACAAAGAGCTTCCGTGGGAGGTATGGGACTCAATGCTGCTCAGCAGGCCCACAGGGGTGTGGAGGGAGTCAGTGATCTTGGAACCAAAATGATGCTCACCCGAAGGACCTAGGCCTCCTGAAAAGGGTACTTCCTTTAAAATAAAACAGACCTCCACTAAGAGCTCATGGAAAGAGCTGCATGCTTCCCTTTCTGCAGGGCTACTCAGGGCCTTACCTCGAGGCAAGGACTCACGTTGAGATTCCCTTTAGCTCTAGAGCATGGCAAGGTGAGCCCCACCCTGGCCTATGAAGCTCCGTGTGTACCCAGGAAAACTCATTTTCTTCCCAGACCCATGCCTACAGTGGCCAGAGGTCTGTCAACAGCAGAGAATTTCAGGGAGCTTCACGGCAGCAAGAATGGAGGTTTCCAAACGGAAAGCAAGGCTAGTCCCATCATGCCCCCATTTCCATGGGTACAGGCAGCATACATCTCTGTGGTTTTTAACAAGTCAAAAGAGACACCGAGTACACACTGGTTGCTTCCCTGAATCAACTTCTCGAGGAAGGGTGTTCTGCATCTAGTGAACGGCCTCACCAAGGAACGCCCTAGCAAGGCCACTGGGCCCAGGGCCTCACCAAGGAACGCCCTAGGCAAGCCACTTGGCCCGTGCCTTTTCAAAAGCCTGCAGTGGTACGGGAAAAACTGGGCTTTAGTTGCAAAAGGAAAGCAAGCCGTCTTTCTCCTGGAGGCAGGGTGACTTCAGGTAGGAGGTCCTGATTGGAAGGAGAAGCCTAGTGTTTTTCTCTGTGCAGCTCAGATTAGGGATTGAGTGCGATTTCCACGGCATGTTGGACCTTGTTTGAACGTTGCTCTTGAACCTGTGCGAGTGCTGTGAATCAAGATATCACAAGAAAGAGTGCAGTGTGTTGCCCATGACTCAGCAGACACAGAGGACCTCCGTGGGACCTATGGGCCTCGTTGTTGTTCAGCGGGCCTACAGGGGTGTGGAGGTACTCAGTGATCTTGGAACTAAAATGATGCTCACCCGAGGGGGTTAGGAGTCCTGAAAAGGGTACTTCCTTTAAAATAAAGCAAAATAGCGACTAAGAGCACATGGAAAGAGCTGCATGCCTCCCTTTCTGCATGGCCACTCGGGGCCTCACCACGAGGCAAGGACAGATCTGAGATTCCCTTTAACTCTAGAGCATGGCAAGATGAGTCCCACCGCGGACTATGAAGCACACTGTGTAGCCAGAGAAAACACATTTTCTTCCCAGACCAATGTGTACAATAGCCAGGGGCCTGTGAACAGCAGAGAATTTCAGGGAGCTTCAAGGCAGCATGAATGGAGCTATCAAAATGGATAAGGAAGTCTACTACCAACATGAGCCCATTTCCATAGGCACAAACAGCATACATCCCTGTGGTTTCAAAGAACTCAAAAGAGACACAGAGTACACACTGGTTCCTTCCCTGAATCAAATTCTCGAGGCAGGGTGTTCTGCATGTAGTGAGCCGCCTCAACCAAGGAACGCCCTAGTTAGGCCTGGGGCCGGTGCCTCTTCAAAAGCCTGAAAAGCGTACTGGCGTTAAAATGCTGAAGATAAGCGACTACGGCCTCATGGAAACTGCTACACGCCCGGGTGCTACAGGAAAGACTGTGCTTTAGTTGCAATACGAACGCAACCGATTTTTTCCTGGAGGCAGGGTGACTTGAGGTAGAAGGTCCTGGAAGGAAGGCGAAGCCTAGTGTTTTTCTCAGTTCAGCTCAGACTAGGGAATGTGTGAGACTTCCACAGCAAGTTGGAGCTTGCCAAAACGGTGCTCGTGAACCTGTGCGAGTGCTGTGAATCAAGATATCACAAGAAAGAGTACTGTGTGTTGCCCATGACTCAGCAGACACAGAGGACCTCCGTGGGACCTATGGGCCTCGTTGTTGTTCAGCGGGCCTACAGGGGTGTGGAGGTACTCAGTGATCTTGGAACTAAAATGATGCTCACCCGAGGGGGTTAGGAGTCCTGAAAAGGGTACTTCCTTTAAAATAAAGCAATATAGCGACTAAGAGCACATGGAAAGAGCTGCATGCCTCCCTTTCTGCATGGCCACTCGTGGCCTCACCACGAGGCAAGGACAGATCTGAGATTCCCTTTAACTCTAGAGCATGGCAAATGAGTCCCACCGCGGACTATGAAGCACACTGTGTAGCCAGAGAAAACACATTTTCTTCCCAGACCAATGCGTACAATAGCCAGGGGCCTGTGAACAGCAGAGAATTTCAGGGAGCTTCAAGGCAGCCTGATTGGAGCTATCAAAATGGATAAGGAAGTCTACTACCAACATGAGCCCATTTCCATAGGCAAAAACAGCATGCATCCCTGTGGTTTCAAAGAACTCAAAAGAGACACAGAGTACACACTGGTTCCTTCCCTGAATCAAATTCTAGAGGCAGGGTGTTCTGCATGTAGTGAACCGCCTCAACCAAGGAACGCCCTAGTTAGGCCTGGGGCCGGTGCCTCTTCAAAAGCCTGAAAAGCGTACTGGCGTTAAAATGCTGAAGATAAGCGCCTACGGCCTCATGGAAACTGCTACACGCCCGGGTGCTACAGGAAAGACTGTGCTTTAGTTGCAATACGAACGCAACCGATTTTTTCCTGGAGGCAGGGTGACTTCAGGTAGGAGGTCCTGGAAGGAAAGCGAAGCCTAGTGTTTTTCTCAGTTCAGCTCAGACTAGGGAATGTGTGAGACTTCCACAGCAAGTTGGATCTTGCCAAAACAGTGCTCGTGAACCTGTGCGAGTGCTGTGAATCAAGATATCACAAGAGGGAGTGCAGTGTGTTGCCCATGATTCAGCAGACACAGAGGACCTCCGAGGACCTATGGGCCACGTTGTTCTCATCAAGCCTACAGAGGTGTGGAGGTAGTCAGGGATATTGGAACGAAAATGCTCCCTCGAGGGTCCTAGGAGTGCTGAAAAGGGTCCTTCCTTTAAAATAAAACAGAACAGCGACTATGAGCTCATGGAAAGAGCTGCATGCCTCTCTTTCCCCATGGGTACTCAGGGCCTTACCTCGAGGCAAGGACTCACGTTGAGATTCCCTTTAGCTCTAGAGCATGGCAAGATGCGCCCCACCCCGGCCAATGAAGCTCCGTGTGTAGCCAGAGAAAACTCATTTTCTTCCCAGACCCAAGCCTACAGTGGCCAGGGGCCTGTCAACAGCAGAGAATTTCAGGGAGCTTCACGAAAGCAAGAATGGAGCTTTCCAAACGGAAAGCAAGGCTAGTCCCATCATGCCCCCATTTCCATGGGCACAGGCAGCATACATCTCTGTGGTTTTTAACAAGTCAAATGAGACACAGAGTACACAGTTGTTGCTTCCCTGAATCAACTTCTCGAGGCAGGGTGTTCTGCATCTAGTGAACGGCCTCACCAAGGAAAGCCCTAGCTAGGCTTCTGGGCCCGTGCCTCTTCAAAAGCCTGCCATGCTACAGGAAAAACTGTGCTTTAGTTGCAATAGAAACGAGGTCGTCTTTCTTCAGGAGGCAGGGTGACTTCAGGTAGGAGGTCCTGAATGGAAGGAGAAGCTTACTGTTTCTCTCTGTACAGCTCAAACTAGGGAATGAGAGCGACTTCCACGGCCTGTTGGAACTTGCTTAACGGTGCTCGTGAACCTGTGCGATTGCTGGCTAAAGCAAAATGTTCCAATAAGAGTGCACTGTGCTGCCCTACACTCGGCATACATACTGTGAGTCGGAAAGCTCCTGGCCTGGCTATTGCTTAGAAGGGCCAGGGGAGCGTGAGGGTACTCAGTGTTCTTGCAGGGAATAGGGTTTCCAGGCGAGGCACATAGGTGTCCTGAAAAGCGTACTGGCTTTAAAATGCTGAAGATAAGCGACTGCGGCCTCATGGAAACTGCTACACGCCTCTGCTTCTGCATAGCATTTCATGGCCTTACCTCGAGGCAAGTTCTCACGTTTCTTGCCCTGCGAGCGACACAGCATGTTAAGATGCTGTATTTCTCCTTGAAGAGAGTGACTTCAGGAACTAGGTCCTCGGTAAATTCGAAGCAGAGTGTTTTCTCAGGGCAGCTCAGACGAGGGCAATGTCGAAGACTTCCAGGGCATGTTGGACTGCCTAGAAATGTGGTTCTGATGCTGTTCGAGTGCTCTGGAAATGTAGCCCTCCTGAAGTAAAGTACAGTGTGTTGCCCGAGACTCTGCAGACACAAAGAGCTTCCGTGGGAGGTATGGGACTCAATGCTGCTCAGCAGGCCCACAGGGGTGTGGAGGGAGTCAGTGATCTTGGAACCAAAATGATGCTCACCCGAAGGACCTAGGCCTCCTGAAAAGGGTACTTCCTTTAAAATAAAACAGACCTCCACTAAGAGCTCATGGAAAGAGCTGCATGCTTCCCTTTCTGCAGGGCTACTCAGGGCCTTACCTCGAGGCAAGGACTCACGTTGAGATTCCCTTTAGCTCTAGAGCATGGCAAGGTGAGCCCCACCCTGGCCTATGAAGCTCCGTGTGTACCCAGGAAAACTCATTTTCTTCCCAGACCCATGCCTACAGTGGCCAGAGGTCTGTCAACAGCAGAGAATTTCAGGGAGCTTCACGGCAGCAAGAATGGAGGTTTCCAAACGGAAAGCAAGGCTAGTCCCATCATGCCCCCATTTCCATGGGTACAGGCAGCATACATCTCTGTGGTTTTTAACAAGTCAAAAGAGACACCGAGTACACACTGGTTGCTTCCCTGAATCAACTTCTCGAGGAAGGGTGTTCTGCATCTAGTGAACGGCCTCACCAAGGAACGCCCTAGCAAGGCCACTGGGCCCAGGGCCTCACCAAGGAACGCCCTAGGCAAGCCACTTGGCCCGTGCCTTTTCAAAAGCCTGCAGTGGTACGGGAAAAACTGGACTTTAGTAGCAAAAGGAAAGCAAGCCGTCTTTCTCCTGGAGGCAGGGTGACTTCAGGTAGGAGGTCTTGATTCGAAGGAGAAGCCTAGTGTTTTTCTCTGTGCAGCTCAGACTAGGGATTGAGTGCGATTTCCACGGCATGTTGGAACTTGTTTGAACGTTGCTCTTGAACCTGTGCGAGTGCTGTGAATCAAGATATCACAAGAAAGAGTGCAGTGTGTTGCCCATGACTCAGCAGACACAGAGGACCTCCGTGGGACCTATGGGCCTCGTTGTTGTTCAGCGGGCCTACAGGGGTGTGGAGGTACTCAGTGATCTTGGAACTAAAATGATGCTCACCCGAGGGGGTTAGGAGTCCTGAAAAGGGTACTTCCTTTAAAATAAAGCAAAATAGCGACTAAGAGCACATGGAAAGAGGTGCATGCCTCCCTTTCTGCATGGCCACTCGTGGCCTCACCACGAGGCAAGGACAGATCTGAGATTCCCTTTAACTCTAGAGCATGGCAAGATGAGTCCCACCGCGGACTATGAAGCACACTGTGTAGCCAGAGAAAACACATTTTCTTCCCAGACCAATGCGTACAATAGCCAGGGGCCTGTGAACAGCAGAGAATTTCAGGGATCTTCAAGGCAGCATGAATGGAGCTATCAAAATGGATAAGGAAGTCTACTACCAACATGAGCCCATTTCCATAGGCACAAACAGCATACATCCCTGTGGTTTCAAAGAACTCAAAAGAGACACAGAGTACACACTGGTTCCTTCCCTGAATCAAATTCTCGAGGCAGGGTGTTCTGCATGTAGTGAGCCGCCTCAACCAAGGAACGCCCTAGTTAGGCCTGGGGCCGGTGCCTCTTCAAAAGCCTGAAAAGCGTACTGGCGTTAAAATGCTGAAGATAAGCGCCTACGGCCTCATGGAAACTGCTACATGCCCGGGTGCTACAGGAAAGACTGTGCTTTAGTTGCAATACGAACGCAACCGATTTTTTCCTGGAGGCAGGGTGACTTCAGGTAGGAGGTCCTGGAAGGAAGGTGAAGCCTAGTGTTTTTCTCAGTTCAGCTCAGACTAGGGAATGTGTGAGACTTCCACAGCAAGTTGGAGCTTGCCAAAACGGTGCTCGTTAACCTGTGCGAGTGCTGTGAATCAAGATATCACAACAAAGAGTGCAGTGTGTTGCCCATGATTCAGCAGACACAGAGGACCTCCGAGGGACCTATGGGCCACGTTGTTCTCAGCAGGCCTACAGAGGTGTGGAGGTAGTCAGGGATATTGGAACGAAAATGCTCCCTCGAGGGTCCTAGGAGTGCTGACAAGGGTCCTTCCTTTAAAATAAAGCAGAACAGCGACTATGAGCTCATGGAAAGAGCTGCATGCCTCTCTTTCCCCATGGCTACTCAGGGCCTTACCTCGAGGCAAGGACTCACGTTGAGATTCCCTTTAGCTCTAGAGCATGGCAAGATGCGCCCCACCCCGGGCAATGAAGCTCCGAGTGTAGCCAGAGAAAACTCATTTTCTTCCCAGACCCAAGCCTACAGTGGCCAGGGGCCTGTCAACAGCAGAGAATTTCAGGGAGCTTCACGAAAGCAAGAATGGAGCTTTCCAAAAGGAAAGCAAGGCTAGTCCCATCATGCCCCCATTTCCATGGGCACAGGCAGCATACATCTCTGTGGTTTTTAACAAGTCAAATGAGACACAGAGTACACAGTTGTTGCTTCCCTGAATCAACTTCTCGAGGCAGGGTGTTCTGCATCTAGTGAACGGCCTCACCAAGGAAAGCCCTAACTAGGCTTCTGGGCCCGTGCCTCTTCAAAAGCCTGCCATGCTACAGGAAAAATTGTGCTTTAGTTGCAATAGAAACGAGGTCGTCTTTCTTCAGGAGGCAGGGTGACTTCAGGTAGGAGGTCCTGAATGGAAGGAGAAGCTTACTGTTTCTCTCTGTACAGCTCAAACTAGGGAATGAGAGCGACTTCCCCAGCCTGTTGGAACTTGCTTAACGGTGCTCGTGAACCTGTGCGATTGCTGGCTAAAGCAAGATGTTCCAATAAGAGTGCACTGTGCTGCACTACACTCGGCATACACACTGTGAATCGGAAAGCTCCTGGCCTGGCTATTGCTTAGAAGGGCCAGGGGAGCGTGAGGGTACTCAGTGTTCTTGCAGGGAATAGGGTTTCCAGGCGAGGCACATAGGTGTCCTGAAAAGCGTACTGGCTTTAAAATGCTGAAGATAAGCGACTGCGGCCTCATGGAAACGGCTACACGCCTCTGCTTCTGCATAGCATTTCATGGCCTTACCTCGAGGCAAGTTCTCACATTTCTTGCCCTGTGAGCGACACAGCATGTTAAGATGCTGTATTTCTCCTTGAAGAGAGTGACTTCAGGAACTAGGTCCTCGGTAAATTCGAAGCAGAGTGTTTTCTCAGGGCAGCTCAGACGAGGGCAATGTCGAAGACTTCCAGGGCATGTTGGACTGCCTAGAAATGTGGTTCTGATGCTGTTCGAGTGCTCTGGAAATGTAGCCCTCCTGAAGTAAAGTACAGTGTGTTGCCCGAGACTCTGCAGACACAAAGAGCCTCCGTGGGAGGTATGGGACTCAATGCTGCTCAGCAGGCCCACAGGGGTGTGGAGGGAGTCAGTGATCTTGGAACCAAAATGATGCTCACCCGAAGGACCTAGGCCTCCTGAAAAGGGTACTTCCTTTAAAATAAAACAGACCTCCACTAAGAGCTCATGGAAAGAGCTGCATGCTTCCCTTTCTGCAGGGCTACTCAGGGCCTTACCTCGAGGCAAGGACTCACGTTGAGATTCCCTTTAGCTCTAGAGCATGGCAAGGTGAGCCCCACCCTGGCCTATGAAGCTCCGTGTGTACCCAGGAAAACTCATTTTCTTCCCAGACCCATGCCTACAGTGGCCAGAGGCCTGTCAACAGCAGAGAATTTCAGGGAGCTTCACGGCAGCAAGAATGGAGGTTTCCAAACGGAAAGCAAGGCTAGTCCCATCATGCCCCCATTTCCATGGGTACAGGCAGCATACATCTCTGTGGTTTTTAACAAGTCAAAAGAGACACCGAGTACACACTGGTTGCTTCCCTGAATCAACTTCTCGAGGAAGGGTGTTCTGCATCTAGTGAACGGCCTCACCAAGGAACGCCCTAGGCAAGCCACTTGGCCTGTGCCTTTTCAAAAGCCTGCAGTGGTACGGGAAAAACTGGGCTTTAGTTGCAAAAGGAAAGCAAGCCGTCTTTCTCCTGGAGGCAGGGTGACTTCAGGTAGGAGGTCCTGATTGGAAGGAGAAGCCTAGTGTTTTTCTCTGTGCAGCTCAGATTAGGGATTGAGTGCAATTTCCACGGCATGTTGGAACTTGTTTGAACGTTGCTCTTGAACCTGTGCGAGTGCTGTGAATCAAGATATCACAAGAAAGAGTGCAGTGTGTTGCCCATGACTCAGCAGACACAGAGGACCTCCGTGGGACCTATGGGCCTCGTTGTTGTTCAGCGGGCCTACAGGGGTGTGGAGGTACTCAGTGATCTTGGAACTAAAATGATGCTCACCCGAGGGGGTTAGGAGTCCTGAAAAGGGTACTTCCTTTAAAATAAAGCAAAATAGCGACTAAGAGCACATGGAAAGAGCTGCATGCCTCCCTTTCTGCATGGCCACTCGGGGCCTGACCACGAGGCAAGGACAGATCTGAGATTCCCTTTAACTCTAGAGCATGGCAAGATGAGTCCCACCGCGGACTATGAAGCACACTGTGTAGCCAGAGAAAACACATTTTCTTCCCAGACCAATGCGTACAATAGCCAGGGGCCTGTGAACAGCAGAGAATTTCAGGGAGCTTCAAGGCAGCATGAATGGAGCTATCAAAATGGATAAGGAAGTCTACTACCAACATGAGCCCATTTCCATAGGCACAAACAGCATACATCCCTGTGGTTTCAAAGAACTCAAAAGAGACACAGAGTACACACTGGTTCCTTCCCTGAATCAAATTCTCGAGGCAGGGTGTTCTGCATGTAGTGAGCCGCCTCAACCAAGGAACGCCCTAGTTAGGCATGGGGCCGGTGCCTCTTCAAAAGCCTGAAAAGCGTACTGGCATTAAAATGCTGAAGATAAGCGACTACGGCCTCATGGAAACTGCTACACGCCCGGGTGCTACAGGAAAGACTGTGATTTAGTTGCAATACGAACGCAACCGATTTTTTCCTGGAGGCAGGGTGACTTGAGGTAGGAGGTCCTGGAAGGAAGGCGAAGCCTAGTGTTTTTCTCAGTTCAGCTCAGACTAGGGAATGTGTGAGACTTCCACAGCAAGTTGGAGCTTGCCAAAACGGTGCTCGTGAACCTGTGCGAGTGCTGTGAATCAAGATATCACAAGAAAGAGTGCTGTGTGTTGCCCATGACTCAGCAGACACAGAGGACCTCCGTGGGACCTATGGGCCTCGTTGTTGTTCAGCGGGCCTACAGGGGTGTGGAGGTACTCAGTGATCTTGGAACTAAAATGATGCTCACCCGAGGGGGTTAGGAGTCCTGAAAAGGGTACTTCCTTTAAAATAAAGCAAAATAGCGACTAAGAGCACATGGAAAGAGCTGCATGCCTCCCTTTCTGCATGGCCACTCGTGGCCTCACCACGAGGCAAGGACAGATCTGAGATTCCCTTTAACTCTAGAGCATGGCAAGATGAGTCCCACCGCGGACTATGAAGCACACTGTGTAGCCAGAGAAAACACATTTTCTTCCCAGACCAATGCGTACAATAGCCAGGGGCCTGTGAACAGCAGAGAATTTCAGGGAGCTTCAAGGCAGCCTGATTGGAGCTATCAAAATGGATAAGGAAGTCTACTACCAACATGAGCCCATTTCCATAGGCAAAAACAGCATGCATCCCTGTGGTTTCAAAGAACTCAAAAGAGACACAGAGTACACACTGGTTCCTTCCCTGAATCAAATTCTAGAGGCAGGGTGTTCTGCATGTAGTGAACCGCCTCAACCAAGGAACGCCCTAGTTAGGCCTGGGGCCGGTGCCTCTTCAAAAGCCTGAAAAGCGTACTGGCGTTAAAATGCTGAAGATAAGCGCCTACGGCCTCATGGAAACTGCTACACGCCCGGGTGCTACAGGAAAGACTGTGCTTTAGTTGCAATACGAACGCAACCGATTTTTTCCTGGAGGCAGGGTGACTTGAGGTAGGAGGTCCTGGAAGGAAAGCGAAGCCTAGTGTTTTTCTCAGTTCAGCTCAGACTAAGGAATGTGTGAGACTTCCACAGCAAGTTGGATCTTGCCAAAACAGTGCTCGTGAACCTGTGCGAGTGCTGTGAATCAAGATATCACAAGAGGGAGTGCAGTGTGTTGCCCATGATTCAGCAGACACAGAGGACCTCCGAGGACCTATGGGCCACGTTGTTCTCATCAAGCCTACAGAGGTGTGGAGGTAGTCAGGGATATTGGAACGAAAATGCTCCCTCGAGGGTCCTAGGAGTGCTGAAAAGGGTCCTTCCTTTAAAATAAAACAGAACAGCGACTATGAGCTCATGGAAAGAGCTGCATGCCTCTCTTTCCCCATGGGTACTCAGGGCCTTACCTCGAGGCAAGGACTCACGTTGAGATTCCCTTTAGCTCTAGAGCATGGCAAGATGCGCCCCACCCCGGCCAATGAAGCTCCGTGTGTAGCCAGAGAAAACTCATTTTCTTCCCAGACCCAAGCCTACAGTGGCCAGGGGCCTGTCAACAGCAGAGAATTTCAGGGAGCTTCACGAAAGCAAGAATGGAGCTTTCCAAACGGAAAGCAAGGCTAGTCCCATCATGCCCCCATTTCCATGGGCACAGGCAGCATACACCTCTGTGGTTTTTAACAAGTCAAATGAGACACAGAGTACACAGTTGTTGCTTCCCTGAATCAACTTCTCGAGGCAGGGTGTTCTGCATCTAGTGAACGGCCTCACCAAGGAAAGCCCTAGCTAGGCTTCTGGGCCCGTGCCTCTTCAAAACTCTGCCATGCTACAGGAAAAACTGTGCTTTAGTTGCAATAGAAACGAGGTCGTCTTTCTTCAGGAGGCAGGGTGACTTCAGGTAGGAGGTCCTGAATGAAAGGAGAAGCTTACTGTTTCTCTCTGTACAGCTCAAACTAGGGAATGAGAGCGACTTCCACGGCCTGTTGGAACTTGCTTAACGGTGCTCGTGAACCTGTGCGATTGCTGGCTAAAGCAAAATGTTCCAATAAGAGTGCACTGTGCTGCCCTACACTCGGCATACATACTGTGAGTCGGAAAGCTCCTGGCCTGGCTATTGCTTAGAAGGGCCAGGGGAGCGTGAGGGTACTCAGTGTTCTTGCAAGGAATAGGGTTTCCAGGCGAGGCACATAGGTGTCCTGAAAAGCGTACTGGCTTTAAAATGCTGAAGATAAGCGACTGCGGCCTCATGGAAACTGCTACACGCCTCTGCTTCTGCATAGCATTTCATGGCCTTACCTCGAGGCAAGTTCTCACGTTTCTTGCCCTGTGAGCGACACAGCATGTTAAGATGCTGTATTTCTCCTTGAAGAGAGTGACTTCAGGAACTAGGTCCTCGGTAAATTCGAAGCAGAGTGTTTTCTCAGGGCAGCTCAGACGAGGGCAATGTCGAAGACTTCCAGGGCATGTTGGACTGCCTAGAAATGTGGTTCTGATGCTGTTCGAGTGCTCTGGAAATGTAGCCCTCCTGAAGTAAAGTACAGTGTGTTGCCCGAGACTCTGCAGACACAAAGAGCCTCCGTGGGAGGTATGGGACTCAATGCTGCTCAGCAGGCCCACAGGGGTGTGGAGGGAGTCAGTGATCTTGGAACCAAAATGATGCTTACCCGAAGGACCTAGGCCTCCTGAAAAGGGTACTTCCTTTAAAATAAAACAGACCTCCACTAAGAGCTCATGGAAAGAGCTGCATGCTTCCCTTTCTGCAGGGCTACTCAGGGCCTTACCTCGAGGCAAGGACTCACGTTGAGATTCCCTTTAGCTCTAGAGCATGGCAAGGTGAGCCCCACCCTGGCCTATGAAGCTCCGTGTGTACCCAGGAAAACTCATTTTCTTCCCAGACCCATGCCTACAGTGGCCAGAGGCCTGTCAACAGCAGAGAATTTCAGGGAGCTTCACGGCAGCAAGAATGGAGGTTTCCAAACGGAAAGCAAGGCTAGTCCCATCATGCCCCCATTTCCATGGGTACAGGCAGCATACATCTCTGTGGTTTTTAACAAGTCAAAAGAGACACCGAGTACACACTGGTTGCTTCCCTGAATCAACTTCTCGAGGAAGGGTGTTCTGCATCTAGTGAACGGCCTCACCAAGGAACGCCCTAGCAAGGCCACTGGGCCCAGGGCCTCACCAAGGAACGCCCTAGGCAAGCCACTTGGCCCGTGCCTTTTCAAAAGCCTGCAGTGGTACGGGAAAAACTGGGCTTTAGTTGCAAAAGGAAAGCAAGCCGTCTTTCTCCTGGAGGCAGGGTGACTTCAGGTAGGAGGTCCTGATTGGAAGGAGAAGCCTAGTGTTTTTCTCTGTGCAGCTCAGATTAGGGATTGAGTGCGATTTCCACGGCATGTTGGAACTTGTTTGAACGTTGCTCTTGAACCTGTGCGAGTGCTGTGAATCAAGATATCACAAGAAAGAGTGCAGTGTGTTGCCCATGACTCAGCAGACACAGAGGACCTCCGTGGGACCTATGGGCCTCGTTGTTGTTCAGCGGGCCTACAGGGGTGTGGAGGTACTCAGTGATCTTGGAACTAAAATGATGCTCACCCGAGGGGGTTAGGAGTCCTGAAAAGGGTACTTCCTTTAAAATAAAGCAAAATAGCGACTAAGAGCACATGGAAAGAGCTGCATGCCTCCCTTTCTGCATGGCCACTCGGGGCCTGACCACGAGGCAAGGACAGATCTGAGATTCCCTTTAACTCTAGAGCATGGCAAGATGAGTCCCACCGCGGACTATGAAGCACACTGTGTAGCCAGAGAAAACACATTTTCTTCCCAGACCAATGCGTACAATAGCCAGGGGCCTGTGAACAGCAGAGAATTTCAGGGAGCTTCAAGGCAGCATGAATGGAGCTATCAAAATGGATAAGGAAGTCTACTACCAACATGAGCCCATTTCCATAGGCACAAACAGCATACATCCCTGTGGTTTCAAAGAACTCAAAAGAGACACAGAATACACACTGGTTCCTTCCCTGAATCAAATTCTCGAGGCAGGGTGTTCTGCATGTAGTGAGCCGCCTCAACCAAGGAACGCCCTAGTTAGGCCTGGGGCCGGTGCCTCTTCAAAAGCCTGAAAAGCGTACTGGCGTTAAAATGCTGAAGATAAGCGACTACGGCCTCATGGAAACTGCTACACGCCCGGGTGCTACAGGAAAGACTGTGATTTAGTTGCAATACGAACGCAACCGATTTTTTCCTGGAGGCAGGGTGACTTCAGGTAGGAGGTCCTGGAAGGAAGGCGAAGCCTAGTGTTTTTCTCAGTTCAGCTCAGACTAGGGAATGTGTGAGACTTCCACAGCATGTTCGAGCTTGCCAAAACGGTGCTCGTGAACCTGTGCGAGTGCTGTGAATCAAGATATCACAAGAAAGAGTGCTGTGTGTTGCCCATGACTCAGCAGACACAGAGGACCTCCGTGGGACCTATGGGCCTCGTTGTTGTTCAGCGGGCCTACAGGGGTGTGGAGGTACTCAGTGATCTTGGAACTAAAATGATGCTCACCCGAGGGGGTTAGGAGTCCTGAAAAGGGTACTTCCTTTAAAATAAAGCAAAATAGCGACTAAGAGCACATGGAAAGAGCTGCATGCCTCCCTTTCTGCATGGCCACTCGTGGCCTCACCACGAGGCAAGGACAGATCTGAGATTCCCTTTAACTCTAGAGCATGGCAAGATGAGTCCCACCGCGGACTATGAAGCACACTGTGTAGCCAGAGAAAACACATTTTCTTCCCAGACCAATGCGTACAATAGCCAGGGGCCTGTGAACAGCAGAGAATTTCAGGGAGCTTCAAGGCAGCCTGATTGGAGCTATCAAAATGGATAAGGAAGTCTACTACCAACATGAGCCCATTTCCATAGGCAAAAACAGCATGCATCCCTGTGGTTTCAAAGAACTCAAAAGAGACACAGAGTACACACTGGTTCCTTCCCTGAATCAAATTCTAGAGGCAGGGTGTTCTGCATGTAGTGAACCGCCTCAACCAAGGAACGCCCTAGTTAGGCCTGGGGCCGGTGCCTCTTCAAAAGCCTGAAAAGCGTACTGGCGTTAAAATGCTGAAGATAAGCGCCTACGGCCTCATGGAAACTGCTACACGCCCGGGTGCTACAGGAAAGACTGTGCTTTAGTTGCAATACGAACGCAACCGATTTTTTCCTGGAGGCAGGGTGACTTGAGGTAGGAGGTCCTGGAAGGAAAGCGAAGCCTAGTGTTTTTCTCAGTTCAGCTCAGACTAAGGAATGTGTGAGACTTCCACAGCAAGTTGGATCTTGCCAAAACAGTGCTCGTGAACCTGTGCGAGTGCTGTGAATCAAGATATCACAACAAAGAGTGCAGTGTGTTGCCCATGATTCAGCAGACACAGAGGACCTCCGAGGACCTATGGGCCACGTTGTTCTCATCAAGCCTACAGAGGTGTGGAGGTAGTCAGGGATATTGGAACGAAAATGCTCCCTCGAGGGTCCTAGGAGTGCTGAAAAGGGTCCTTCCTTTAAAATAAAACAGAACAGCGACTATGAGCTCATGGAAAGAGCTGCATGCCTCTCTTTCCCCATGGGTACTCAGGGCCTTACCTCGAGGCAAGGACTCACGTTGAGATTCCCTTTAGCTCTAGAGCATGGCAAGATGCGCCCCACCCCGGCCAATGAAGCTCCGTGTGTAGCCAGAGAAAACTCATTTTCTTCCCAGACCCAAGCCTACAGTGGCCAGGGGCCTGTCAACAGCAGAGAATTTCAGGGAGCTTCACGAAAGCAAGAATGGAGCTTTCCAAACGGAAAGCAAGGCTAGTCCCATCATGCCCCCATTTCCATGGGCACAGGCAGCATACATCTCTGTGGTTTTTAACAAGTCAAATGAGACACAGAGTACACAGTTGTTGCTTCCCTGAATCAACTTCTCGAGGCAGGGTGTTCTGCATCTAGTGAACGGCCTCACCAAGGAAAGCCCTAGCTAGGCTTCTGGGCCCGTGCCTCTTCAAAAGCCTGCCATGCTACAGGAAAAACTGTGCTTTAGTTGCAATAGAAACGAGGTCGTCTTTCTTCAGGAGGCAGGGTGACTTCAGGTAGGAGGTCCTGAATGGAAGGAGAAGCTTACTGTTTCTCTCTGTACAGCTCAAACTAGGGAATGAGAGCGACTTCCACGGCCTGTTGGAACTTGCTTAACGGTGCTCGTGAACCTGTGCGATTGCTGGCTAAAGCAAAATGTTCCAATAAGAGTGCACTGTGCTGCCCTACACTCGGCATACATACTGTGAGTCGGAAAGCTCCTGGCCTGGCTATTGCTTAGAAGGGCCAGGGGAGCGTGAGGGTACTCAGTGTTCTTGCAGGGAATAGGGTTTCCAGGCGAGGCACATAGGTGTCCTGAAAAGCGTACTGGCTTTAAAATGCTGAAGATAAGCGACTGCGGCCTCATAGAAACTGCTACACGCCTCTGCTTCTGCATAGCATTTCATGGCCTTACCTCGAGGCAAGTTCTCACGTTTCTTGCCCTGTGAGCGACACAGCATGTTAAGATGCTGTATTTCTCCTTGAAGAGAGTGACTTCAGGAACTAGGTCCTCGGTAAATTCGAAGCAGAGTGTTTTCTCAGGGCAGCTCAGACGAGGGCAATGTCGAAGACTTCCAGGGCATGTTGGACTGCCTAGAAATGTGGTTCTGATGCTGTTCAAGTGCTCTGGAAATGTAGCCCTCCTGAAGTAAAGTACAGTGTGTTGCCCGAGACTCTGCAGACACAAAGAGCCTCCGTGGGAGGTATGGGACTCAATGCTGCTCAGCAGGCCCACAGGGGTGTGGAGGGAGTCAGTGATCTTGGAACCAAAATGATGCTCACCCGAAGGACCTAGGCCTCCTGAAAAGGGTACTTCCTTTAAAATAAAACAGACCTCCACTAAGAGCTCATGGAAAGAGCTGCATGCTTCCCTTTCTGCAGGGCTACTCAGGGCCTTACCTCGAGGCAAGGACTCACGTTGAGATTCCCTTTAGCTCTAGAGCATGGCAAGGTGAGCCCCACCCTGGCCTATGAAGCTCCGTGTGTACCCAGGAAAACTCATTTTCTTCCCAGACCCATGCCTACAGTGGCCAGAGGCCTGTCAACAGCAGAGAATTTCAGGGAGCTTCACGGCAGCAAGAATGGAGGTTTCCAAACGGAAAGCAAGGCTAGTCCCATCATGCCCCCATTTCCATGGGTACAGGCAGCATACATCTCTGTGGTTTTTAACAAGTCAAAAGAGACACCGAGTACACACTGGTTGCTTCCCTGAATCAACTTCTCGAGGAAGGGTGTTCTGCATCTAGTGAACGGCCTCACCAAGGAACGCCCTAGCAAGGCCACTGGGCCCAGGGCCTCACCAAGGAACGCCCTAGGCAAGCCACTTGGCCCGTGCCTTTTCAAAAGCCTGCAGTGGTACGGGAAAAACTGGGCTTTAGTTGCAAAAGGAAAGCAAGCCGTCTTTCTCCTGGAGGCAGGGTGACTTCAGGTAGGAGGTCCTGATTGGAAGGAGAAGCCTAGTGTTTTTCTCTGTGCAGCTCAGACTAGGGATTGAGTGCGATTTCCACGGCATGTTGGAACTTGTTTGAACGTTGCTCTTGAACCTGTGCGAGTGCTGTGAATCAAGATATCACAAGAAAGAGTGCAGTGTGTTGCCCATGACTCAGCAGACACAGAGGACCTCCGTGGGACCTATGGGCCTCGTTGTTGTTCAGCGGGCCTACAGGGGTGTGGAGGTACTCAGTGATCTTGGAACTAAAATGATGCTCACCCGAGGGGGTTAGGAGTCCTGAAAAGGGTACTTCCTTTAAAATAAAGCAAAATAGCGACTAAGAGCACATGGAAAGAGCTGCATGCCTCCCTTTCTGCATGGCCACTCGGGGCCTGACCACGAGGCAAGGACAGATCTGAGATTCCCTTTAACTCTAGAGCATGGCAAGATGAGTCCCACCGCGGACTATGAAGCACACTGTGTAGCCAGAGAAAACACATTTTCTTCCCAGACCAATGCGTACAATAGCCAGGGGCCTGTGAACAGCAGAGAATTTCAGGGAGCTTCAAGGCAGCATGAATGGAGCTATCAAAATGGATAAGGAAGTCTACTACCAACATGAGCCCATTTCCATAGGCACAAACAGCATACATCCCTGTGGTTTCAAAGAACTCAAAAGAGACACAGAATACACACTGGTTCCTTCCCTGAATCAAATTCTCGAGGCAGGGTGTTCTGCATGTAGTGAGCCGCCTCAACCAAGGAACGCCCTAGTTAGGCCTGGGGCCGGTGCCTCTTCAAAAGCCTGAAAAGCGTACTGGCGTTAAAATGCTGAAGATAAGCGACTACGGCCTCATGGAAACTGCTACACGCCCGGGTGCTACAGGAAAGACTGTGATTTAGTTGCAATACGAACGCAACCGATTTTTTCCTGGAGGCAGGGTGACTTGAGGTAGGAGGTCCTGGAAGGAAGGCGAAGCCTAGTGTTTTTCTCAGTTCAGCTCAGACTAGGGAATGTGTGAGACTTCCACAGCAAGTTGGAGCTTGCCAAAACGGTGCTCGTGAACCTGTGCGAGTGCTGTGAATCAAGATATCACAAGAAAGAGTGCTGTGTGTTGCCCATGACTCAGCAGACACAGAGGACCTCCGTGGGACCTATGGGCCTCGTTGTTGTTCAGCGGGCCTACAGGGGTGTGGAGGTACTCAGTGATCTTGGAACTAAAATGATGCTCACCCGAGGGGGTTAGGAGTCCTGAAAAGGGTACTTCCTTTAAAATAAAGCAAAATAGCGACTAAGAGCACATGGAAAGAGCTGCATGCCTCCCTTTCTGCATGGCCACTCGTGGCCTCACCACGAGGCAAGGACAGATCTGAGATTCCCTTTAACTCTAGAGCATGGCAAGATGAGTCCCACCGCGGACTATGAAGCACACTGTGTAGCCAGAGAAAACACATTTTCTTCCCAGACCAATGCGTACAATAGCCAGGGGCCTGTGAACAGCAGAGAATTTCAGGGAGCTTCAAGGCAGCCTGATTGGAGCTATCAAAATGGATAAGGAAGTCTACTACCAACATGAGCCCATTTCCATAGGCAAAAACAGCATGCATCCCTGTGGTTTCAAAGAACTCAAAAGAGACACAGAGTACACACTGGTTCCTTCCCTGAATCAAATTCTAGAGGCAGGGTGTTCTGCATGTAGTGAACCGCCTCAACCAAGGAACGCCCTAGTTAGGCCTGGGGCCGGTGCCTCTTCAAAAGCCTGAAAAGCGTACTGGCGTTAAAATGCTGAAGATAAGCGCCTACGGCCTCATGGAAACTGCTACACGCCCGGGTGCTACAGGAAAGACTGTGCTTTAGTTGCAATACGAACGCAACCGATTTTTTCCTGGAGGCAGGGTGACTTGAGGTAGGAGGTCCTGGAAGGAAAGCGAAGCCTAGTGTTTTTCTCAGTTCAGCTCAGACTAAGGAATGTGTGAGACTTCCACAGCAAGTTGGATCTTGCCAAAACAGTGCTCGTGAACCTGTGCGAGTGCTGTGAATCAAGATATCACAAGAGGGAGTGCAGTGTGTTGCCCATGATTCAGCAGACACAGAGGACCTCCGAGGACCTATGGGCCACGTTGTTCTCATCAAGCCTACAGAGGTGTGGAGGTAGTCAGGGATATTGGAACGAAAATGCTCCCTCGAGGGTCCTAGGAGTGCTGAAAAGGGTCCTTCCTTTAAAATAAAACAGAACAGCGACTATGAGCTCATGGAAAGAGCTGCATGCCTCTCTTTCCCCATGGGTACTCAGGGCCTTACCTCGAGGCAAGGACTCACGTTGAGATTCCCTTTAGCTCTAGAGCATGGCAAGATGCGCCCCACCCCGGCCAATGAAGCTCCGTGTGTAGCCAGAGAAAACTCATTTTCTTCCCAGACCCAAGCCTACAGTGGCCAGGGGCCTGTCAACAGCAGAGAATTTCAGGGAGCTTCACGAAAGCAAGAATGGAGCTTTCCAAACGGAAAGCAAGGCTAGTCCCATCATGCCCCCATTTCCATGGGCACAGGCAGCATACATCTCTGTGGTTTTTAACAAGTCAAATGAGACACAGAGTACACAGTTGTTGCTTCCCTGAATCAACTTCTCGAGGCAGGGTGTTCTGCATCTAGTGAACGGCCTCACCAAGGAAAGCCCTAGCTAGGCTTCTGGGCCCGTGCCTCTTCAAAAGCCTGCCATGCTACAGGAAAAACTGTGCTTTAGTTGCAATAGAAACGAGGTCGTCTTTCTTCAGGAGGCAGGGTGACTTCAGGTAGGAGGTCCTGAATGGAAGGAGAAGCTTACTGTTTCTCTCTGTACAGCTCAAACTAGGGAATGAGAGCGACTTCCACGGCCTGTTGGAACTTGCTTAACGGTGCTCGTGAACCTGTGCGATTGCTGGCTAAAGCAAAATGTTCCAATAAGAGTGCACTGTGCTGCCCTACACTCGGCATACATACTGTGAGTCGGAAAGCTCCTGGCCTGGCTATTGCTTAGAAGGGCCAGGGGAGCGTGAGGGTACTCAGTGTTCTTGCAGGGAATAGGGTTTCCAGGCGAGGCACATAGGTGTCCTGAAAAGCGTACTGGCTTTAAAATGCTGAAGATAAGCGACTGCGGCCTCATAGAAACTGCTACACGCCTCTGCTTCTGCATAGCATTTCATGGCCTTACCTCGAGGCAAGTTCTCACGTTTCTTGCCCTGTGAGCGACACAGCATGTTAAGATGCTGTATTTCTCCTTGAAGAGAGTGACTTCAGGAACTAGGTCCTCGGTAAATTCGAAGCAGAGTGTTTTCTCAGGGCAGCTCAGACGAGGGCAATGTCGAAGACTTCCAGGGCATGTTGGACTGCCTAGAAATGTGGTTCTGATGCTGTTCAAGTGCTCTGGAAATGTAGCCCTCCTGAAGTAAAGTACAGTGTGTTGCCCGAGACTCTGCAGACACAAAGAGCCTCCGTGGGAGGTATGGGACTCAATGCTGCTCAGCAGGCCCACAGGGGTGTGGAGGGAGTCAGTGATCTTGGAACCAAAATGATGCTCACCCGAAGGACCTAGGCCTCCTGAAAAGGGTACTTCCTTTAAAATAAAACAGACCTCCACTAAGAGCTCATGGAAAGAGCTGCATGCTTCCCTTTCTGCAGGGCTACTCAGGGCCTTACCTCGAGGCAAGGACTCACGTTGAGATTCCCTTTAGCTCTAGAGCATGGCAAGGTGAGCCCCACCCTGGCCTATGAAGCTCCGTGTGTACCCAGGAAAACTCATTTTCTTCCCAGACCCATGCCTACAGTGGCCAGAGGCCTGTCAACAGCAGAGAATTTCAGGGAGCTTCACGGCAGCAAGAATGGAGGTTTCCAAACGGAAAGCAAGGCTAGTCCCATCATGCCCCCATTTCCATGGGTACAGGCAGCATACATCTCTGTGGTTTTTAACAAGTCAAAAGAGACACCGAGTACACACTGGTTGCTTCCCTGAATCAACTTCTCGAGGAAGGGTGTTCTGCATCTAGTGAACGGCCTCACCAAGGAACGCCCTAGCAAGGCCACTGGGCCCAGGGCCTCACCAAGGAACGCCCTAGGCAAGCCACTTGGCCCGTGCCTTTTCAAAAGCCTGCAGTGGTACGGGAAAAACTGGGCTTTAGTTGCAAAAGGAAAGCAAGCCGTCTTTCTCCTGGAGGCAGGGTGACTTCAGGTAGGAGGTCCTGATTGGAAGGAGAAGCCTAGTGTTTTTCTCTGTGCAGCTCAGACTAGGGATTGAGTGCGATTTCCACGGCATGTTGGAACTTGTTTGAACGTTGCTCTTGAACCTGTGCGAGTGCTGTGAATCAAGATATCACAAGAAAGAGTGCAGTGTGTTGCCCATGACTCAGCAGACACAGAGGACCTCCGTGGGACCTATGGGCCTCGTTGTTGTTCAGCGGGCCTACAGGGGTGTGGAGGTACTCAGTGATCTTGGAACTAAAATGATGCTCACCCGAGGGGGTTAGGAGTCCTGAAAAGGGTACTTCCTTTAAAATAAAGCAAAATAGCGACTAAGAGCACATGGAAAGAGCTGCATGCCTCCCTTTCTGCATGGCCACTCGGGGCCTGACCACGAGGCAAGGACAGATCTGAGATTCCCTTTAACTCTAGAGCATGGCAAGATGAGTCCCACCGCGGACTATGAAGCACACTGTGTAGCCAGAGAAAACACATTTTCTTCCCAGACCAATGCGTACAATAGCCAGGGGCCTGTGAACAGCAGAGAATTTCAGGGAGCTTCAAGGCAGCATGAATGGAGCTATCAAAATGGATAAGGAAGTCTACTACCAACATGAGCCCATTTCCATAGGCACAAACAGCATACATCCCTGTGGTTTCAAAGAACTCAAAAGAGACACAGAATACACACTGGTTCCTTCCCTGAATCAAATTCTCGAGGCAGGGTGTTCTGCATGTAGTGAGCCGCCTCAACCAAGGAACGCCCTAGTTAGGCCTGGGGCCGGTGCCTCTTCAAAAGCCTGAAAAGCGTACTGGCGTTAAAATGCTGAAGATAAGCGACTACGGCCTCATGGAAACTGCTACACGCCCGGGTGCTACAGGAAAGACTGTGATTTAGTTGCAATACGAACGCAACCGATTTTTTCCTGGAGGCAGGGTGACTTCAGGTAGGAGGTCCTGGAAGGAAGGCGAAGCCTAGTGTTTTTCTCAGTTCAGCTCAGACTAGGGAATGTGTGAGACTTCCACAGCATGTTCGAGCTTGCCAAAACGGTGCTCGTGAACCTGTGCGAGTGCTGTGAATCAAGATATCACAAGAAAGAGTGCTGTGTGTTGCCCATGACTCAGCAGACACAGAGGACCTCCGTGGGACCTATGGGCCTCGTTGTTGTTCAGCGGGCCTACAGGGGTGTGGAGGTACTCAGTGATCTTGGAACTAAAATGATGCTCACCCGAGGGGGTTAGGAGTCCTGAAAAGGGTACTTCCTTTAAAATAAAGCAAAATAGCGACTAAGAGCACATGGAAAGAGCTGCATGCCTCCCTTTCTGCATGGCCACTCGTGGCCTCACCACGAGGCAAGGACAGATCTGAGATTCCCTTTAACTCTAGAGCATGGCAAGATGAGTCCCACCGCGGACTATGAAGCACACTGTGTAGCCAGAGAAAACACATTTTCTTCCCAGACCAATGCGTACAATAGCCAGGGGCCTGTGAACAGCAGAGAATTTCAGGGAGCTTCAAGGCAGCCTGATTGGAGCTATCAAAATGGATAAGGAAGTCTACTACCAACATGAGCCCATTTCCATAGGCAAAAACAGCATGCATCCCTGTGGTTTCAAAGAACTCAAAAGAGACACAGAGTACACACTGGTTCCTTCCCTGAATCAAATTCTAGAGGCAGGGTGTTCTGCATGTAGTGAACCGCCTCAACCAAGGAACGCCCTAGTTAGGCCTGGGGCCGGTGCCTCTTCAAAAGCCTGAAAAGCGTACTGGCGTTAAAATGCTGAAGATAAGCGCCTACGGCCTCATGGAAACTGCTACACGCCCGGGTGCTACAGGAAAGACTGTGCTTTAGTTGCAATACGAACGCAACCGATTTTTTCCTGGAGGCAGGGTGACTTGAGGTAGGAGGTCCTGGAAGGAAAGCGAAGCCTAGTGTTTTTCTCAGTTCAGCTCAGACTAAGGAATGTGTGAGACTTCCACAGCAAGTTGGATCTTGCCAAAACAGTGCTCGTGAACCTGTGCGAGTGCTGTGAATCAAGATATCACAAGAGGGAGTGCAGTGTGTTGCCCATGATTCAGCAGACACAGAGGACCTCCGAGGACCTATGGGCCACGTTGTTCTCATCAAGCCTACAGAGGTGTGGAGGTAGTCAGGGATATTGGAACGAAAATGCTCCCTCGAGGGTCCTAGGAGTGCTGAAAAGGGTCCTTCCTTTAAAATAAAACAGAACAGCGACTATGAGCTCATGGAAAGAGCTGCATGCCTCTCTTTCCCCATGGCTACTCAGGGCCTTACCTCGAGGCAAGGACTCACGTTGAGATTCCCTTTAGCTCTAGAGCATGGCAAGATGCGCCCCACCCCGGCCAATGAAGCTCCGTGTGTAGCCAGAGAAAACTCATTTTCTTCCCAGACCCAAGCCTACAGTGGCCAGGGGCCTGTCAACAGCAGAGAATTTCAGGGAGCTTCACGAAAGCAAGAATGGAGCTTTCCAAACGGAAAGCAAGGCTAGTCCCATCATGCCCCCATTTCCATGGGCACAGGCAGCATACATCTCTGTGGTTTTTAACAAGTCAAATGAGACACAGAGTACACAGTTGTTGCTTCCCTGAATCAACTTCTCGAGGCAGGGTGTTCTGCATCTAGTGAACGGCCTCACCAAGGAAAGCCCTAGCTAGGCTTCTGGGCCCGTGCCTCTTCAAAAGCCTGCCATGCTACAGGAAAAACTGTGCTTTAGTTGCAATAGAAACGAGGTCGTCTTTCTTCAGGAGGCAGGGTGACTTCAGGTAGGAGGTCCTGAATGGAAGGAGAAGCTTACTGTTTCTCTCTGTACAGCTCAAACTAGGGAATGAGAGCGACTTCCACGGCCTGTTGGAACTTGCTTAACGGTGCTCGTGAACCTGTGCGATTGCTGGCTAAAGCAAAATGTTCCAATAAGAGTGCACTGTGCTGCCCTACACTCGGCATACATACTGTGAGTCGGAAAGCTCCTGGCCTGGCTATTGCTTAGAAGGGCCAGGGGAGCGTGAGGGTACTCAGTGTTCTTGCAGGGAATAGGGTTTCCAGGCGAGGCACATAGGTGTCCTGAAAAGCGTACTGGCTTTAAAATGCTGAAGATAAGCGACTGCGGCCTCATGGAAACGGCTACACGCCTCTGCTTCTGCATAGCATTTCATGGCCTTACCTCGAGGCAAGTTCTCACGTTTCTTGCCCTGTGAGCGACACAGCATGTTAAGATGCTGTATTTCTCCTTGAAGAGAGTGACTTCAGGAACTAGGTCCTCGGTAAATTCGAAGCAGAGTGTTTTCTCAGGGCAGCTCAGACGAGGGCAATGTCGAAGACTTCCAGGGCATGTTGGACTGCCTAGAAATGTGGTTCTGATGCTGTTCGAGTGCTCTGGAAATGTAGCCCTCCTGAAGTAAAGTACAGTGTGTTGCCCGAGACTCTGCAGACACAAAGAGCCTCCGTGGGAGGTATGGGACTCAATGCTGCTCAGCAGGCCCACAGGGGTGTGGAGGGAGTCAGTGATCTTGGAACCAAAATGATGCTCACCCGAAGGACCTAGGCCTCCTGAAAAGGGTACTTCCTTTAAAATAAAACAGACCTCCACTAAGAGCTCATGGAAAGAGCTGCATGCTTCCCTTTCTGCAGGGCTACTCAGGGCCTTACCTCGAGGCAAGGACTCACGTTGAGATTCCCTTTAGCTCTAGAGCATGGCAAGGTGAGCCCCACCCTGGCCTATGAAGCTCCGTGTGTACCCAGGAAAACTCATTTTCTTCCCAGACCCATGCCTACAGTGGCCAGAGGCCTGTCAACAGCAGAGAATTTCAGGGAGCTTCACGGCAGCAAGAATGGAGGTTTCCAAACGGAAAGCAAGGCTAGTCCCATCATGCCCCCATTTCCATGGGTACAGGCAGCATACATCTCTGTGGTTTTTAACAAGTCAAAAGAGACACCGAGTACACACTGGTTGCTTCCCTGAATCAACTTCTCGAGGAAGGGTGTTCTGCATCTAGTGAACGGCCTCACCAAGGAACGCCCTAGCAAGGCCACTGGGCCCAGGGCCTCACCAAGGAACGCCCTAGGCAAGCCACTTGGCCCGTGCCTTTTCAAAAGCCTGCAGTGGTACGGGAAAAACTGGGCTTTAGTTGCAAAAGGAAAGCAAGCCGTCTTTCTCCTGGAGGCAGGGTGACTTCAGGTAGGAGGTCCTGATTGGAAGGAGAAGCCTAGTGTTTTTCTCTGTGCAGCTCAGACTAGGGATTGAGTGCGATTTCCACGGCATGTTGGAACTTGTTTGAACGTTGCTCTTGAACCTGTGCGAGTGCTGTGAATCAAGATATCACAAGAAAGAGTGCAGTGTGTTGCCCATGACTCAGCAGACACAGAGGACCTCCGTGGGACCTATGGGCCTCGTTGTTGTTCAGCGGGCCTACAGGGGTGTGGAGGTACTCAGTGATCTTGGAACTAAAATGATGCTCACCCGAGGGGGTTAGGAGTCCTGAAAAGGGTACTTCCTTTAAAATAAAGCAAAATAGCGACTAAGAGCACATGGAAAGAGCTGCATGCCTCCCTTTCTGCATGGCCACTCGGGGCCTGACCACGAGGCAAGGACAGATCTGAGATTCCCTTTAACTCTAGAGCATGGCAAGATGAGTCCCACCGCGGACTATGAAGCACACTGTGTAGCCAGAGAAAACACATTTTCTTCCCAGACCAATGCGTACAATAGCCAGGGGCCTGTGAACAGCAGAGAATTTCAGGGAGCTTCAAGGCAGCATGAATGGAGCTATCAAAATGGATAAGGAAGTCTACTACCAACATGAGCCCATTTCCATAGGCACAAACAGCATACATCCCTGTGGTTTCAAAGAACTCAAAAGAGACACAGAATACACACTGGTTCCTTCCCTGAATCAAATTCTCGAGGCAGGGTGTTCTGCATGTAGTGAGCCGCCTCAACCAAGGAACGCCCTAGTTAGGCCTGGGGCCGGTGCCTCTTCAAAAGCCTGAAAAGCGTACTGGCGTTAAAATGCTGAAGATAAGCGACTACGGCCTCATGGAAACTGCTACACGCCCGGGTGCTACAGGAAAGACTGTGATTTAGTTGCAATACGAACGCAACCGATTTTTTCCTGGAGGCAGGGTGACTTCAGGTAGGAGGTCCTGGAAGGAAGGCGAAGCCTACTGTTTTTCTCAGTTCAGCTCAGACTAGGGAATGTGTGAGACTTCCACAGCATGTTCGAGCTTGCCAAAACGGTGCTCGTGAACCTGTGCGAGTGCTGTGAATCAAGATATCACAAGAAAGAGTGCTGTGTGTTGCCCATGACTCAGCAGACACAGAGGACCTCCGTGGGACCTATGGGCCTCGTTGTTGTTCAGCGGGCCTACAGGGGTGTGGAGGTACTCAGTGATCTTGGAACTAAAATGATGCTCACCCGAGGGGGTTAGGAGTCCTGAAAAGGGTACTTCCTTTAAAATAAAGCAAAATAGCGACTAAGAGCACATGGAAAGAGCTGCATGCCTCCCTTTCTGCATGGCCACTCGTGGCCTCACCACGAGGCAAGGACAGATCTGAGATTCCCTTTAACTCTAGAGCATGGCAAGATGAGTCCCACCGCGGACTATGAAGCACACTGTGTAGCCAGAGAAAACACATTTTCTTCCCAGACCAATGCGTACAATAGCCAGGGGCCTGTGAACAGCAGAGAATTTCAGGGAGCTTCAAGGCAGCCTGATTGGAGCTATCAAAATGGATAAGGAAGTCTACTACCAACATGAGCCCATTTCCATAGGCAAAAACAGCATGCATCCCTGTGGTTTCAAAGAACTCAAAAGAGACACAGAGTACACACTGGTTCCTTCCCTGAATCAAATTCTAGAGGCAGGGTGTTCTGCATGTAGTGAACCGCCTCAACCAAGGAACGCCCTAGTTAGGCCTGGGGCCGGTGCCTCTTCAAAAGCCTGAAAAGCGTACTGGCGTTAAAATGCTGAAGATAAGCGCCTACGGCCTCATGGAAACTGCTACACGCCCGGGTGCTACAGGAAAGACTGTGCTTTAGTTGCAATACGAACGCAACCGATTTTTTCCTGGAGGCAGGGTGACTTCAGGTAGGAGGTCCTGGAAGGAAAGCGAAGCCTAGTGTTTTTCTCAGTTCAGCTCAGACTAAGGAATGTGTGAGACTTCCACAGCAAGTTGGATCTTGCCAAAACAGTGCTCGTGAACCTGTGCGAGTGCTGTGAATCAAGATATCACAAGAGGGAGTGCAGTGTGTTGCCCATGATTCAGCAGACACAGAGGACCTCCGAGGACCTATGGGCCACGTTGTTCTCATCAAGCCTACAGAGGTGTGGAGGTAGTCAGGGATATTGGAACGAAAATGCTCCCTCGAGGGTCCTAGGAGTGCTGAAAAGGGTCCTTCCTTTAAAATAAAACAGAACAGCGACTATGAGCTCATGGAAAGAGCTGCATGCCTCTCTTTCCCCATGGCTACTCAGGGCCTTACCTCGAGGCAAGGACTCACGTTGAGATTCCCTTTAGCTCTAGAGCATGGCAAGATGCGCCCCACCCCGGCCAATGAAGCTCCGTGTGTAGCCAGAGAAAACTCATTTTCTTCCCAGACCCAAGCCTACAGTGGCCAGGGGCCTGTCAACAGCAGAGAATTTCAGGGAGCTTCACGAAAGCAAGAATGGAGCTTTCCAAACGGAAAGCAAGGCTAGTCCCATCATGCCCCCATTTCCATGGGCACAGGCAGCATACATCTCTGTGGTTTTTAACAAGTCAAATGAGACACAGAGTACACAGTTGTTGCTTCCCTGAATCAACTTCTCGAGGCAGGGTGTTCTGCATCTAGTGAACGGCCTCACCAAGGAAAGCCCTAGCTAGGCTTCTGGGCCCGTGCCTCTTCAAAAGCCTGCCATGCTACAGGAAAAACTGTGCTTTAGTTGCAATAGAAACGAGGTCGTCTTTCTTCAGGAGGCAGGGTGACTTCAGGTAGGAGGTCCTGAATGGAAGGAGAAGCTTACTGTTTCTCTCTGTACAGCTCAAACTAGGGAATGAGAGCGACTTCCACGGCCTGTTGGAACTTGCTTAACGGTGCTCGTGAACCTGTGCGATTGCTGGCTAAAGCAAAATGTTCCAATAAGAGTGCACTGTGCTGCCCTACACTCGGCATACATACTGTGAGTCGGAAAGCTCCTGGCCTGGCTATTGCTTAGAAGGGCCAGGGGAGCGTGAGGGTACTCAGTGTTCTTGCAGGGAATAGGGTTTCCAGGCGAGGCACATAGGTGTCCTGAAAAGCGTACTGGCTTTAAAATGCTGAAGATAAGCGACTGCGGCCTCATGGAAACTGCTACACGCCTCTGCTTCTGCATAGCATTTCATGGCCTTACCTCGAGGCAAGTTCTCACGTTTCTTGCCCTGTGAGCGACACAGCATGTTAAGATGTTGTATTTCTCCTTGAAGAGAGTGACTTCAGGAACTAGGTCCTCGGTAAATTCGAAGCAGAGTGTTTTCTCAGGGCAGCTCAGACGAGGGCAATGTCGAAGACTTCCAGGGCATGTTGGACTGCCTAGAAATGTGGTTCTGATGCTGTTCGAGTGCTCTGGAAATGTAGCCCTCCTGAAGTAAAGTACAGTGTGTTGCCCGAGACTCTGCAGACACAAAGAGCCTCCGTGGGAGGTATGGGACTCAATGCTGCTCAGCAGGCCCACAGGGGTGTGGAGGGAGTCAGTGATCTTGGAACCAAAATGATGCTCACCCGAAGGACCTAGGCCTCCTGAAAAGGGTACTTCCTTTAAAATAAAACAGACCTCCACTAAGAGCTCATGGAAAGAGCTGCATGCTTCCCTTTCTGCAGGGCTACTCAGGGCCTTACCTCGAGGCAAGGACTCACGTTGAGATTCCCTTTAGCTCTAGAGCATGGCAAGGTGAGCCCCACCCTGGCCTATGAAGCTCCGTGTGTACCCAGGAAAACTCATTTTCTTCCCAGACCCATGCCTACAGTGGCCAGAGGCCTGTCAACAGCAGAGAATTTCAGGGAGCTTCACGGCAGCAAGAATGGAGGTTTCCAAACGGAAAGCAAGGCTAGTCCCATCATGCCCCCATTTCCATGGGTACAGGCAGCATACATCTCTGTGGTTTTTAACAAGTCAAAAGAGACACCGAGTACACACTGGTTGCTTCCCTGAATCAACTTCTCGAGGAAGGGTGTTCTGCATCTAGTGAACGGCCTCACCAAGGAACGCCCTAGCAAGGCCACTGGGCCCAGGGCCTCACCAAGGAACGCCCTAGGCAAGCCACTTGGCCCGTGCCTTTTCAAAAGCCTGCAGTGGTACGGGAAAAACTGGGCTTTAGTTGCAAAAGGAAAGCAAGCCGTCTTTCTCCTGGAGGCAGGGTGACTTCAGGTAGGAGGTCCTGATTGGAAGGAGAAGCCTAGTGTTTTTCTCTGTGCAGCTCAGATTAGGGATTGAGTGCGATTTCCACGGCATGTTGGAACTTGTTTGAACGTTGCTCTTGAACCTGTGCGAGTGCTGTGAATCAAGATATCACAAGAAAGAGTGCAGTGTGTTGCCCATGACTCAGCAGACACAGAGGACCTCCGTGGGACCTATGGGCCTCGTTGTTGTTCAGCGGGCCTACAGGGGTGTGGAGGTACTCAGTGATCTTGGAACTAAAATGATGCTCACCCGAGGGGGTTAGGAGTCCTGAAAAGGGTACTTCCTTTAAAATAAAGCAAAATAGCGACTAAGAGCACATGGAAAGAGCTGCATGCCTCCCTTTCTGCATGGCCACTCGGGGCCTGACCACGAGGCAAGGACAGATCTGAGATTCCCTTTAACTCTAGAGCATGGCAAGATGAGTCCCACCGCGGACTATGAAGCACACTGTGTAGCCAGAGAAAACACATTTTCTTCCCAGACCAATGCGTACAATAGCCAGGGGCCTGTGAACAGCAGAGAATTTCAGGGAGCTTCAAGGCAGCATGAATGGAGCTATCAAAATGGATAAGGAAGTCTACTACCAACATGAGCCCATTTCCATAGGCACAAACAGCATACATCCCTGTGGTTTCAAAGAACTCAAAAGAGACACAGAGTACACACTGGTTCCTTCCCTGAATCAAATTCTCGAGGCAGGGTGTTCTGCATGTAGTGAGCCGCCTCAACCAAGGAACGCCCTAGTTAGGCCTGGGGCCGGTGCCTCTTCAAAAGCCTGAAAAGCGTACTGGCGTTAAAATGCTGAAGATAAGCGCCTACGGCCTCATGGAAACTGCTACACGCCCGGGTGCTACAGGAAAGACTGTGCTTTAGTTGCAATACGAACGCAACCGATTTTTTCCTGGAGGCAGGGTGACTTGAGGTAGGAGGTCCTGGAAAGAAGGCGAAGCCTACTGTTTTTCTCAGTTCAGCTCAGACTAGGGAATGTGTGAGACTTCCACAGCAAGTTGGAGCTTGCCAAAACGGTGCTCGTGAACCTGTGCGAGTGCTGTGAATCAAGATATCACAAGAAAGAGTGCTGTGTGTTGCCCATGACTCAGCAGACACAGAGGACCTCCGTGGGACCTATGGGCCTCGTTGTTGTTCAGCGGGCCTACAGGGGTGTGGAGGTACTCAGTGATCTTGGAACTAAAATGATGCTCACCCGAGGGGGTTAGGAGTCCTGAAAAGGGTACTTCCTTTAAAATAAAGCCAAATAGCGACTAAGAGCACATGGAAAGAGCTGCATGCCTCCCTTTCTGCATGGCCACTCGTGGCCTCACCACGAGGCAAGGACAGATCTGAGATTCCCTTTAACTCTAGAGCATGGCAAGATGAGTCCCACCGCGGACTATGAAGCACACTGTGTAGCCAGAGAAAACACATTTTCTTCCCAGACCAATGCGTACAATAGCCAGGGGCCTGTGAACAGCAGAGAATTTCAGGGAGCTTCAAGGCAGCCTGATTGGAGCTATCAAAATGGATAAGGAAGTCTACTACCAACATGAGCCCATTTCCATAGGCAAAAACAGCATGCATCCCTGTGGTTTCAAAGAACTCAAAAGAGACACAGAGTACACACTGGTTCCTTCCCTGAATCAAATTCTAGAGGCAGGGTGTTCTGCATGTAGTGAACCGCCTCAACCAAGGAACGCCCTAGTTAGGCCTGGGGCCGGTGCCTCTTCAAAAGCCTGAAAAGCGTACTGGCGTTACAATGCTGAAGATAAGCGCCTACGGCCTCATGGAAACTGCTACACGCCCGGGTGCTACAGGAAAGACTGTGCTTTAGTTGCAATAGGAACGCAACCGATTTTTTCCTGGAGGCAGGGTGACTTGAGGTAGGAGGTCCTGGAAGGAAGGCGAAGCCTAGTGTTTTTCTCAGTTCAGCTCAGACTAGGGAATGTGTGAGACTTCCACAGCAAGTTGGATCTTGCCAAAACAGTGCTCGTGAACCTGTGCGAGTGCTGTGAATCAAGATATCACAAGAAAGAGTGCAGTGTGTTGCCCATGATTCAGCAGACACAGAGGACCCCCGAGGACCTATGGGCCACGTTGTTCTCATCAAGCCTACAGAGGTGTGGAGGTAGTCAGGGATGTTGGAAGGAAAATGCTCCCTCGAGGGTCCTAGGAGTGCTGAAAAGGGTCCTTCCTTTAAAATAAAACAGAACAGCGACTATGAGCTCATGGAAAGAGCTGCATGCCTCTCTTTCCCCATGGCTACTCAGGGCCTTACCTCGAGGCAAGGACTCACGTTGAGATTCCCTTTAGCTCTAGAGCATGGCAAGATGCGCCCCACCCCGGCCAATGAAGCTCCGTGTGTAGCCAGAGAAAACTCATTTTCTTCCCAGACCCAAGCCTACAGTGGCCAGGGGCCTGTCAACAGCAGAGAATTTCAGGGAGCTTCACGAAAGCAAGAATGGAGCTTTCCAAACGGAAAGCAAGGCTAGTCCCATCATGCCCCCATTTCCATGGGCACAGGCAGCATACATCTCTGTGGTTTTTAACAAGTCAAATGAGACACAGAGTACACAGTTGTTGCTTCCCTGAATCAACTTCTCGAGGCAGGGTGTTCTGCATCTAGTGAACGGCCTCACCAAGGAAAGCCCTAGCTAGGCTTCTGGGCCCGTGCCTCTTCAAAAGCCTGCCATGCTACAGGAAAAACTGTGCTTTAGTTGCAATAGAAACGAGGTCGTCTTTCTTCAGGAGGCAGGGTGACTTCAGGTAGGAGGTCCTGAATGGAAGGAGAAGCTTACTGTTTCTCTCTGTACAGCTCAAACTAGGGAATGAGAGCGACTTCCACGGCCTGTTGGAACTTGCTTAACGGTGCTCGTGAACCTGTGCGATTGCTGGCTAAAGCAAAATGTTCCAATAAGAGTGCACTGTGCTGCCCTACACTCGGCATACATACTGTGAGTCGGAAAGCTCCTGGCCTGGCTATTGCTTAGAAGGGCCAGGGGAGCGTGAGGGTACTCAGTGTTCTTGCAGGGAATAGGGTTTCCAGGCGAGGCACATAGGTGTCCTGAAAAGCGTACTGGCTTTAAAATGCTGAAGATAAGCGACTGCGGCCTCATAGAAACTGCTACACGCCTCTGCTTCTGCATAGCATTTCATGGCCTTACCTCGAGGCAAGTTCTCACGTTTCTTGCCCTGTGAGCGACACAGCATGTTAAGATGCTGTATTTCTCCTTGAAAAGAGTGACTTCAGGAACTAGGTCCTCGGTAAATTCGAAGCAGAGTGTTTTCTCAGGGCAGCTCAGACGAGGGCAATGTCGAAGACTTCCAGGGCATGTTGGACTGCCTAGAAATGTGGTTCTGATGCTGTTCAAGTGCTCTGGAAATGTAGCCCTCCTGAAGTAAAGTACAGTGTGTTGCCCGAGACTCTGCAGACACAAAGAGCCTCCGTGGGAGGTATGGGACTCAATGCTGCTCAGCAGGCCCACAGGGGTGTGGAGGGAGTCAGTGATCTTGGAACCAAAATGATGCTCACCCGAAGGACCTAGGCCTCCTGAAAAGGGTACTTCCTTTAAAATAAAACAGACCTCCACTAAGAGCTCATGGAAAGAGCTGCATGCTTCCCTTTCTGCAGGGCTACTCAGGGCCTTACCTCGAGGCAAGGACTCACGTTGAGATTCCCTTTAGCTCTAGAGCATGGCAAGGTGAGCCCCACCCTGGCCTATGAAGCTCCGTGTGTACCCAGGAAAACTCATTTTCTTCCCAGACCCATGCCTACAGTGGCCAGAGGCCTGTCAACAGCAGAGAATTTCAGGGAGCTTCACGGCAGCAAGAATGGAGGTTTCCAAACGGAAAGCAAGGCTAGTCCCATCATGCCCCCATTTCCATGGGTACAGGCAGCATACATCTCTGTGGTTTTTAACAAGTCAAAAGAGACACCGAGTACACACTGGTTGCTTCCCTGAATCAACTTCTCGAGGAAGGGTGTTCTGCATCTAGTGAACGGCCTCACCAAGGAACGCCCTAGCAAGGCCACTGGGCCCAGGGCCTCACCAAGGAACGCCCTAGGCAAGCCACTTGGCCCGTGCCTTTTCAAAAGCCTGCAGTGGTACGGGAAAAACTGGGCTTTAGTTGCAAAAGGAAAGCAAGCCGTCTTTCTCCTGGAGGCAGGGTGACTTCAGGTAGGAGGTCCTGATTGGAAGGAGAAGCCTAGTGTTTTTCTCTGTGCAGCTCAGACTAGGGATTGAGTGCGATTTCCACGGCATGTTGGAACTTGTTTGAACGTTGCTCTTGAACCTGTGCGAGTGCTGTGAATCAAGATATCACAAGAAAGAGTGCAGTGTGTTGCCCATGACTCAGCAGACACAGAGGACCTCCGTGGGACCTATGGGCCTCGTTGTTGTTCAGCGGGCCTACAGGGGTGTGGAGGTACTCAGTGATCTTGGAACTAAAATGATGCTCACCCGAGGGGGTTAGGAGTCCTGAAAAGGGTACTTCCTTTAAAATAAAGCAAAATAGCGACTAAGAGCACATGGAAAGAGCTGCATGCCTCCCTTTCTGCATGGCCACTCGGGGCCTGACCACGAGGCAAGGACAGATCTGAGATTCCCTTTAACTCTAGAGCATGGCAAGATGAGTCCCACCGTGGACTATGAAGCACACTGTGTAGCCAGAGAAAACACATTTTCTTCCCAGACCAATGCGTACAATAGCCAGGGGCCTGTGAACAGCAGAGAATTTCAGGGAGCTTCAAGGCAGCATGAATGGAGCTATCAAAATGGATAAGGAAGTCTACTACCAACATGAGCCCATTTCCATAGGCACAAACAGCATACATCCCTGTGGTTTCAAAGAACTCAAAAGAGACACAGAATACACACTGGTTCCTTCCCTGAATCAAATTCTCGAGGCAGGGTGTTCTGCATGTAGTGAGCCGCCTCAACCAAGGAACGCCCTAGTTAGGCCTGGGGCCGGTGCCTCTTCAAAAGCCTGAAAAGCGTACTGGCGTTAAAATGCTGAAGATAAGCGACTACGGCCTCATGGAAACTGCTACACGCCCGGGTGCTACAGGAAAGACTGTGATTTAGTTGCAATACGAACGCAACCGATTTTTTCCTGGAGGCAGGGTGACTTGAGGTAGGAGGTCCTGGAAGGAAGGCGAAGCCTAGTGTTTTTCTCAGTTCAGCTCAGACTAGGGAATGTGTGAGACTTCCACAGCAAGTTGGAGCTTGCCAAAACGGTGCTCGTGAACCTGTGCGAGTGCTGTGAATCAAGATATCACAAGAAAGAGTGCTGTGTGTTGCCCATGACTCAGCAGACACAGAGGACCTCCGTGGGACCTATGGGCCTCGTTGTTGTTCAGCGGGCCTACAGGGGTGTGGAGGTACTCAGTGATCTTGGAACTAAAATGATGCTCACCCGAGGGGGTTAGGAGTCCTGAAAAGGGTACTTCCTTTAAAATAAATCAAAATAGCGACTAAGAGCACATGGAAAGAGCTGCATGCCTCCCTTTCTGCATGGCCACTCGTGGCCTCACCACGAGGCAAGGACAGATCTGAGATTCCCTTTAACTCTAGAGCATGGCAAGATGAGTCCCACCGCGGACTATGAAGCACACTGTGTAGCCAGAGAAAACACATTTTCTTCCCAGACCAATGCGTACAATAGCCAGGGGCCTGTGAACAGCAGAGAATTTCAGGGAGCTTCAAGGCAGCCTGATTGGAGCTATCAAAATGGATAAGGAAGTCTACTACCAACATGAGCCCATTTCCATAGGCAAAAACAGCATGCATCCCTGTGGTTTCAAAGAACTCAAAAGAGACACAGAGTACACACTGGTTCCTTCCCTGAATCAAATTCTAGAGGCAGGGTGTTCTGCATGTAGTGAACCGCCTCAACCAAGGAACGCCCTAGTTAGGCCTGGGGCCGGTGCCTCTTCAAAAGCCTGAAAAGCGTACTGGCGTTAAAATGCTGAAGATAAGCGCCTACGGCCTCATGGAAACTGCTACACGCCCGGGTGCTACAGGAAAGACTGTGCTTTAGTTGCAATACGAACGCAACCGATTTTTTCCTGGAGGCAGGGTGACTTGAGGTAGGAGGTCCTGGAAGGAAAGCGAAGCCTAGTGTTTTTCTCAGTTCAGCTCAGACTAAGGAATGTGTGAGACTTCCACAGCAAGTTGGATCTTGCCAAAACAGTGCTCGTGAACCTGTGCGAGTGCTGTGAATCAAGATATCACAAGAGGGAGTGCAGTGTGTTGCCCATGATTCAGCAGACACAGAGGACCTCCGAGGACCTATGGGCCACGTTGTTCTCATCAAGCCTACAGAGGTGTGGAGGTAGTCAGGGATATTGGAACGAAAATGCTCCCTCGAGGGTCCTAGGAGTGCTGAAAAGGGTCCTTCCTTTAAAATAAAACAGAACAGCGACTATGAGCTCATGGAAAGAGCTGCATGCCTCTCTTTCCCCATGGCTACTCAGGGCCTTACCTCGAGGCAAGGACTCACGTTGAGATTCCCTTTAGCTCTAGAGCATGGCAAGATGCGCCCCACCCCGGCCAATGAAGCTCCGTGTGTAGCCAGAGAAAACTCATTTTCTTCCCAGACCCAAGCCTACAGTGGCCAGGGGCCTGTCAAAAGCAGAGAATTTCAGGGAGCTTCACGAAAGCAAGAATGGAGCTTTCCAAACGGAAAGCAAGGCTAGTCCCATCATGCCCCCATTTCCATGGGCACAGGCAGCATACATCTCTGTGGTTTTTAACAAGTCAAATGAGACACAGAGTACACAGTTGTTGCTTCCCTGAATCAACTTCTCGAGGCAGGGTGTTCTGCATCTAGTGAACGGCCTCACCAAGGAAAGCCCTAGCTAGGCTTCTGGGCCCGTGCCTCTTCAAAAGCCTGCCATGCTACAGGATAAACTGTGCTTTAGTTGCAATAGAAACGAGGTCGTCTTTCTTCAGGAGGCAGGGTGACTTCAGGTAGGAGGTCCTGAATGGAAGGAGAAGCTTACTGTTTCTCTCTGTACAGCTCAAACTAGGGAATGAGAGCGACTTCCACGGCCTGTTGGAACTTGCTTAACGGTGCTCGTGAACCTGTGCGATTGCTGGCTAAAGCAAAATGTTCCAATAAGAGTGCACTGTGCTGCCCTACACTCGGCATACATACTGTGAGTCGGAAAGCTCCTGGCCTGGCTATTGCTTAGAAGGGCCAGGGGAGCGTGAGGGTACTCAGTGTTCTTGCAGGGAATAGGGTTTCCAGGCGAGGCACATAGGTGTCCTGAAAAGCGTACTGGCTTTAAAATGCTGAAGATAAGCGACTGCGGCCTCATAGAAACTGCTACACGCCTCTGCTTCTGCATAGCATTTCATGGCCTTACCTCGAGGCAAGTTCTCACGTTTCTTGCCCTGTGAGCGACACAGCATGTTAAGATGCTGTATTTCTCCTTGAAGAGAGTGACTTCAGGAACTAGGTCCTCGGTAAATTCGAAGCAGAGTGTTTTCTCAGGGCAGCTCAGACGAGGGCAATGTCGAAGACTTCCAGGGCATGTTGGACTGCCTAGAAATGTGGTTCTGATGCTGTTCGAGTGCTCTGGAAATGTAGCCTTCCTGAAGTAAAGTACAGTGTGTTGCCCGAGACTCTGCAGACACAAAGAGCCTCCGTGGGAGGTATGGGACTCAATGCTGCTCAGCAGGCCCACAGGGGTGTGGAGGGAGTCAGTGATCTTGGAACCAAAATGATGCTCACCCGAAGGACCTAGGCCTCCTGAAAAGGGTACTTCCTTTAAAATAAAACAGACCTCCACTAAGAGCTCATGGAAAGAGCTGCATGCTTCCCTTTCTGCAGGGCTACTCAGGGCCTTACCTCGAGGCAAGGACTCACGTTGAGATTCCCTTTAGCTCTAGAGCATGGCAAGGTGAGCCCCACCCTGGCCTATGAAGCTCCGTGTGTACCCAGGAAAACTCATTTTCTTCCCAGACCCATGCCTACAGTGGCCAGAGGCCTGTCAACAGCAGAGAATTTCAGGGAGCTTCACGGCAGCAAGAATGGAGGTTTCCAAACGGAAAGCAAGGCTAGTCCCATCATGCCCCCATTTCCATGGGTACAGGCAGCATACATCTCTGTGGTTTTTAACAAGTCAAAAGAGACACCGAGTACACACTGGTTGCTTCCCTGAATCAACTTCTCGAGGAAGGGTGTTCTGCATCTAGTGAACGGCCTCACCAAGGAACGCCCTAGCAAGGCCACTGGGCCCAGGGCCTCACCAAGGAACGCCCTAGGCAAGCCACTTGGCCCGTGCCTTTTCAAAAGCCTGCAGTGGTACGGGAAAAACTGGGCTTTAGTTGCAAAAGGAAAGCAAGCCGTCTTTCTCCTGGAGGCAGGGTGACTTCAGGTAGGAGGTCCTGATTGGAAGGAGAAGCCTAGTGTTTTTCTCTGTGCAGCTCAGATTAGGGATTGAGTGCGATTTCCACGGCATGTTGGAACTTGTTTGAACGTTGCTCTTGAACCTGTGCGAGTGCTGTGAATCAAGATATCACAAGAAAGAGTGCAGTGTGTTGCCCATGACTCAGCAGACACAGAGGACCTCCGTGGGACCTATGGGCCTCGTTGTTGTTCAGCGGGCCTACAGGGGTGTGGAGGTACTCAGTGATCTTGGAACTAAAATGATGCTCACCCGAGGGGGTTAGGAGTCCTGAAAAGGGTACTTCCTTTAAAATAAAGCAAAATAGCGACTAAGAGCACATGGAAAGAGCTGCATGCCTCCCTTTCTGCATGGCCACTCGGGGCCTGACCACGAGGCAAGGACAGATCTGAGATTCCCTTTAACACTAGAGCATGGCAAGATGAGTCCCACCGCGGACTATGAAGCACACTGTGTAGCCAGAGAAAACACATTTTCTTCCCAGACCAATGCGTACAATAGCCAGGGGCCTGTGAACAGCAGAGAATTTCAGGGAGCTTCAAGGCAGCATGAATGGAGCTATCAAAATGGATAAGGAAGTCTACTACCAACATGAGCCCATTTCCATAGGCACAAACAGCATACATCCCTGTGGTTTCAAAGAACTCAAAAGAGACA
Source organism: Balaenoptera physalus (assembly GCF_965194825.1). NCBI lineage: Eukaryota > Metazoa > Chordata > Mammalia > Artiodactyla > Balaenopteridae > Balaenoptera > Balaenoptera physalus. The sequence goes on along the minus strand of NW_028125711.1, from coordinate 160,656 downwards.
CAGAGTACACACTGGTTCCTTCCCTGAATCAAATTCTCGAGGCAGGGTGTTCTGCATGTAGTGAGCCGCCTCAACCAAGGAACGCCCTAGTTAGGCCTGGGGCCGGTGCCTCTTCAAAAGCCTGAAAAGCGTACTGGCGTTAAAATGCTGAAGATAAGCGCCTACGGCCTCATGGAAACTGCTACACGCCCGGGTGCTACAGGAAAGACTGTGCTTTAGTTGCAATACGAACGCAACCGATTTTTTCCTGGAGGCAGGGTGACTTGAGGTAGGAGGTCCTGGAAGGAAAGCGAAGCCTAGTGTTTTTCTCAGTTCAGCTCAGACTAAGGAATGTGTGAGACTTCCACAGCAATTTGGATCTTGCCAAAACAGTGCTCGTGAACCTGTGCGAGTGCTGTGAATCAAGATATCACAAGAGGGAGTGCAGTGTGTTGCCCATGATTCAGCAGACACAGAGGACCTCCGAGGACCTATGGGCCACGTTGTTCTCATCAAGCCTACAGAGGTGTGGAGGTAGTCAGGGATATTGGAACGAAAATGCTCCCTCGAGGGTCCTAGGAGTGCTGAAAAGGGTCCTTCCTTTAAAATAAAACAGAACAGCGACTATGAGCTCATGGAAAGAGCTGCATGCCTCTCTTTCTCCATGGGTACTCAGGGCCTTACCTCGAGGCAAGGACTCACGTTGAGATTCCCTTTAGCTCTAGAGCATGGCAAGATGCGCCCCACCCCGGCCAATGAAGCTCCGTGTGTAGCCAGAGAAAACTCATTTTCTTCCCAGACCCAAGCCTACAGTGGCCAGGGGCCTGTCAACAGCAGAGAATTTCAGGGAGCTTCACGAAAGCAAGAATGGAGCTTTCCAAACGGAAAGCAAGGCTAGTCCCATCATGCCCCCATTTCCATGGGCACAGGCAGCATACATCTCTGTGGTTTTTAACAAGTCAAATGAGACACAGAGTACACAGTTGTTGCTTCCCTGAATCAACTTCTCGAGGCAGGGTGTTCTGCATCTAGTGAACGGCCTCACCAAGGAAAGCCCTAGCTAGGCTTCTGGGCCCGTGCCTCTTCAAAAGCCTGCCATGCTACAGGAAAAACTGTGCTTTAGTTGCAATAGAAACGAGGTCGTCTTTCTTCAGGAGGCAGGGTGACTTCAGGTAGGAGGTCCTGAATGGAAGGAGAAGCTTACTGTTTCTCTCTGTACAGCTCAAACTAGGGAATGAGAGCGACTTCCACGGCCTGTTGGAACTTGCTTAACGGTGCTCGTGAACCTGTGCGATTGCTGGCTAAAGCAAAATGTTCCAATAAGAGTGCACTGTGCTGCCCTACACTCGGCATACATACTGTGAGTCGGAAAGCTCCTGGCCTGGCTATTGCTTAGAAGGGCCAGGGGAGCGTGAGGGTACTCAGTGTTCTTGCAGGGAATAGGGTTTCCAGGCGAGGCACATAGGTGTCCTGAAAAGCGTACTGGCTTTAAAATGCTGAAGATAAGCGACTGCGGCCTCATGGAAACTGCTACACGCCTCTGCTTCTGCATAGCATTTCATGGCCTTACCTCGAGGCAAGTTCTCACGTTTCTTGCCCTGTGAGCGACACAGCATGTTAAGATGTTGTATTTCTCCTTGAAGAGAGTGACTTCAGGAACTAGGTCCTCGGTAAATTCGAAGCAGAGTGTTTTCTCAGGGCAGCTCAGACGAGGGCAATGTCGAAGACTTCCAGGGCATGTTGGACTGCCTAGAAATGTGGTTCTGATGCTGTTCGAGTGCTCTGGAAATGTAGCCCTCCTGAAGTAAAGTACAGTGTGTTGCCCGAGACTCTGCAGACACAAAGAGCCTCCGTGGGAGGTATGGGACTCAATGCTGCTCAGCAGGCCCACAGGGGTGTGGAGGGAGTCAGTGATCTTGGAACCAAAATGATGCTCACCCGAAGGACCTAGGCCTCCTGAAAAGGGTACTTCCTTTAAAATAAAACAGACCTCCACTAAGAGCTCATGGAAAGAGCTGCATGCTTCCCTTTCTGCAGGGCTACTCAGGGCCTTACCTCGAGGCAAGGACTCACGTTGAGATTCCCTTTAGCTCTAGAGCATGGCAAGGTGAGCCCCACCCTGGCCTATGAAGCTCCGTGTGTACCCAGGAAAACTCATTTTCTTCCCAGACCCATGCCTACAGTGGCCAGAGGCCTGTCAACAGCAGAGAATTTCAGGGAGCTTCACGGCAGCAAGAATGGAGGTTTCCAAACGGAAAGCAAGGCTAGTCCCATCATGCCCCCATTTCCATGGGTACAGGCAGCATACATCTCTGTGGTTTTTAACAAGTCAAAAGAGACACCGAGTACACACTGGTTGCTTCCCTGAATCAACTTCTCGAGGAAGGGTGTTCTGCATCTAGTGAACGGCCTCACCAAGGAACGCCCTAGCAAGGCCACTGGGCCCAGGGCCTCACCAAGGAACGCCCTAGGCAAGCCACTTGGCCCGTGCCTTTTCAAAAGCCTGCAGTGGTACGGGAAAAACTGGGCTTTAGTTGCAAAAGGAAAGCAAGCCGTCTTTCTCCTGGAGGCAGGGTGACTTCAGGTAGGAGGTCCTGATTGGAAGGAGAAGCCTAGTGTTTTTCTCTGTGCAGCTCAGATTAGGGATTGAGTGCGATTTCCACGGCATGTTGGAACTTGTTTGAACGTTGCTCTTGAACCTGTGCGAGTGCTGTGAATCAAGATATCACAAGAAAGAGTGCAGTGTGTTGCCCATGACTCAGCAGACACAGAGGACCTCCGTGGGACCTATGGGCCTCGTTGTTGTTCAGCGGGCCTACAGGGGTGTGGAGGTACTCAGTGATCTTGGAACTAAAATGATGCTCACCCGAGGGGGTTAGGAGTCCTGAAAAGGGTACTTCCTTTAAAATAAAGCAAAATAGCGACTAAGAGCACATGGAAAGAGCTGCATGCCTCCCTTTCTGCATGGCCACTCGGGGCCTGACCACGAGGCAAGGACAGATCTGAGATTCCCTTTAACTCTAGAGCATGGCAAGATGAGTCCCACCGCGGACTATGAAGCACACTGTGTAGCCAGAGAAAACACATTTTCTTCCCAGACCAATGCGTACAATAGCCAGGGGCCTGTGAACAGCAGAGAATTTCAGGGAGCTTCAAGGCAGCATGAATGGAGCTATCAAAATGGATAAGGAAGTCTACTACCAACATGAGCCCATTTCCATAGGCACAAACAGCATACATCCCTGTGGTTTCAAAGAACTCAAAAGAGACACAGAGTACACACTGGTTCCTTCCCTGAATCAAATTCTCGAGGCAGGGTGTTCTGCATGTAGTGAGCCGCCTCAACCAAGGAACGCCCTAGTTAGGCCTGGGGCCGGTGCCTCTTCAAAAGCCTGAAAAGCGTACTGGCGTTAAAATGCTGAAGATAAGCGCCTACGGCCTCATGGAAACTGCTACACGCCCGGGTGCTACAGGAAAGACTGTGCTTTAGTTGCAATACGAACGCAACCGATTTTTTCCTGGAGGCAGGGTGACTTGAGGTAGGAGGTCCTGGAAAGAAGGCGAAGCCTACTGTTTTTCTCAGTTCAGCTCAGACTAGGGAATGTGTGAGACTTCCACAGCAAGTTGGAGCTTGCCAAAACGGTGCTCGTGAACCTGTGCGAGTGCTGTGAATCAAGATATCACAAGAAAGAGTGCTGTGTGTTGCCCATGACTCAGCAGACACAGAGGACCTCCGTGGGACCTATGGGCCTCGTTGTTGTTCAGCGGGCCTACAGGGGTGTGGAGGTACTCAGTGATCTTGGAACTAAAATGATGCTCACCCGAGGGGGTTAGGAGTCCTGAAAAGGGTACTTCCTTTAAAATAAAGCCAAATAGCGACTAAGAGCACATGGAAAGAGCTGCATGCCTCCCTTTCTGCATGGCCACTCGTGGCCTCACCACGAGGCAAGGACAGATCTGAGATTCCCTTTAACTCTAGAGCATGGCAAGATGAGTCCCACCGCGGACTATGAAGCACACTGTGTAGCCAGAGAAAACACATTTTCTTCCCAGACCAATGCGTACAATAGCCAGGGGCCTGTGAACAGCAGAGAATTTCAGGGAGCTTCAAGGCAGCCTGATTGGAGCTATCAAAATGGATAAGGAAGTCTACTACCAACATGAGCCCATTTCCATAGGCAAAAACAGCATGCATCCCTGTGGTTTCAAAGAACTCAAAAGAGACACAGAGTACACACTGGTTCCTTCCCTGAATCAAATTCTAGAGGCAGGGTGTTCTGCATGTAGTGAACCGCCTCAACCAAGGAACGCCCTAGTTAGGCCTGGGGCCGGTGCCTCTTCAAAAGCCTGAAAAGCGTACTGGCGTTACAATGCTGAAGATAAGCGCCTACGGCCTCATGGAAACTGCTACACGCCCGGGTGCTACAGGAAAGACTGTGCTTTAGTTGCAATAGGAACGCAACCGATTTTTTCCTGGAGGCAGGGTGACTTGAGGTAGGAGGTCCTGGAAGGAAGGCGAAGCCTAGTGTTTTTCTCAGTTCAGCTCAGACTAGGGAATGTGTGAGACTTCCACAGCAAGTTGGATCTTGCCAAAACAGTGCTCGTGAACCTGTGCGAGTGCTGTGAATCAAGATATCACAAGAGGGAGTGCAGTGTGTTGCCCATGATTCAGCAGACACAGAGGACCCCCGAGGACCTATGGGCCACGTTGTTCTCATCAAGCCTACAGAGGTGTGGAGGTAGTCAGGGATGTTGGAAGGAAAATGCTCCCTCGAGGGTCCTAGGAGTGCTGAAAAGGGTCCTTCCTTTAAAATAAAACAGAACAGCGACTATGAGCTCATGGAAAGAGCTGCATGCCTCTCTTTCCCCATGGCTACTCAGGGCCTTACCTCGAGGCAAGGACTCACGTTGAGATTCCCTTTAGCTCTAGAGCATGGCAAGATGCGCCCCACCCCGGCCAATGAAGCTCCGTGTGTAGCCAGAGAAAACTCATTTTCTTCCCAGACCCAAGCCTACAGTGGCCAGGGGCCTGTCAACAGCAGAGAATTTCAGGGAGCTTCACGAAAGCAAGAATGGAGCTTTCCAAACGGAAAGCAAGGCTAGTCCCATCATGCCCCCATTTCCATGGGCACAGGCAGCATACATCTCTGTGGTTTTTAACAAGTCAAATGAGACACAGAGTACACAGTTGTTGCTTCCCTGAATCAACTTCTCGAGGCAGGGTGTTCTGCATCTAGTGAACGGCCTCACCAAGGAAAGCCCTAGCTAGGCTTCTGGGCCCGTGCCTCTTCAAAAGCCTGCCATGCTACAGGAAAAACTGTGCTTTAGTTGCAATAGAAACGAGGTCGTCTTTCTTCAGGAGGCAGGGTGACTTCAGGTAGGAGGTCCTGAATGGAAGGAGAAGCTTACTGTTTCTCTCTGTACAGCTCAAACTAGGGAATGAGAGCGACTTCCACGGCCTGTTGGAACTTGCTTAACGGTGCTCGTGAACCTGTGCGATTGCTGGCTAAAGCAAAATGTTCCAATAAGAGTGCACTGTGCTGCCCTACACTCGGCATACATACTGTGAGTCGGAAAGCTCCTGGCCTGGCTATTGCTTAGAAGGGCCAGGGGAGCGTGAGGGTACTCAGTGTTCTTGCAGGGAATAGGGTTTCCAGGCGAGGCACATAGGTGTCCTGAAAAGCGTACTGGCTTTAAAATGCTGAAGATAAGCGACTGCGGCCTCATGGAAACTGCTACACGCCTCTGCTTCTGCATAGCATTTCATGGCCTTACCTCGAGGCAAGTTCTCACGTTTCTTGCCCTGTGAGCGACACAGCATGTTAAGATGCTGTATTTCTCCTTGAAGAGAGTGACTTCAGGAACTAGGTCCTCGGTAAATTCGAAGCAGAGTGTTTTCTCAGGGCAGCTCAGACGAGGGCAATGTCGAAGACTTCCAGGGCATGTTGGACTGCCTAGAAATGTGGTTCTGATGCTGTTCGAGTGCTCTGGAAATGTAGCCCTCCTGAAGTAAAGTACAGTGTGTTGCCCGAGACTCTGCAGACACAAAGAGCCTCCGTGGGAGGTATGGGACTCAATGCTGCTCAGCAGGCCCACAGGGGTGTGGAGGGAGTCAGTGATCTTGGAACCAAAATGATGCTCACCCGAAGGACCTAGGCCTCCTGAAAAGGGTACTTCCTTTAAAATAAAACAGACCTCCACTAAGAGCTCATGGAAAGAGCTGCATGCTTCCCTTTCTGCAGGGCTACTCAGGGCCTTACCTCGAGGCAAGGACTCACGTTGAGATTCCCTTTAGCTCTAGAGCATGGCAAGGTGAGCCCCACCCTGGCCTATGAAGCTCCGTGTGTACCCAGGAAAACTCATTTTCTTCCCAGACCCATGCCTACAGTGGCCAGAGGCCTGTCAACAGCAGAGAATTTCAGGGAGCTTCACGGCAGCAAGAATGGAGGTTTCCAAACGGAAAGCAAGGCTAGTCCCATCATGCCCCCATTTCCATGGGTACAGGCAGCATACATCTCTGTGGTTTTTAACAAGTCAAAAGAGACACCGAGTACACACTGGTTGCTTCCCTGAATCAACTTCTCGAGGAAGGGTGTTCTGCATCTAGTGAACGGCCTCACCAAGGAACGCCCTAGCAAGGCCACTGGGCCCAGGGCCTCACCAAGGAACGCCCTAGGCAAGCCACTTGGCCCGTGCCTTTTCAAAAGCCTGCAGTGGTACGGGAAAAACTGGGCTTTAGTTGCAAAAGGAAAGCAAGCCGTCTTTCTCCTGGAGGCAGGGTGACTTCAGGTAGGAGGTCCTGATTGGAAGGAGAAGCCTAGTGTTTTTCTCTGTGCAGCTCAGACTAGGGATTGAGTGCGATTTCCACGGCATGTTGGAACTTGTTTGAACGTTGCTCTTGAACCTGTGCGAGTGCTGTGAATCAAGATATCACAAGAAAGAGTGCAGTGTGTTGCCCATGACTCAGCAGACACAGAGGACCTCCGTGGGACCTATGGGCCTCGTTGTTGTTCAGCGGGCCTACAGGGGTGTGGAGGTACTCAGTGATCTTGGAACTAAAATGATGCTCACCCGAGGGGGTTAGGAGTCCTGAAAAGGGTACTTCCTTTAAAATAAAGCAAAATAGCGACTAAGAGCACATGGAAAGAGCTGCATGCCTCCCTTTCTGCATGGCCACTCGGGGCCTGACCACGAGGCAAGGACAGATCTGAGATTCCCTTTAACTCTAGAGCATGGCAAGATGAGTCCCACCGCGGACTATGAAGCACACTGTGTAGCCAGAGAAAACACATTTTCTTCCCAGACCAATGCGTACAATAGCCAGGGGCCTGTGAACAGCAGAGAATTTCAGGGAGCTTCAAGGCAGCATGAATGGAGCTATCAAAATGGATAAGGAAGTCTACTACCAACATGAGCCCATTTCCATAGGCACAAACAGCATACATCCCTGTGGTTTCAAAGAACTCAAAAGAGACACAGAGTACACACTGGTTCCTTCCCTGAATCAAATTCTCGAGGCAGGGTGTTCTGCATGTAGTGAGCCGCCTCAACCAAGGAACGCCCTAGTTAGGCCTGGGGCCGGTGCCTCTTCAAAAGCCTGAAAAGCGTACTGGCGTTAAAATGCTGAAGATAAGCGACTACGGCCTCATGGAAACTGCTACACGCCCGGGTGCTACAGGAAAGACTGTGCTTTAGTTGCAATACGAACGCAACCGATTTTTTCCTGGAGGCAGGGTGACTTGAGGTAGGAGGTCCTGGAAGGAAAGCGAAGCCTAGTGTTTTTCTCAGTTCAGCTCAGACTAAGGAATGTGTGAGACTTCCACAGCAAGTTGGATCTTGCCAAAACAGTGCTCGTGAACCTGTGCGAGTGCTGTGAATCAAGATATCACAAGAGGGAGTGCAGTGTGTTGCCCATGATTCAGCAGACACAGAGGACCTCCGAGGACCTTTGGGCCACGTTGTTCTCATCAAGCCTACAGAGGTGTGGAGGTAGTCAGGGATATTGGAACGAAAATGCTCCCTCGAGGGTCCTAGGAGTGCTGAAAAGGGTCCTTCCTTTAAAATAAAACAGAACAGCGACTATGAGCTCATGGAAAGTGCTGCATGCCTCTCTTTCCCCATGGGTACTCAGGGCCTTACCTCGAGGCAAGGACTCACGTTGAGATTCCCTTTAGCTCTAGAGCATGGCAAGATGCGCCCCACCCCGGCCAATGAAGCTCCGTGTGTAGCCAGAGAAAACTCATTTTCTTCCCAGACCCAAGCCTACAGTGGCCAGGGGCCTGTCAACAGCAGAGAATTTCAGGGAGCTTCACGAAAGCAAGAATGGAGCTTTCCAAACGGAAAGCAAGGCTAGTCCCATCATGTCCCCATTTCCATGGGCACAGGCAGCATACATCTCTGTGGTTTTTAACAAGTCAAATGAGACACAGAGTACACAGTTGTTGCTTCCCTGAATCAACTTCTCGAGGCAGGGTGTTCTGCATCTAGTGAACGGCCTCACCAAGGAAAGCCCTAGCTAGACTTCTGGGCCCGTGCCTCTTCAAAAGCCTGCCATGCTACAGGAAAAACTGTGCTTTAGTTGCAATAGAAACGAGGTCGTCTTTCTTCAGGAGGCAGGGTGACTTCAGGTAGGAGGTCCTGAATGGAAGGAGAAGCTTACTGTTTCTCTCTGTACAGCTCAAACTAGGGAATGAGAGCGACTTCCACGGCCTGTTGGAACTTGCTTAACGGTGCTCGTGAACCTGTGCGATTGCTGGCTAAAGCAAAATGTTCCAATAAGAGTGCACTGTGCTGCCCTACACTCGGCATACATACTGTGAGTCGGAAAGCTCCTGGCCTGGCTATTGCTTAGAAGGGCCAGGGGAGCGTGAGGGTACTCAGTGTTCTTGCAGGGAATAGGGTTTCCAGGCGAGGCACATAGGTGTCCTGAAAAGCGTACTGGCTTTAAAATGCTGAAGATAAGCGACTGCGGCCTCATGGAAACGGCTACACGCCTCTGCTTCTGCATAGCATTTCATGGCCTTACCTCGAGGCAAGTTCTCACGTTTCTTGCCCTGTGAGCGACACAGCATGTTAAGATGCTGTATTTCTCCTTGAAGAGAGTGACTTCAGGAACTAGGTCCTCGGTAAATTCGAAGCAGAGTGTTTTCTCAGGGCAGCTCAGACGAGGGCAATGTCGAAGACTTCCAGGGCATGTTGGACTGCCTAGAAATGTGGTTCTGATGCTGTTCGAGTGCTCTGGAAATGTAGCCCTCCTGAAGTAAAGTACAGTGTGTTGCCCGAGACTCTGCAGACACAAAGAGCCTCCGTGGGAGGTATGGGACTCAATGCTGCTCAGCAGGCCCACAGGGGTGTGGAGGGAGTCAGTGATCTTGGAACCAAAATGATGCTCACCCGAAGGACCTAGGCCTCCTGAAAAGGGTACTTCCTTTAAAATAAAACAGACCTCCACTAAGAGCTCATGGAAAGAGCTGCATGCTTCCCTTTCTGCAGGGCTACTCAGGGCCTTACCTCGAGGCAAGGACTCACGTTGAGATTCCCTTTAGCTCTAGAGCATGGCAAGGTGAGCCCCACCCTGGCCTATGAAGCTCCGTGTGTACCCAGGAAAACTCATTTTCTTCCCAGACCCATGCCTACAGTGGCCAGAGGCCTGTCAACAGCAGAGAATTTCAGGGAGCTTCACGGCAGCAAGAATGGAGGTTTCCAAACGGAAAGCAAGGCTAGTCCCATCATGCCCCCATTTCCATGGGTACAGGCAGCATACATCTCTGTGGTTTTTAACAAGTCAAAAGAGACACCGAGTACACACTGGTTGCTTCCCTGAATCAACTTCTCGAGGAAGGGTGTTCTGCATCTAGTGAACGGCCTCACCAAGGAACGCCCTAGCAAGGCCACTGGGCCCAGGGCCTCACCAAGGAACGCCCTAGGCAAGCCACTTGGCCCGTGCCTTTTCAAAAGCCTGCAGTGGTACGGGAAAAACTGGGCTTTAGTTGCAAAAGGAAAGCAAGCCGTCTTTCTCCTGGAGGCAGGGTGACTTCAGGTAGGAGGTCCTGATTGGAAGGAGAAGCCTAGTGTTTTTCTCTGTGCAGCTCAGACTAGGGATTGAGTGCGATTTCCACGGCATGTTGGAACTTGTTTGAACGTTGCTCTTGAACCTGTGCGAGTGCTGTGAATCAAGATATCACAAGAAAGAGTGCAGTGTGTTGCCCATGACTCAGCAGACACAGAGGACCTCCGTGGGACCTATGGGCCTCGTTGTTGTTCAGCGGGCCTACAGGGGTGTGGAGGTACTCAGTGATCTTGGAACTAAAATGATGCTCACCCGAGGGGGTTAGGAGTCCTGAAAAGGGTACTTCCTTTAAAATAAAGCAAAATAGCGACTAAGAGCACATGGAAAGAGCTGCATGCCTCCCTTTCTGCATGGCCACTCGGGGCCTCACCACGAGGCAAGGACAGATCTGAGATTCCCTTTAACTCTAGAGCATGGCAAGATGAGTCCCACCGCGGACTATGAAGCACACTGTGTAGCCAGAGAAAACACATTTTCTTCCCAGACCAATGCGTACAATAGCCAGGGGCCTGTGAACAGCAGAGAATTTCAGGGAGCTTCAAGGCAGCATGAATGGAGCTATCAAAATGGATAAGGAAGTCTACTACCAACATGAGCCCATTTCCATAGGCACAAACAGCATACATCCCTGTGGTTTCAAAGAACTCAAAAGAGACACAGAGTACACACTGGTTCCTTCCCTGAGTCAAATTCTCGAGGCAGGGTGTTCTGCATGTAGTGAGCCGCCTCAACCAAGGAACGCCCTAGTTAGGCCTGGGGCCGGTGCCTCTTCAAAAGCCTGAAAAGCGTACTGGCGTTAAAATGCTGAAGATAAGCGACTACGGCCTCATGGAAACTGCTACACGCCCGGGTGCTACAGGAAAGACTGTGCTTTAGTTGCAATACGAACGCAACCGATTTTTTCCTGGAGGCAGGGTGACTTGAGGTAGGAGGTCCTGGAAAGAAGGCGAAGCCTAGTGTTTTTCTCAGTTCAGCTCAGACTAGGGAATGTGTGAGACTTCCACAGCAAGTTGGAGCTTGCCAAAACGGTGCTCGTGAACCTGTGCGAGTGCTGTGAATCAAGATATCACAAGAAAGAGTGCTGTGTGTTGCCCATGACTCAGCAGACACAGAGGACCTCCGTGGGACCTATGGGCCTCGTTGTTGTTCAGCGGGCCTACAGGGGTGTGGAGGTACTCAGTGATCTTGGAACTAAAATGATGCTCACCCGAGGGGGTTAGGAGTCCTGAAAAGGGTACTTCCTTTAAAATAAAGCAAAATAGCGACTAAGAGCACATGGAAAGAGCTGCATGCCTCCCTTTCTGCATGGCCACTCGGGGCCTCACCACGAGGCAAGGACAGATCTGAGATTCCCTTTAACTCTAGAGCATGGCAAGATGAGTCCCACCGCGGACTATGAAGCACACTGTGTAGCCAGAGAAAACACATTTTCTTCCCAGACCAATGCGTACAATAGCCAGGGGCCTGTGAACAGCAGAGAATTTCAGGGAGCTTCAAGGCAGCCTGATTGGAGCTATCAAAATGGATAAGGAAGTCTACTACCAACATGAGCCCATTTCCATAGGCAAAAACAGCATGCATCCCTGTGGTTTCAAAGAACTCAAAAGAGACACAGAGTACACACTGGTTCCTTCCCTGAATCAAATTCTAGAGGCAGGGTGTTCTGCATGTAGTGAACCGCCTCAACCAAGGAACGCCCTAGTTAGGCCTGGGGCCGGTGCCTCTTCAAAAGCCTGAAAAGCGTACTGGCGTTAAAATGCTGAAGATAAGCGACTACGGCCTCATGGAAACTGGTACACGCCCGGGTGCTACAGGAAAGACTGTGCTTTAGTTGCAATACGAACGCAACCGATTTTTTCCTGGAGGCAGGGTGACTTGAGGTAGGAGGTCCTGGAAGGAAAGCGAAGCCTAGTGTTTTTCTCAGTTCAGCTCAGACTAAGGAATGTGTGAGACTTCCACAGCAAGTTGGATCTTGCCAAAACAGTGCTCGTGAACCTGTGCGAGTGCTGTGAATCAAGATATCACAACAAAGAGTGCAGTGTGTTGCCCATGATTCAGCAGACACAGAGGACCTCCGAGGACCTTTGGGCCACGTTGTTCTCATCAAGCCTACAGAGGTGTGGAGGTAGTCAGGGATATTGGAACGAAAATGCTCCCTCGAGGGTCCTAGGAGTGCTGAAAAGGGTCCTTCCTTTAAAATAAAACAGAACAGCGACTATGAGCTCATGGAAAGTGCTGCATGCCTCTCTTTCCCCATGGGTACTCAGGGCCTTACCTCGAGGCAAGGACTCACGTTGAGATTCCCTTTAGCTCTAGAGCATGGCAAGATGCGCCCCACCCCGGCCAATGAAGCTCCGTGTGTAGCCAGAGAAAACTCATTTTCTTCCCAGACCCAAGCCTACAGTGGCCAGGGGCCTGTCAACAGCAGAGAATTTCAGGGAGCTTCACGAAAGCAAGAATGGAGCTTTCCAAACGGAAAGCAAGGCTAGTCCCATCATGCCCCCATTTCCATGGGCACAGGCAGCATACATCTCTGTGGTTTTTAACAAGTCAAATGAGACACAGAGTACACAGTTGTTGCTTCCCTGAATCAACTTCTCGAGGCAGGGTGTTCTGCATCTAGTGAACGGCCTCACCAAGGAAAGCCCTAGCTAGGCTTCTGGGCCCGTGCCTCTTCAAAAGCCTGCCATGCTACAGGAAAAACTGTGCTTTAGTTGCAATAGAAACGAGGTCGTCTTTCTTCAGGAGGCAGGGTGACTTCAGGTAGGAGGTCCTGAATGGAAGGAGAAGCTTACTGTTTCTCTCTGTACAGCTCAAACTAGGGAATGAGAGCGACTTCCACGGCCTGTTGGAACTTGCTTAACGGTGCTCGTGAACCTGTGCGATTGCTGGCTAAAGCAAAATGTTCCAATAAGAGTGCACTGTGCTGCCCTACACTCGGCATACATACTGTGAGTCGGAAAGCTCCTGGCCTGGCTATTGCTTAGAAGGGCCAGGGGATCGTGAGGGTACTCAGTGTTCTTGCAGGGAATAGGGTTTCCAGGCGAGGCACATAGGTGTCCTGAAAAGCGTACTGGCTTTAAAATGCTGAAGATAAGCGACTGCGGCCTCATAGAAACTGCTACACGCCTCTGCTTCTGCATAGCATTTCATGGCCTTACCTCGAGGCAAGTTCTCACGTTTCTTGCCCTGTGAGCGACACAGCATGTTAAGATGCTGTATTTCTCCTTGAAGAGAGTGACTTCAGGAACTAGGTCCTCGGTAAATTCGAAGCAGAGTGTTTTCTCAGGGCAGCTCAGACGAGGGCAATGTCGAAGACTTCCAGGGCATGTTGGACTGCCTAGAAATGTGGTTCTGATGCTGTTCGAGTGCTCTGGAAATGTAGCCCTCCTGAAGTAAAGTACAGTGTGTTGCCCGAGACTCTGCAGACACAAAGAGCCTCCGTGGGAGGTATGGGACTCAATGCTGCTCAGCAGGCCCACAGGGGTGTGGAGGGAGTCAGTGATCTTGGAACCAAAATGATGCTCACCCGAAGGACCTAGGCCTCCTGAAAAGGGTACTTCCTTTAAAATAAAACAGACCTCCACTAAGAGCTCATGGAAAGAGCTGCATGCTTCCCTTTCTGCAGGGCTACTCAGGGCCTTACCTCGAGGCAAGGACTCACGTTGAGATTCCCTTTAGCTCTAGAGCATGGCAAGGTGAGCCCCACCCTGGCCTATGAAGCTCCGTGTGTACCCAGGAAAACTCATTTTCTTCCCAGACCCATGCCTACAGTGGCCAGAGGCCTGTCAACAGCAGAGAATTTCAGGGAGCTTCACGGCAGCAAGAATGGAGGTTTCCAAACGGAAAGCAAGGCTAGTCCCATCATGCCCCCATTTCCATGGGTACAGGCAGCATACATCTCTGTGGTTTTTAACAAGTCAAAAGAGACACCGAGTACACACTGGTTGCTTCCCTGAATCAACTTCTCGAGGAAGGGTGTTCTGCATCTAGTGAACGGCCTCACCAAGGAACGCCCTAGCAAGGCCACTGGGCCCAGGGCCTCACCAAGGAACGCCCTAGGCAAGCCACTTGGCCCGTGCCTTTTCAAAAGCCTGCAGTGGTACGGGAAAAACTGGGCTTTAGTTGCAAAAGGAAAGCAAGCCGTCTTTCTCCTGGAGGCAGGGTGACTTCAGGTAGGAGGTCCTGATTGGAAGGAGAAGCCTAGTGTTTTTCTCTGTGCAGCTCAGACTAGGGATTGAGTGCGATTTCCACGGCATGTTGGAACTTGTTTGAACGTTGCTCTTGAACCTGTGCGAGTGCTGTGAATCAAGATATCACAAGAAAGAGTGCAGTGTGTTGCCCATGACTCAGCAGACACAGAGGACCTCCGTGGGACCTATGGGCCTCGTTGTTGTTCAGCGGGCCTACAGGGGTGTGGAGGTACTCAGTGATCTTGGAACTAAAATGATGCTCACCCGAGGGGGTTAGGAGTCCTGAAAAGGGTACTTCCTTTAAAATAAAGCAAAATAGCGACTAAGAGCACATGGAAAGAGCTGCATGCCTCCCTTTCTGCATGGCCACTCGTGGCCTCACCACGAGGCAAGGACAGATCTGAGATTCCCTTTAACTCTAGAGCATGGCAAGATGAGTCCCACCGCGGACTATGAAGCACACTGTGTAGCCAGAGAAAACACATTTTCTTCCCAGACCAATGCGTACAATAGCCAGGGGCCTGTGAACAGCAGAGAATTTCAGGGAGCTTCAAGGCAGCATGAATGGAGCTATCAAAATGGATAAGGAAGTCTACTACCAACATGAGCCCATTTCCATAGGCACAAACAGCATACATCCCTGTGGTTTCAAAGAACTCAAAAGAGACACAGAGTACACACTGGTTCCTTCCCTGAATCAAATTCTCGAGGCAGGGTGTTCTGCATGTAGTGAGCCGCCTCAACCAAGGAACGCCCTAGTTAGGCCTGGGGCCGGTGCCTCTTCAAAAGCCTGAAAAGCGTACTGGCGTTAAAATGCTGAAGATAAGCGACTACGGCCTCATGGAAACTGCTACACGCCCGGGTGCTACAGGAAAGACTGTGCTTTAGTTGCAATACGAACGCAACCGATTTTTTCCTGGAGGCAGGGTGACTTGAGGTAGGAGGTCCTGGAAAGAAGGCGAAGCCTAGTGTTTTTGTCAGTTCAGCTCAGACTAGGGAATGTGTGAGACTTCCACAGCAAGTTGGAGCTTGCCAAAACGGTGCTCGTGAACCTGTGCGAGTGCTGTGAATCAAGATATCACAAGAAAGAGTGCTGTGTGTTGCCCATGACTCAGCAGACACAGAGGACCTCCGTGGGACCTATGGGCCTCGTTGTTGTTCAGCGGGCCTACAGGGGTGTGGAGGTACTCAGTGATCTTGGAACTAAAATGATGCTCACCCGAGGGGGTTAGGAGTCCTGAAAAGGGTACTTCCTTTAAAATAAAGCAAAATAGCGACTAAGAGCACATGGAAAGAGCTGCATGCCTCCCTTTCTGCATGGCCACTCGGGGCCTCACCACGAGGCAAGGACAGATCTGAGATTCCCTTTAACTCTAGAGCATGGCAAGATGAGTCCCACCGCGGACTATGAAGCACACTGTGTAGCCAGAGAAAACACATTTTCTTCCCAGACCAATGCGTACAATAGCCAGGGGCCTGTGAACAGCAGAGAATTTCAGGGAGCTTCAAGGCAGCCTGATTGGAGCTATCAAAATGGATAAGGAAGTCTACTACCAACATGAGCCCATTTCCATAGGCAAAAACAGCATGCATCCCTGTGGTTTCAAAGAACTCAAAAGAGACACAGAGTACACACTGGTTCCTTCCCTGAATCAAATTCTAGAGGCAGGGTGTTCTGCATGTAGTGAACCGCCTCAACCAAGGAACGCCCTAGTTAGGCCTGGGGCCGGTGCCTCTTCAAAAGCCTGAAAAGCGTACTGGCGTTAAAATGCTGAAGATAAGCGCCTACGGCCTCATGGAAACTGGTACACGCCCGGGTGCTACAGGAAAGACTGTGCTTTAGTTGCAATACGAACGCAACCGATTTTTTCCTGGAGGCAGGGTGACTTGAGGTAGGAGGTCCTGGAAGGAAAGCGAAGCCTAGTGTTTTTCTCAGTTCAGCTCAGACTAAGGAATGTGTGAGACTTCCACAGCAAGTTGGATCTTGCCAAAACAGTGCTCGTGAACCTGTGCGAGTGCTGTGAATCAAGATATCACAAGAGGGAGTGCAGTGTGTTGCCCATGATTCAGCAGACACAGAGGACCTCCGAGGACCTTTGGGCCACGTTGTTCTCATCAAGCCTACAGAGGTGTGGAGGTAGTCAGGGATATTGGAACGAAAATGCTCCCTCGAGGGTCCTAGGAGTGCTGAAAAGGGTCCTTCCTTTAAAATAAAACAGAACAGCGACTATGAGCTCATGGAAAGTGCTGCATGCCTCTCTTTCCCCATGGGTACTCAGGGCCTTACCTCGAGGCAAGGACTCACGTTGAGATTCCCTTTAGCTCTAGAGCATGGCAAGATGCGCCCCACCCCGGCCAATGAAGCTCCGTGTGTAGCCAGAGAAAACTCATTTTCTTCCCAGACCCAAGCCTACAGTGGCCAGGGGCCTGTCAACAGCAGAGAATTTCAGGGAGCTTCACGAAAGCAAGAATGGAGCTTTCCAAACGGAAAGCAAGGCTAGTCCCATCATGCCCCCATTTCCATGGGCACAGGCAGCATACATCTCTGTGGTTTTTAACAAGTCAAATGAGACACAGAGTACACAGTTGTTGCTTCCCTGAATCAACTTCTCGAGGCAGGGTGTTCTGCATCTAGTGAACGGCCTCACCAAGGAAAGCCCTAGCTAGGCTTCTGGGCCCGTGCCTCTTCAAAAGCCTGCCATGCTACAGGAAAAACTGTGCTTTAGTTGCAATAGAAACGAGGTCGTCTTTCTTCAGGAGGCAGGGTGACTTCAGGTAGGAGGTCCTGAATGGAAGGAGAAGCTTACTGTTTCTCTCTGTACAGCTCAAACTAGGGAATGAGAGCGACTTCCACGGCCTGTTGGAACTTGCTTAACGGTGCTCGTGAACCTGTGCGATTGCTGGCTAAAGCAAAATGTTCCAATAAGAGTGCACTGTGCTGCCCTACACTCGGCATACATACTGTGAGTCGGAAAGCTCCTGGCCTGGCTATTGCTTAGAAGGGCCAGGGGAGCGTGAGGGTACTCAGTGTTCTTGCAGGGAATAGGGTTTCCAGGCGAGGCACATAGGTGTCCTGAAAAGCGTACTGGCTTTAAAATGCTGAAGATAAGCGACTGCGGCCTCATAGAAACTGCTACACGCCTCTGCTTCTGCATAGCATTTCATGGCCTTACCTCGAGGCAAGTTCTCACGTTTCTTGCCCTGTGAGCGACACAGCATGTTAAGATGCTGTATTTCTCCTTGAAGAGAGTGACTTCAGGAACTAGGTCCTCGGTAAATTCGAAGCAGAGTGTTTTCTCAGGGCAGCTCAGACGAGGGCAATGTCGAAGACTTCCAGGGCATGTTGGACTGCCTAGAAATGTGGTTCTGATGCTGTTCGAGTGCTCTGGAAATGTAGCCCTCCTGAAGTAAAGTACAGTGTGTTGCCCGAGACTCTGCAGACACAAAGAGCCTCCGTGGGAGGTATGGGACTCAATGCTGCTCAGCAGGCCCACAGGGGTGTGGAGGGAGTCAGTGATCTTGGAACCAAAATGATGCTCACCCGAAGGACCTAGGCCTCCTGAAAAGGGTACTTCCTTTAAAATAAAACAGACCTCCACTAAGAGCTCATGGAAAGAGCTGCATGCTTCCCTTTCTGCAGGGCTACTCAGGGCCTTACCTCGAGGCAAGGACTCACGTTGAGATTCCCTTTAGCTCTAGAGCATGGCAAGGTGAGCCCCACCCTGGCCTATGAAGCTCCGTGTGTACCCAGGAAAACTCATTTTCTTCCCAGACCCATGCCTACAGTGGCCAGAGGCCTGTCAACAGCAGAGAATTTCAGGGAGCTTCACGGCAGCAAGAATGGAGGTTTCCAAACGGAAAGCAAGGCTAGTCCCATCATGCCCCCATTTCCATGGGTACAGGCAGCATACATCTCTGTGGTTTTTAACAAGTCAAAAGAGACACCGAGTACACACTGGTTGCTTCCCTGAATCAACTTCTCGAGGAAGGGTGTTCTGCATCTAGTGAACGGCCTCACCAAGGAACGCCCTAGCAAGGCCACTGGGCCCAGGGCCTCACCAAGGAACGCCCTAGGCAAGCCACTTGGCCCGTGCCTTTTCAAAAGCCTGCAGTGGTACGGGAAAAACTGGGCTTTAGTTGCAAAAGGAAAGCAAGCCGTCTTTCTCCTGGAGGCAGGGTGACTTCAGGTAGGAGGTCCTGATTGGAAGGAGAAGCCTAGTGTTTTTCTCTGTGCAGCTCAGACTAGGGATTGAGTGCGATTTCCACGGCATGTTGGAACTTGTTTGAACGTTGCTCTTGAACCTGTGCGAGTGCTGTGAATCAAGATATCACAAGAAAGAGTGCAGTGTGTTGCCCATGACTCAGCAGACACAGAGGACCTCCGTGGGACCTATGGGCCTCGTTGTTGTTCAGCGGGCCTACAGGGGTGTGGAGGTACTCAGTGATCTTGGAACTAAAATGATGCTCACCCGAGGGGGTTAGGAGTCCTGAAAAGGGTACTTCCTTTAAAATAAAGCCAAATAGCGACTAAGAGCACATGGAAAGAGCTGCATGCCTCCCTTTCTGCATGGCCACTCGTGGCCTCACCACGAGGCAAGGACAGATCTGAGATTCCCTTTAACTCTAGAGCATGGCAAGATGAGTCCCACCGCGGACTATGAAGCACACTGTGTAGCCAGAGAAAACACATTTTCTTCCCAGACCAATGCGTACAATAGCCAGGGGCCTGTGAACAGCAGAGAATTTCAGGGAGCTTCAAGGCAGCATGAATGGAGCTATCAAAATGGATAAGGAAGTCTACTACCAACATGAGCCCATTTCCATAGGCACAAACAGCATACATCCCTGTGGTTTCAAAGAACTCAAAAGAGACACAGAGTACACACTGGTTCCTTCCCTGAATCAAATTCTCGAGGCAGGGTGTTCTGCATGTAGTGAGCCGCCTCAACCAAGGAACGCCCTAGTTAGGCCTGGGGCCGGTGCCTCTTCAAAAGCCTGAAAAGCGTACTGGCGTTAAAATGCTGAAGATAAGCGACTACGGCCTCATGGAAACTGCTACACGCCCGGGTGCTACAGGAAAGACTGTGCTTTAGTTGCAATACGAACGCAACCGATTTTTTCCTGGAGGCAGGGTGACTTGAGGTAGGAGGTCCTGGAAGGAAAGCGAAGCCTAGTGTTTTTCTCAGTTCAGCTCAGACTAAGGAATGTGTGAGACTTCCACAGCAAGTTGGATCTTGCCAAAACAGTGCTCGTGAACCTGTGCGAGTGCTGTGAATCAAGATATCACAAGAGGGAGTGCAGTGTGTTGCCCATGATTCAGCAGACACAGAGGACCTCCGAGGACCTTTGGGCCACGTTGTTCTCATCAAGCCTACAGAGGTGTGGAGGTAGTCAGGGATATTGGAACGAAAATGCTCCCTCGAGGGTCCTAGGAGTGCTGAAAAGGGTCCTTCCTTTAAAATAAAACAGAACAGCGACTATGAGCTCATGGAAAGTGCTGCATGCCTCTCTTTCCCCATGGGTACTCAGGGCCTTACCTCGAGGCAAGGACTCACGTTGAGATTCCCTTTAGCTCTAGAGCATGGCAAGATGCGCCCCACCCCGGCCAATGAAGCTCCGTGTGTAGCCAGAGAAAACTCATTTTCTTCCCAGACCCAAGCCTACAGTGGCCAGGGGCCTGTCAACAGCAGAGAATTTCAGGGAGCTTCACGAAAGCAAGAATGGAGCTTTCCAAACGGAAAGCAAGGCTAGTCCCATCATGTCCCCATTTCCATGGGCACAGGCAGCATACATCTCTGTGGTTTTTAACAAGTCAAATGAGACACAGAGTACACAGTTGTTGCTTCCCTGAATCAACTTCTCGAGGCAGGGTGTTCTGCATCTAGTGAACGGCCTCACCAAGGAAAGCCCTAGCTAGGCTTCTGGGCCCGTGCCTCTTCAAAAGCCTGCCATGCTACAGGAAAAACTGTGCTTTAGTTGCAATAGAAACGAGGTCGTCTTTCTTCAGGAGGCAGGGTGACTTCAGGTAGGAGGTCCTGAATGGAAGGAGAAGCTTACTGTTTCTCTCTGTACAGCTCAAACTAGGGAATGAGAGCGACTTCCACGGCCTGTTGGAACTTGCTTAACGGTGCTCGTGAACCTGTGCGATTGCTGGCTAAAGCAAAATGTTCCAATAAGAGTGCACTGTGCTGCCCTACACTCGGCATACATACTGTGAGTCGGAAAGCTCCTGGCCTGGCTATTGCTTAGAAGGGCCAGGGGAGCGTGAGGGTACTCAGTGTTCTTGCAGGGAATAGGGTTTCCAGGCGAGGCACATAGGTGTCCTGAAAAGCGTACTGGCTTTAAAATGCTGAAGATAAGCGACTGCGGCCTCATGGAAACGGCTACACGCCTCTGCTTCTGCATAGCATTTCATGGCCTTACCTCGAGGCAAGTTCTCACGTTTCTTGCCCTGTGAGCGACACAGCATGTTAAGATGCTGTATTTCTCCTTGAAGAGAGTGACTTCAGGAACTAGGTCCTCGGTAAATTCGAAGCAGAGTGTTTTCTCAGGGCAGCTCAGACGAGGGCAATGTCGAAGACTTCCAGGGCATGTTGGACTGCCTAGAAATGTGGTTCTGATGCTGTTCGAGTGCTCTGGAAATGTAGCCCTCCTGAAGTAAAGTACAGTGTGTTGCCCGAGACTCTGCAGACACAAAGAGCCTCCGTGGGAGGTATGGGACTCAATGCTGCTCAGCAGGCCCACAGGGGTGTGGAGGGAGTCAGTGATCTTGGAACCAAAATGATGCTCACCCGAAGGACCTAGGCCTCCTGAAAAGGGTACTTCCTTTAAAATAAAACAGACCTCCACTAAGAGCTCATGGAAAGAGCTGCATGCTTCCCTTTCTGCAGGGCTACTCAGGGCCTTACCTCGAGGCAAGGACTCACGTTGAGATTCCCTTTAGCTCTAGAGCATGGCAAGGTGAGCCCCACCCTGGCCTATGAAGCTCCGTGTGTACCCAGGAAAACTCATTTTCTTCCCAGACCCATGCCTACAGTGGCCAGAGGCCTGTCAACAGCAGAGAATTTCAGGGAGCTTCACGGCAGCAAGAATGGAGGTTTCCAAACGGAAAGCAAGGCTAGTCCCATCATGCCCCCATTTCCATGGGTACAGGCAGCATACATCTCTGTGGTTTTTAACAAGTCAAAAGAGACACCGAGTACACACTGGTTGCTTCCCTGAATCAACTTCTCGAGGAAGGGTGTTCTGCATCTAGTGAACGGCCTCACCAAGGAACGCCCTAGCAAGGCCACTGGGCCCAGGGCCTCACCAAGGAACGCCCTAGGCAAGCCACTTGGCCCGTGCCTTTTCAAAAGCCTGCAGTGGTACGGGAAAAACTGGGCTTTAGTTGCAAAAGGAAAGCAAGCCGTCTTTCTCCTGGAGGCAGGGTGACTTCAGGTAGGAGGTCCTGATTGGAAGGAGAAGCCTAGTGTTTTTCTCTGTGCAGCTCAGACTAGGGATTGAGTGCGATTTCCACGGCATGTTGGAACTTGTTTGAACGTTGCTCTTGAACCTGTGCGAGTGCTGTGAATCAAGATATCACAAGAAAGAGTGCAGTGTGTTGCCCATGACTCAGCAGACACAGAGGACCTCCGTGGGACCTATGGGCCTCGTTGTTGTTCAGCGGGCCTACAGGGGTGTGGAGGTACTCAGTGATCTTGGAACTAAAATGATGCTCACCCGAGGGGGTTAGGAGTCCTGAAAAGGGTACTTCCTTTAAAATAAAGCCAAATAGCGACTAAGAGCACATGGAAAGAGCTGCATGCCTCCCTTTCTGCATGGCCACTCGTGGCCTCACCACGAGGCAAGGACAGATCTGAGATTCCCTTTAACTCTAGAGCATGGCAAGATGAGTCCCACCGCGGACTATGAAGCACACTGTGTAGCCAGAGAAAACACATTTTCTTCCCAGACCAATGCGTACAATAGCCAGGGGCCTGTGAACAGCAGAGAATTTCAGGGAGCTTCAAGGCAGCATGAATGGAGCTATCAAAATGGATAAGGAAGTCTACTACCAACATGAGCCCATTTCCATAGGCACAAACAGCATACATCCCTGTGGTTTCAAAGAACTCAAAAGAGACACAGAGTACACACTGGTTCCTTCCCTGAATCAAATTCTCGAGGCAGGGTGTTCTGCATGTAGTGAGCCGCCTCAACCAAGGAACGCCCTAGTTAGGCCTGGGGCCGGTGCCTCTTCAAAAGCCTGAAAAGCGTACTGGCGTTAAAATGCTGAAGATAAGCGACTACGGCCTCATGGAAACTGCTACACGCCCGGGTGCTACAGGAAAGACTGTGCTTTAGTTGCAATACGAACGCAACCGATTTTTTCCTGGAGGCAGGGTGACTTGAGGTAGGAGGTCCTGGAAGGAAAGCGAAGCCTAGTGTTTTTCTCAGTTCAGCTCAGACTAAGGAATGTGTGAGACTTCCACAGCAAGTTGGATCTTGCCAAAACAGTGCTCGTGAACCTGTGCGAGTGCTGTGAATCAAGATATCACAAGAGGGAGTGCAGTGTGTTGCCCATGATTCAGCAGACACAGAGGACCTCCGAGGACCTTTGGGCCACGTTGTTCTCATCAAGCCTACAGAGGTGTGGAGGTAGTCAGGGATATTGGAACGAAAATGCTCCCTCGAGGGTCCTAGGAGTGCTGAAAAGGGTCCTTCCTTTAAAATAAAACAGAACAGCGACTATGAGCTCATGGAAAGTGCTGCATGCCTCTCTTTCCCCATGGGTACTCAGGGCCTTACCTCGAGGCAAGGACTCACGTTGAGATTCCCTTTAGCTCTAGAGCATGGCAAGATGCGCCCCACCCCGGCCAATGAAGCTCCGTGTGTAGCCAGAGAAAACTCATTTTCTTCCCAGACCCAAGCCTACAGTGGCCAGGGGCCTGTCAACAGCAGAGAATTTCAGGGAGCTTCACGAAAGCAAGAATGGAGCTTTCCAAACGGAAAGCAAGGCTAGTCCCATCATGTCCCCATTTCCATGGGCACAGGCAGCATACATCTCTGTGGTTTTTAACAAGTCAAATGAGACACAGAGTACACAGTTGTTGCTTCCCTGAATCAACTTCTCGAGGCAGGGTGTTCTGCATCTAGTGAACGGCCTCACCAAGGAAAGCCCTAGCTAGGCTTCTGGGCCCGTGCCTCTTCAAAAGCCTGCCATGCTACAGGAAAAACTGTGCTTTAGTTGCAATAGAAACGAGGTCGTCTTTCTTCAGGAGGCAGGGTGACTTCAGGTAGGAGGTCCTGAATGGAAGGAGAAGCTTACTGTTTCTCTCTGTACAGCTCAAACTAGGGAATGAGAGCGACTTCCACGGCCTGTTGGAACTTGCTTAACGGTGCTCGTGAACCTGTGCGATTGCTGGCTAAAGCAAAATGTTCCAATAAGAGTGCACTGTGCTGCCCTACACTCGGCATACATACTGTGAGTCGGAAAGCTCCTGGCCTGGCTATTGCTTAGAAGGGCCAGGGGAGCGTGAGGGTACTCAGTGTTCTTGCAGGGAATAGGGTTTCCAGGCGAGGCACATAGGTGTCCTGAAAAGCGTACTGGCTTTAAAATGCTGAAGATAAGCGACTGCGGCCTCATGGAAACGGCTACACGCCTCTGCTTCTGCATAGCATTTCATGGCCTTACCTCGAGGCAAGTTCTCACGTTTCTTGCCCTGTGAGCGACACAGCATGTTAAGATGCTGTATTTCTCCTTGAAGAGAGTGACTTCAGGAACTAGGTCCTCGGTAAATTCGAAGCAGAGTGTTTTCTCAGGGCAGCTCAGACGAGGGCAATGTCGAAGACTTCCAGGGCATGTTGGACTGCCTAGAAATGTGGTTCTGATGCTGTTCGAGTGCTCTGGAAATGTAGCCCTCCTGAAGTAAAGTACAGTGTGTTGCCCGAGACTCTGCAGACACAAAGAGCCTCCGTGGGAGGTATGGGACTCAATGCTGCTCAGCAGGCCCCCAGGGGTGTGGAGGGAGTCAGTGATCTTGGAACCAAAATGATGCTCACCCGAAGGACCTAGGCCTCCTGAAAAGGGTACTTCCTTTAAAATAAAACAGACCTCCACTAAGAGCTCATGGAAAGAGCTGCATGCTTCCCTTTCTGCAGGGCTACTCAGGGCCTTACCTCGAGGCAAGGACTCACGTTGAGATTCCCTTTAGCTCTAGAGCATGGCAAGGTGAGCCCCACCCTGGCCTATGAAGCTCCGTGTGTACCCAGGAAAACTCATTTTCTTCCCAGACCCATGCCTACAGTGGCCAGAGGCCTGTCAACAGCAGAGAATTTCAGGGAGCTTCACGGCAGCAAGAATGGAGGTTTCCAAACGGAAAGCAAGGCTAGTCCCATCATGCCCCCATTTCCATGGGTACAGGCAGCATACATCTCTGTGGTTTTTAACAAGTCAAAAGAGACACCGAGTACACACTGGTTGCTTCCCTGAATCAACTTCTCGAGGAAGGGTGTTCTGCATCTAGTGAACGGCCTCACCAAGGAACGCCCTAGCAAGGCCACTGGGCCCAGGGCCTCACCAAGGAACGCCCTAGGCAAGCCACTTGGCCCGTGCCTTTTCAAAAGCCTGCAGTGGTACGGGAAAAACTGGGCTTTAGTTGCAAAAGGAAAGCAAGCCGTCTTTCTCCTGGAGGCAGGGTGACTTCAGGTAGGAGGTCCTGATTGGAAGGAGAAGCCTAGTGTTTTTCTCTGTGCAGCTCAGACTAGGGATTGAGTGCGATTTCCACGGCATGTTGGAACTTGTTTGAACGTTGCTCTTGAACCTGTGCGAGTGCTGTGAATCAAGATATCACAAGAAAGAGTGCAGTGTGTTGCCCATGACTCAGCAGACACAGAGGACCTCCGTGGGACCTATGGGCCTCGTTGTTGTTCAGCGGGCCTACAGGGGTGTGGAGGTACTCAGTGATCTTGGAACTAAAATGATGCTCACCCGAGGGGGTTAGGAGTCCTGAAAAGGGTACTTCCTTTAAAATAAAGCAAAATAGCGACTAAGAGCACATGGAAAGAGCTGCATGCCTCCCTTTCTGCATGGCCACTCGGGGCCTCACCACGAGGCAAGGACAGATCTGAGATTCCCTTTAACTCTAGAGCATGGCAAGATGAGTCCCACCGCGGACTATGAAGCACACTGTGTAGCCAGAGAAAACACATTTTCTTCCCAGACCAATGCGTACAATAGCCAGGGGCCTGTGAACAGCAGAGAATTTCAGGGAGCTTCAAGGCAGCATGAATGGAGCTATCAAAATGGATAAGGAAGTCTACTACCAACATGAGCCCATTTCCATAGGCACAAACAGCATACATCCCTGTGGTTTCAAAGAACTCAAAAGAGACACAGAGTACACACTGGTTCCTTCCCTGAGTCAAATTCTCGAGGCAGGGTGTTCTGCATGTAGTGAGCCGCCTCAACCAAGGAACGCCCTAGTTAGGCCTGGGGCCGGTGCCTCTTCAAAAGCCTGAAAAGCGTACTGGCGTTAAAATGCTGAAGATAAGCGACTACGGCCTCATGGAAACTGCTACACGCCCGGGTGCTACAGGAAAGACTGTGCTTTAGTTGCAATACGAACGCAACCGATTTTTTCCTGGAGGCAGGGTGACTTGAGGTAGGAGGTCCTGGAAAGAAGGCGAAGCCTAGTGTTTTTCTCAGTTCAGCTCAGACTAGGGAATGTGTGAGACTTCCACAGCAAGTTGGAGCTTGCCAAAACGGTGCTCGTGAACCTGTGCGAGTGCTGTGAATCAAGATATCACAAGAAAGAGTGCTGTGTGTTGCCCATGACTCAGCAGACACAGAGGACCTCCGTGGGACCTATGGGCCTCGTTGTTGTTCAGCGGGCCTACAGGGGTGTGGAGGTACTCAGTGATCTTGGAACTAAAATGATGCTCACCCGAGGGGGTTAGGAGTCCTGAAAAGGGTACTTCCTTTAAAATAAAGCAAAATAGCGACTAAGAGCACATGGAAAGAGCTGCATGCCTCCCTTTCTGCATGGCCACTCGGGGCCTCACCACGAGGCAAGGACAGATCTGAGATTCCCTTTAACTCTAGAGCATGGCAAGATGAGTCCCACCGCGGACTATGAAGCACACTGTGTAGCCAGAGAAAACACATTTTCTTCCCAGACCAATGCGTACAATAGCCAGGGGCCTGTGAACAGCAGAGAATTTCAGGGAGCTTCAAGGCAGCCTGATTGGAGCTATCAAAATGGATAAGGAAGTCTACTACCAACATGAGCCCATTTCCATAGGCAAAAACAGCATGCATCCCTGTGGTTTCAAAGAACTCAAAAGAGACACAGAGTACACACTGGTTCCTTCCCTGAATCAAATTCTAGAGGCAGGGTGTTCTGCATGTAGTGAACCGCCTCAACCAAGGAACGCCCTAGTTAGGCCTGGGGCCGGTGCCTCTTCAAAAGCCTGAAAAGCGTACTGGCGTTAAAATGCTGAAGATAAGCGCCTACGGCCTCATGGAAACTGGTACACGCCCGGGTGCTACAGGAAAGACTGTGCTTTAGTTGCAATACGAACGCAACCGATTTTTTCCTGGAGGCAGGGTGACTTGAGGTAGGAGGTCCTGGAAGGAAAGCGAAGCCTAGTGTTTTTCTCAGTTCAGCTCAGACTAAGGAATGTGTGAGACTTCCACAGCAAGTTGGATCTTGCCAAAACAGTGCTCGTGAACCTGTGCGAGTGCTGTGAATCAAGATATCACAACAAAGAGTGCAGTGTGTTGCCCATGATTCAGCAGACACAGAGGACCTCCGAGGACCTTTGGGCCACGTTGTTCTCATCAAGCCTACAGAGGTGTGGAGGTAGTCAGGGATATTGGAACGAAAATGCTCCCTCGAGGGTCCTAGGAGTGCTGAAAAGGGTCCTTCCTTTAAAATAAAACAGAACAGCGACTATGAGCTCATGGAAAGTGCTGCATGCCTCTCTTTCCCCATGGGTACTCAGGGCCTTACCTCGAGGCAAGGACTCACGTTGAGATTCCCTTTAGCTCTAGAGCATGGCAAGATGCGCCCCACCCCGGCCAATGAAGCTCCGTGTGTAGCCAGAGAAAACTCATTTTCTTCCCAGACCCAAGCCTACAGTGGCCAGGGGCCTGTCAACAGCAGAGAATTTCAGGGAGCTTCACGAAAGCAAGAATGGAGCTTTCCAAACGGAAAGCAAGGCTAGTCCCATCATGCCCCCATTTCCATGGGCACAGGCAGCATACATCTCTGTGGTTTTTAACAAGTCAAATGAGACACAGAGTACACAGTTGTTGCTTCCCTGAATCAACTTCTCGAGGCAGGGTGTTCTGCATCTAGTGAACGGCCTCACCAAGGAAAGCCCTAGCTAGGCTTCTGGGCCCGTGCCTCTTCAAAAGCCTGCCATGCTACAGGAAAAACTGTGCTTTAGTTGCAATAGAAACGAGGTCGTCTTTCTTCAGGAGGCAGGGTGACTTCAGGTAGGAGGTCCTGAATGGAAGGAGAAGCTTACTGTTTCTCTCTGTACAGCTCAAACTAGGGAATGAGAGCGACTTCCACGGCCTGTTGGAACTTGCTTAACGGTGCTCGTGAACCTGTGCGATTGCTGGCTAAAGCAAAATGTTCCAATAAGAGTGCACTGTGCTGCCCTACACTCGGCATACATACTGTGAGTCGGAAAGCTCCTGGCCTGGCTATTGCTTAGAAGGGCCAGGGGATCGTGAGGGTACTCAGTGTTCTTGCAGGGAATAGGGTTTCCAGGCGAGGCACATAGGTGTCCTGAAAAGCGTACTGGCTTTAAAATGCTGAAGATAAGCGACTGCGGCCTCATAGAAACTGCTACACGCCTCTGCTTCTGCATAGCATTTCATGGCCTTACCTCGAGGCAAGTTCTCACGTTTCTTGCCCTGTGAGCGACACAGCATGTTAAGATGCTGTATTTCTCCTTGAAGAGAGTGACTTCAGGAACTAGGTCCTCGGTAAATTCGAAGCAGAGTGTTTTCTCAGGGCAGCTCAGACGAGGGCAATGTCGAAGACTTCCAGGGCATGTTGGACTGCCTAGAAATGTGGTTCTGATGCTGTTCGAGTGCTCTGGAAATGTAGCCCTCCTGAAGTAAAGTACAGTGTGTTGCCCGAGACTCTGCAGACACAAAGAGCCTCCGTGGGAGGTATGGGACTCAATGCTGCTCAGCAGGCCCACAGGGGTGTGGAGGGAGTCAGTGATCTTGGAACCAAAATGATGCTCACCCGAAGGACCTAGGCCTCCTGAAAAGGGTACTTCCTTTAAAATAAAACAGACCTCCACTAAGAGCTCATGGAAAGAGCTGCATGCTTCCCTTTCTGCAGGGCTACTCAGGGCCTTACCTCGAGGCAAGGACTCACGTTGAGATTCCCTTTAGCTCTAGAGCATGGCAAGGTGAGCCCCACCCTGGCCTATGAAGCTCCGTGTGTACCCAGGAAAACTCATTTTCTTCCCAGACCCATGCCTACAGTGGCCAGAGGCCTGTCAACAGCAGAGAATTTCAGGGAGCTTCACGGCAGCAAGAATGGAGGTTTCCAAACGGAAAGCAAGGCTAGTCCCATCATGCCCCCATTTCCATGGGTACAGGCAGCATACATCTCTGTGGTTTTTAACAAGTCAAAAGAGACACCGAGTACACACTGGTTGCTTCCCTGAATCAACTTCTCGAGGAAGGGTGTTCTGCATCTAGTGAACGGCCTCACCAAGGAACGCCCTAGCAAGGCCACTGGGCCCAGGGCCTCACCAAGGAACGCCCTAGGCAAGCCACTTGGCCCGTGCCTTTTCAAAAGCCTGCAGTGGTACGGGAAAAACTGGGCTTTAGTTGCAAAAGGAAAGCAAGCCGTCTTTCTCCTGGAGGCAGGGTGACTTCAGGTAGGAGGTCCTGATTGGAAGGAGAAGCCTAGTGTTTTTCTCTGTGCAGCTCAGACTAGGGATTGAGTGCGATTTCCACGGCATGTTGGAACTTGTTTGAACGTTGCTCTTGAACCTGTGCGAGTGCTGTGAATCAAGATATCACAAGAAAGAGTGCAGTGTGTTGCCCATGACTCAGCAGACACAGAGGACCTCCGTGGGACCTATGGGCCTCGTTGTTGTTCAGCGGGCCTACAGGGGTGTGGAGGTACTCAGTGATCTTGGAACTAAAATGATGCTCACCCGAGGGGGTTAGGAGTCCTGAAAAGGGTACTTCCTTTAAAATAAAGCCAAATAGCGACTAAGAGCACATGGAAAGAGCTGCATGCCTCCCTTTCTGCATGGCCACTCGTGGCCTCACCACGAGGCAAGGACAGATCTGAGATTCCCTTTAACTCTAGAGCATGGCAAGATGAGTCCCACCGCGGACTATGAAGCACACTGTGTAGCCAGAGAAAACACATTTTCTTCCCAGACCAATGCGTACAATAGCCAGGGGCCTGTGAACAGCAGAGAATTTCAGGGAGCTTCAAGGCAGCATGAATGGAGCTATCAAAATGGATAAGGAAGTCTACTACCAACATGAGCCCATTTCCATAGGCACAAACAGCATACATCCCTGTGGTTTCAAAGAACTCAAAAGAGACACAGAGTACACACTGGTTCCTTCCCTGAATCAAATTCTCGAGGCAGGGTGTTCTGCATGTAGTGAGCCGCCTCAACCAAGGAACGCCCTAGTTAGGCCTGGGGCCGGTGCCTCTTCAAAAGCCTGAAAAGCGTACTGGCGTTAAAATGCTGAAGATAAGCGACTACGGCCTCATGGAAACTGCTACACGCCCGGGTGCTACAGGAAAGACTGTGCTTTAGTTGCAATACGAACGCAACCGATTTTTTCCTGGAGGCAGGGTGACTTGAGGTAGGAGGTCCTGGAAAGAAGGCGAAGCCTAGTGTTTTTGTCAGTTCAGCTCAGACTAGGGAATGTGTGAGACTTCCACAGCAAGTTGGAGCTTGCCAAAACGGTGCTCGTGAACCTGTGCGAGTGCTGTGAATCAAGATATCACAAGAAAGAGTGCTGTGTGTTGCCCATGACTCAGCAGACACAGAGGACCTCCGTGGGACCTATGGGCCTCGTTGTTGTTCAGCGGGCCTACAGGGGTGTGGAGGTACTCAGTGATCTTGGAACTAAAATGATGCTCACCCGAGGGGGTTAGGAGTCCTGAAAAGGGTACTTCCTTTAAAATAAAGCAAAATAGCGACTAAGAGCACATGGAAAGAGCTGCATGCCTCCCTTTCTGCATGGCCACTCGGGGCCTCACCACGAGGCAAGGACAGATCTGAGATTCCCTTTAACTCTAGAGCATGGCAAGATGAGTCCCACCGCGGACTATGAAGCACACTGTGTAGCCAGAGAAAACACATTTTCTTCCCAGACCAATGCGTACAATAGCCAGGGGCCTGTGAACAGCAGAGAATTTCAGGGAGCTTCAAGGCAGCCTGATTGGAGCTATCAAAATGGATAAGGAAGTCTACTACCAACATGAGCCCATTTCCATAGGCAAAAACAGCATGCATCCCTGTGGTTTCAAAGAACTCAAAAGAGACACAGAGTACACACTGGTTCCTTCCCTGAATCAAATTCTAGAGGCAGGGTGTTCTGCATGTAGTGAACCGCCTCAACCAAGGAACGCCCTAGTTAGGCCTGGGGCCGGTGCCTCTTCAAAAGCCTGAAAAGCGTACTGGCGTTAAAATGCTGAAGATAAGCGCCTACGGCCTCATGGAAACTGCTACACGCCCGGGTGCTACAGGAAAGACTGTGCTTTAGTTGCAATACGAACGCAACCGATTTTTTCCTGGAGGCAGGGTGACTTGAGGTAGGAGGTCCTGGAAGGAAAGCGAAGCCTAGTGTTTTTCTCAGTTCAGCTCAGACTAAGGAATGTGTGAGACTTCCACAGCAAGTTGGATCTTGCCAAAACAGTGCTCGTGAACCTGTGCGAGTGCTGTGAATCAAGATATCACAAGAGGGAGTGCAGTGTGTTGCCCATGATTCAGCAGACACAGAGGACCTCCGAGGACCTTTGGGCCACGTTGTTCTCATCAAGCCTACAGAGGTGTGGAGGTAGTCAGGGATATTGGAACGAAAATGCTCCCTCGAGGGTCCTAGGAGTGCTGAAAAGGGTCCTTCCTTTAAAATAAAACAGAACAGCGACTATGAGCTCATGGAAAGTGCTGCATGCCTCTCTTTCCCCATGGGTACTCAGGGCCTTACCTCGAGGCAAGGACTCACGTTGAGATTCCCTTTAGCTCTAGAGCATGGCAAGATGCGCCCCACCCCGGCCAATGAAGCTCCGTGTGTAGCCAGAGAAAACTCATTTTCTTCCCAGACCCAAGCCTACAGTGGCCAGGGGCCTGTCAACAGCAGAGAATTTCAGGGAGCTTCACGAAAGCAAGAATGGAGCTTTCCAAACGGAAAGCAAGGCTAGTCCCATCATGCCCCCATTTCCATGGGCACAGGCAGCATACATCTCTGTGGTTTTTAACAAGTCAAATGAGACACAGAGTACACAGTTGTTGCTTCCCTGAATCAACTTCTCGAGGCAGGGTGTTCTGCATCTAGTGAACGGCCTCACCAAGGAAAGCCCTAGCTAGGCTTCTGGGCCCGTGCCTCTTCAAAAGCCTGCCATGCTACAGGAAAAACTGTGCTTTAGTTGCAATAGAAACGAGGTCGTCTTTCTTCAGGAGGCAGGGTGACTTCAGGTAGGAGGTCCTGAATGGAAGGAGAAGCTTACTGTTTCTCTCTGTACAGCTCAAACTAGGGAATGAGAGCGACTTCCACGGCCTGTTGGAACTTGCTTAACGGTGCTCGTGAACCTGTGCGATTGCTGGCTAAAGCAAAATGTTCCAATAAGAGTGCACTGTGCTGCCCTACACTCGGCATACATACTGTGAGTCGGAAAGCTCCTGGCCTGGCTATTGCTTAGAAGGGCCAGGGGATCGTGAGGGTACTCAGTGTTCTTGCAGGGAATAGGGTTTCCAG
The DNA here is from genome assembly GCF_965194825.1 of Balaenoptera physalus. Taxonomy (NCBI): domain Eukaryota; kingdom Metazoa; phylum Chordata; class Mammalia; order Artiodactyla; family Balaenopteridae; genus Balaenoptera; species Balaenoptera physalus. The sequence goes on along the minus strand of NW_028125711.1, from coordinate 128,450 downwards.
GCGAGGCACATAGGTGTCCTGAAAAGCGTACTGGCTTTAAAATGCTGAAGATAAGCGACTGCGGCCTCATAGAAACTGCTACACGCCTCTGCTTCTGCATAGCATTTCATGGCCTTACCTCGAGGCAAGTTCTCACGTTTCTTGCCCTGTGAGCGACACAGCATGTTAAGATGCTGTATTTCTCCTTGAAGAGAGTGACTTCAGGAACTAGGTCCTCGGTAAATTCGAAGCAGAGTGTTTTCTCAGGGCAGCTCAGACGAGGGCAATGTCGAAGACTTCCAGGGCATGTTGGACTGCCTAGAAATGTGGTTCTGATGCTGTTCGAGTGCTCTGGAAATGTAGCCCTCCTGAAGTAAAGTACAGTGTGTTGCCCGAGACTCTGCAGACACAAAGAGCCTCCGTGGGAGGTATGGGACTCAATGCTGCTCAGCAGGCCCACAGGGGTGTGGAGGGAGTCAGTGATCTTGGAACCAAAATGATGCTCACCCGAAGGACCTAGGCCTCCTGAAAAGGGTACTTCCTTTAAAATAAAACAGACCTCCACTAAGAGCTCATGGAAAGAGCTGCATGCTTCCCTTTCTGCAGGGCTACTCAGGGCCTTACCTCGAGGCAAGGACTCACGTTGAGATTCCCTTTAGCTCTAGAGCATGGCAAGGTGAGCCCCACCCTGGCCTATGAAGCTCCGTGTGTACCCAGGAAAACTCATTTTCTTCCCAGACCCATGCCTACAGTGGCCAGAGGCCTGTCAACAGCAGAGAATTTCAGGGAGCTTCACGGCAGCAAGAATGGAGGTTTCCAAACGGAAAGCAAGGCTAGTCCCATCATGCCCCCATTTCCATGGGTACAGGCAGCATACATCTCTGTGGTTTTTAACAAGTCAAAAGAGACACCGAGTACACACTGGTTGCTTCCCTGAATCAACTTCTCGAGGAAGGGTGTTCTGCATCTAGTGAACGGCCTCACCAAGGAACGCCCTAGCAAGGCCACTGGGCCCAGGGCCTCACCAAGGAACGCCCTAGGCAAGCCACTTGGCCCGTGCCTTTTCAAAAGCCTGCAGTGGTACGGGAAAAACTGGGCTTTAGTTGCAAAAGGAAAGCAAGCCGTCTTTCTCCTGGAGGCAGGGTGACTTCAGGTAGGAGGTCCTGATTGGAAGGAGAAGCCTAGTGTTTTTCTCTGTGCAGCTCAGACTAGGGATTGAGTGCGATTTCCACGGCATGTTGGAACTTGTTTGAACGTTGCTCTTGAACCTGTGCGAGTGCTGTGAATCAAGATATCACAAGAAAGAGTGCAGTGTGTTGCCCATGACTCAGCAGACACAGAGGACCTCCGTGGGACCTATGGGCCTCGTTGTTGTTCAGCGGGCCTACAGGGGTGTGGAGGTACTCAGTGATCTTGGAACTAAAATGATGCTCACCCGAGGGGGTTAGGAGTCCTGAAAAGGGTACTTCCTTTAAAATAAAGCCAAATAGCGACTAAGAGCACATGGAAAGAGCTGCATGCCTCCCTTTCTGCATGGCCACTCGTGGCCTCACCACGAGGCAAGGACAGATCTGAGATTCCCTTTAACTCTAGAGCATGGCAAGATGAGTCCCACCGCGGACTATGAAGCACACTGTGTAGCCAGAGAAAACACATTTTCTTCCCAGACCAATGCGTACAATAGCCAGGGGCCTGTGAACAGCAGAGAATTTCAGGGAGCTTCAAGGCAGCATGAATGGAGCTATCAAAATGGATAAGGAAGTCTACTACCAACATGAGCCCATTTCCATAGGCACAAACAGCATACATCCCTGTGGTTTCAAAGAACTCAAAAGAGACACAGAGTACACACTGGTTCCTTCCCTGAATCAAATTCTCGAGGCAGGGTGTTCTGCATGTAGTGAGCCGCCTCAACCAAGGAACGCCCTAGTTAGGCCTGGGGCCGGTGCCTCTTCAAAAGCCTGAAAAGCGTACTGGCGTTAAAATGCTGAAGATAAGCGACTACGGCCTCATGGAAACTGCTACACGCCCGGGTGCTACAGGAAAGACTGTGCTTTAGTTGCAATACGAACGCAACCGATTTTTTCCTGGAGGCAGGGTGACTTGAGGTAGGAGGTCCTGGAAAGAAGGCGAAGCCTAGTGTTTTTGTCAGTTCAGCTCAGACTAGGGAATGTGTGAGACTTCCACAGCAAGTTGGAGCTTGCCAAAACGGTGCTCGTGAACCTGTGCGAGTGCTGTGAATCAAGATATCACAAGAAAGAGTGCTGTGTGTTGCCCATGACTCAGCAGACACAGAGGACCTCCGTGGGACCTATGGGCCTCGTTGTTGTTCAGCGGGCCTACAGGGGTGTGGAGGTACTCAGTGATCTTGGAACTAAAATGATGCTCACCCGAGGGGGTTAGGAGTCCTGAAAAGGGTACTTCCTTTAAAATAAAGCCAAATAGCGACTAAGAGCACATGGAAAGAGCTGCATGCCTCCCTTTCTGCATGGCCACTCGTGGCCTCACCACGAGGCAAGGACAGATCTGAGATTCCCTTTAACTCTAGAGCATGGCAAGATGAGTCCCACCGCGGACTATGAAGCACACTGTGTAGCCAGAGAAAACACATTTTCTTCCCAGACCAATGCGTACAATAGCCAGGGGCCTGTGAACAGCAGAGAATTTCAGGGAGCTTCAAGGCAGCCTGATTGGAGCTATCAAAATGGATAAGGAAGTCTACTACCAACATGAGCCCATTTCCATAGGCAAAAACAGCATGCATCCCTGTGGTTTCAAAGAACTCAAAAGAGACACAGAGTACACACTGGTTCCTTCCCTGAATCAAATTCTAGAGGCAGGGTGTTCTGCATGTAGTGAACCGCCTCAACCAAGGAACGCCCTAGTTAGGCCTGGGGCCGGTGCCTCTTCAAAAGCCTGAAAAGCGTACTGGCGTTAAAATGCTGAAGATAAGCGCCTACGGCCTCATGGAAACTGCTACACGCCCGGGTGCTACAGGAAAGACTGTGCTTTAGTTGCAATACGAACGCAACCGATTTTTTCCTGGAGGCAGGGTGACTTGAGGTAGGAGGTCCTGGAAGGAAAGCGAAGCCTAGTGTTTTTCTCAGTTCAGCTCAGACTAAGGAATGTGTGAGACTTCCACAGCAAGTTGGATCTTGCCAAAACAGTGCTCGTGAACCTGTGCGAGTGCTGTGAATCAAGATATCACAAGAGGGAGTGCAGTGTGTTGCCCATGATTCTGCAGACACAGAGGACCTCCGAGGACCTTTGGGCCACGTTGTTCTCATCAAGCCTACAGAGGTGTGGAGGTAGTCAGGGATATTGGAACGAAAATGCTCCCTCGAGGGTCCTAGGAGTGCTGAAAAGGGTCCTTCCTTTAAAATAAAACAGAACAGCGACTATGAGCTCATGGAAAGAGCTGCATGCCTCTCTTTCCCCATGGGTACTCAGGGCCTTACCTCGAGGCAAGGACTCACGTTGAGATTCCCTTTAGCTCTAGAGCATGGCAAGATGCGCCCCACCCCGGCCAATGAAGCTCCGTGTGTAGCCAGAGAAAACTCATTTTCTTCCCAGACCCAAGCCTACAGTGGCCAGGGGCCTGTCAACAGCAGAGAATTTCAGGGAGCTTCACGAAAGCAAGAATGGAGCTTTCCAAACGGAAAGCAAGGCTAGTCCCATCATGCCCCCATTTCCATGGGCACAGGCAGCATACATCTCTGTGGTTTTTAACAAGTCAAATGAGACACAGAGTACACAGTTGTTGCTTCCCTGAATCAACTTCTCGAGGCAGGGTGTTCTGCATCTAGTGAACGGCCTCACCAAGGAAAGCCCTAGCTAGGCTTCTGGGCCCGTGCCTCTTCAAAAGCCTGCCATGCTACAGGAAAAACTGTGCTTTAGTTGCAATAGAAACGAGGTCGTCTTTCTTCAGGAGGCAGGGTGACTTCAGGTAGGAGGTCCTGAATGGAAGGAGAAGCTTACTGTTTCTCTCTGTACAGCTCAAACTAGGGAATGAGAGCGACTTCCACGGCCTGTTGGAACTTGCTTAACGGTGCTCGTGAACCTGTGCGATTGCTGGCTAAAGCAAAATGTTCCAATAAGAGTGCACTGTGCTGCCCTACACTCGGCATACATACTGTGAGTCGGAAAGCTCCTGGCCTGGCTATTGCTTAGAAGGGCCAGGGGAGCGTGAGGGTACTCAGTGTTCTTGCAGGGAATAGGGTTTCCAGGCGAGGCACATAGGTGTCCTGAAAAGCGTACTGGCTTTAAAATGCTGAAGATAAGCGACTGCGGCCTCATAGAAACTGCTACACGCCTCTGCTTCTGCATAGCATTTCATGGCCTTACCTCGAGGCAAGTTCTCACGTTTCTTGCCCTGTGAGCGACACAGCATGTTAAGATGCTGTATTTCTCCTTGAAGAGAGTGACTTCAGGAACTAGGTCCTCGGTAAATTCGAAGCAGAGTGTTTTCTCAGGGCAGCTCAGACGAGGGCAATGTCGAAGACTTCCAGGGCATGTTGGACTGCCTAGAAATGTGGTTCTGATGCTGTTCGAGTGCTCTGGAAATGTAGCCCTCCTGAAGTAAAGTACAGTGTGTTGCCCGAGACTCTGCAGACACAAAGAGCCTCCGTGGGAGGTATGGGACTCAATGCTGCTCAGCAGGCCCACAGGGGTGTGGAGGGAGTCAGTGATCTTGGAACCAAAATGATGCTCACCCGAAGGACCTAGGCCTCCTGAAAAGGGTACTTCCTTTAAAATAAAACAGACCTCCACTAAGAGCTCATGGAAAGAGCTGCATGCTTCCCTTTCTGCAGGGCTACTCAGGGCCTTACCTCGAGGCAAGAACTCACGTTGAGATTCCCTTTAGCTCTAGAGCATGGCAAGGTGAGCCCCACCCTGGCCTATGAAGCTCCATGTGTACCCAGGAAAACTCATTTTCTTCCCAGACCCATGCCTACAGTGGCCAGAGGCCTGTCAACAGCAGAGAATTTCAGGGAGCTTCACGGCAGCAAGAATGGAGGTTTCCAAACGGAAAGCAAGGCTAGTCCCATCATGCCCCCATTTCCATGGGTACAGGCAGCATACATCTCTGTGGTTTTTAACAAGTCAAAAGAGACACCGAGTACACACTGGTTGCTTCCCTGAATCAACTTCTCGAGGAAGGGTGTTCTGCATCTAGTGAACGGCCTCACCAAGGAACGCCCTAGCAAGGCCACTGGGCCCAGGGCCTCACCAAGGAACGCCCTAGGCAAGCCACTTGGCCCGTGCCTTTTCAAAAGCCTGCAGTGGTACGGGAAAAACTGGGCTTTAGTTGCAAAAGGAAAGCAAGCCGTCTTTCTCCTGGAGGCAGGGTGACTTCAGGTAGGAGGTCCTGATTGGAAGGAGAAGCCTAGTGTTTTTCTCTGTGCAGCTCAGACTAGGGATTGAGTGCGATTTCCACGGCATGTTGGAACTTGTTTGAACGTTGCTCTTGAACCTGTGCGAGTGCTGTGAATCAAGATATCACAAGAAAGAGTGCAGTGTGTTGCCCATGACTCAGCAGACACAGAGGACCTCCGTGGGACCTATGGGCCTCGTTGTTGTTCAGCGGGCCTACAGGGGTGTGGAGGTACTCAGTGATCTTGGAACTAAAATGATGCTCACCCGAGGGGGTTAGGAGTCCTGAAAAGGGTACTTCCTTTAAAATAAAGCCAAATAGCGACTAAGAGCACATGGAAAGAGCTGCATGCCTCCCTTTCTGCATGGCCACTCGGGGCCTGACCACGAGGCAAGGACAGATCTGAGATTCCCTTTAACTCTAGAGCATGGCAAGATGAGTCCCACCGCGGACTATGAAGCACACTGTGTAGCCAGAGAAAACACATTTTCTTCCCAGACCAATGCGTACAATAGCCAGGGGCCTGTGAACAGCAGAGAATTTCAGGGAGCTTCAAGGCAGCATGAATGGAGCTATCAAAATGGATAAGGAAGTCTACTACCAACATGAGCCCATTTCCATAGGCACAAACAGCATACATCCCTGTGGTTTCAAAGAACTCAAAAGAGACACAGAGTACACACTGGTTCCTTCCCTGAATCAAATTCTCGAGGCAGGGTGTTCTGCATGTAGTGAGCCGCCTCAACCAAGGAACGCCCTAGTTAGGCCTGGGGCCGGTGCCTCTTCAAAAGCCTGAAAAGCGTACTGGCGTTAAAATGCTGAAGATAAGCGACTACGGCCTCATGGAAACTGCTACACGCCCGGGTGCTACAGGAAAGACTGTGCTTTAGTTGCAATACGAACGCAACCGATTTTTTCCTGGAGGCAGGGTGACTTGAGGTAGGAGGTCCTGGAAAGAAGGCGAAGCCTAGTGTTTTTCTCAGTTCAGCTCAGACTAGGGAATGTGTGAGACTTCCACAGCAAGTTGGAGCTTGCCAAAACGGTGCTCGTGAACCTGTGCGAGTGCTGTGAATCAAGATATCACAAGAAAGAGTGCTGTGTGTTGCCCATGACTCAGCAGACACAGAGGACCTCCGTGGGACCTATGGGCCTCGTTGTTGTTCAGCGGGCCTACAGGGGTGTGGAGGTACTCAGTGATCTTGGAACTAAAATGATGCTCACCCGAGGGGGTTAGGAGTCCTGAAAAGGGTACTTCCTTTAAAATAAAGCAAAATAGCGACTAAGAGCACATGGAAAGAGCTGCATGCCTCCCTTTCTGCATGGCCACTCGTGGCCTCACCACGAGGCAAGGACAGATCTGAGATTCCCTTTAACTCTAGAGCATGGCAAGATGAGTCCCACCGCGGACTATGAAGCACACTGTGTAGCCAGAGAAAACACATTTTCTTCCCAGACCAATGCGTACAATAGCCAGGGGCCTGTGAACAGCAGAGAATTTCAGGGAGCTTCAAGGCAGCCTGATTGGAGCTATCAAAATGGATAAGGAAGTCTACTACCAACATGAGCCCATTTCCATAGGCAAAAACAGCATGCATCCCTGTGGTTTCAAAGAACTCAAAAGAGACACAGAGTACACAGTGGTTCCTTCCCTGAATCAAATTCTAAAGGCAGGGTGTTCTGCATGTAGTGAACCGCCTCAACCAAGGAACGCCCTAGTTAGGCCTGGGGCCGGTGCCTCTTCAAAAGCCTGAAAAGCGTACTGGCGTTAAAATGCTGAAGATAAGCGCCTACGGCCTCATGGAAACTGCTACACGCCCGGGTGCTACAGGAAAGACTGTGCTTTAGTTGCAATACGAACGCAACCGATTTTTTCCTGGAGGCAGGGTGACTTGAGGTAGGAGGTCCTGGAAGGAAAGCGAAGCCTAGTGTTTTTCTCAGTTCAGCTCAGACTAAGGAATGTGTGAGACTTCCACAGCAAGTTGGATCTTGACAAAACGGTGCTCGTGAACCTGTGCGAGTGCTGTGAATCAAGATATCACAAGAGGGAGTGCAGTGTGTTGCCCATGATTCAGCAGACACAGAGGACCCCCGAGGACCTTTGGGCCACGTTGTTCTCATCAAGCCTACAGAGGTGTGGAGGTAGTCAGGGATATTGGAACGAAAATGCTCCCTCGAGGGTCCTAGGAGTGCTGAAAAGGGTCCTTCCTTTAAAATAAAACAGAACAGCGACTATGAGCTCATGGAAAGTGCTGCATGCCTCTCTTTCCCCATGGGTACTCAGGGCCTTACCTCGAGGCAAGGACTCACGTTGAGATTCCCTTTAGCTCTAGAGCATGGCAAGATGCGCCCCACCCCGGCCAATGAAGCTCCGTGTGTAGCCAGAGAAAACTCATTTTCTTCCCAGACCCAAGCCTACAGTGGCCAGGGGCCTGTCAACAGCAGAGAATTTCAGGGAGCTTCACGAAAGCAAGAATGGAGCTTTCCAAACGGAAAGCAAGGCTAGTCCCATCATGCCCCCATTTCCATGGGCACAGGCAGCATACATCTCTGTGGTTTTTAACAAGTCAAATGAGACACAGAGTACACAGTTGTTGCTTCCCTGAATCAACTTCTCGAGGCAGGGTGTTCTGCATCTAGTGAACGGCCTCACCAAGGAAAGCCCTAGCTAGGCTTCTGGGCCCGTGCCTCTTCAAAAGCCTGCCATGCTACAGGAAAAACTGTGCTTTAGTTGCAATAGAAACGAGGTCGTCTTTCTTCAGGAGGCAGGGTGACTTCAGGTAGGAGGTCCTGAATGGAAGGAGAAGCTTACTGTTTCTCTCTGTACAGCTCAAACTAGGGAATGAGAGCGACTTCCACGGCCTGTTGGAACTTGCTTAACGGTGCTCGTGAACCTGTGCGATTGCTGGCTAAAGCAAAATGTTCCAATAAGAGTGCACTGTGCTGCCCTACACTCGGCATACATACTGTGAGTCGGAAAGCTCCTGGCCTGGCTATTGCTTAGAAGGGCCAGGGGAGCGTGAGGGTACTCAGTGTTCTTGCAGGGAATAGGGTTTCCAGGCGAGGCACATAGGTGTCCTGAAAAGCGTACTGGCTTTAAAATGCTGAAGATAAGCGACTGCGGCCTCATAGAAACTGCTACACGCCTCTGCTTCTGCATAGCATTTCATGGCCTTACCTCGAGGCAAGTTCTCACGTTTCTTGCCCTGTGAGCGACACAGCATGTTAAGATGCTGTATTTCTCCTTGAAGAGAGTGACTTCAGGAACTAGGTCCTCGGTAAATTCGAAGCAGAGTGTTTTCTCAGGGCAGCTCAGACGAGGGCAATGTCGAAGACTTCCAGGGCATGTTGGACTGCCTAGAAATGTGGTTCTGATGCTGTTCGAGTGCTCTGGAAATGTAGCCCTCCTGAAGTAAAGTACAGTGTGTTGCCCGAGACTCTGCAGACACAAAGAGCCTCCGTGGGAGGTATGGGACTCAATGCTGCTCAGCAGGCCCACAGGGGTGTGGAGGGAGTCAGTGATCTTGGAACCAAAATGATGCTCACCCGAAGGACCTAGGCCTCCTGAAAAGGGTACTTCCTTTAAAATAAAACAGACCTCCACTAAGAGCTCATGGAAAGAGCTGCATGCTTCCCTTTCTGCAGGGCTACTCAGGGCCTTACCTCGAGGCAAGGACTCACGTTGAGATTCCCTTTAGCTCTAGAGCATGGCAAGGTGAGCCCCACCCTGGCCTATGAAGCTCCGTGTGTACCCAGGAAAACTCATTTTCTTCCCAGACCCATGCCTACAGTGGCCAGAGGCCTGTCAACAGCAGAGAATTTCAGGGAGCTTCACGGCAGCAAGAATGGAGGTTTCCAAACGGAAAGCAAGGCTAGTCCCATCATGCCCCCATTTCCATGGGTACAGGCAGCATACATCTCTGTGGTTTTTAACAAGTCAAAAGAGACACCGAGTACACACTGGTTGCTTCCCTGAATCAACTTCTCGAGGAAGGGTGTTCTGCATCTAGTGAACGGCCTCACCAAGGAACGCCCTAGCAAGGCCACTGGGCCCAGGGCCTCACCAAGGAACGCCCTAGGCAAGCCACTTGGCCCGTGCCTTTTCAAAAGCCTGCAGTGGTACGGGAAAAACTGGGCTTTAGTTGCAAAAGGAAAGCAAGCCGTCTTTCTCCTGGAGGCAGGGTGACTTCAGGTAGGAGGTCCTGATTGGAAGGAGAAGCCTAGTGTTTTTCTCTGTGCAGCTCAGACTAGGGATTGAGTGCGATTTCCACGGCATGTTGGAACTTGTTTGAACGTTGCTCTTGAACCTGTGCGAGTGCTGTGAATCAAGATATCACAAGAAAGAGTGCAGTGTGTTGCCCATGACTCAGCAGACACAGAGGACCTCCGTGGGACCTATGGGCCTCGTTGTTGTTCAGCGGGCCTACAGGGGTGTGGAGGTACTCAGTGATCTTGGAACTAAAATGATGCTCACCCGAGGGGGTTAGGAGTCCTGAAAAGGGTACTTCCTTTAAAATAAAGCAAAATAGCGACTAAGAGCACATGGAAAGAGCTGCATGCCTCCCTTTCTGCATGGCCACTCGGGGCCTGACCACGAGGCAAGGACAGATCTGAGATTCCCTTTAACTCTAGAGCATGGCAAGATGAGTCCCACCGCGGACTATGAAGCACACTGTGTAGCCAGAGAAAACACATTTTCTTCCCAGACCAATGCGTACAATAGCCAGGGGCCTGTGAACAGCAGAGAATTTCAGGGAGCTTCAAGGCAGCATGAATGGAGCTATCAAAATGGATAAGGAAGTCTACTACCAACATGAGCCCATTTCCATAGGCACAAACAGCATACATCCCTGTGGTTTCAAAGAACTCAAAAGAGACACAGAGTACACACTGGTTCCTTCCCTGAATCAAATTCTCGAGGCAGGGTGTTCTGCATGTAGTGAGCCGCCTCAACCAAGGAACGCCCTAGTTAGGCCTGGGGCCGGTGCCTCTTCAAAAGCCTGAAAAGCGTACTGGCGTTAAAATGCTGAAGATAAGCGACTACGGCCTCATGGAAACTGCTACACGCCCGGGTGCTACAGGAAAGACTGTGCTTTAGTTGCAATACGAACGCAACCGATTTTTTCCTGGAGGCAGGGTGACTTGAGGTAGGAGGTCCTGGAAAGAAGGCGAAGCCTAGTGTTTTTCTCAGTTCAGCTCAGACTAGGGAATGTGTGAGACTTCCACAGCAAGTTGGAGCTTGCCAAAACGGTGCTCGTGAACCTGTGCGAGTGCTGTGAATCAAGATATCACAAGAAAGAGTGCTGTGTGTTGCCCATGACTCAGCAGACACAGAGGACCTCCGTGGGACCTATGGGCCTCGTTGTTGTTCAGCGGGCCTACAGGGGTGTGGAGGTACTCAGTGATCTTGGAACTAAAATGATGCTCACCCGAGGGGGTTAGGAGTCCTGAAAAGGGTACTTCCTTTAAAATAAAGCAAAATAGCGACTAAGAGCACATGGAAAGAGCTGCATGCCTCCCTTTCTGCATGGCCACTCGTGGCCTCACCACGAGGCAAGGACAGATCTGAGATTCCCTTTAACTCTAGAGCATGGCAAGATGAGTCCCACCGCGGACTATGAAGCACACTGTGTAGCCAGAGAAAACACATTTTCTTCCCAGACCAATGCGTACAATAGCCAGGGGCCTGTGAACAGCAGAGAATTTCAGGGAGCTTCAAGGCAGCCTGATTGGAGCTATCAAAATGGATAAGGAAGTCTACTACCAACATGAGCCCATTTCCATAGGCAAAAACAGCATGCATCCCTGTGGTTTCAAAGAACTCAAAAGAGACACAGAGTACACAGTGGTTCCTTCCCTGAATCAAATTCTAAAGGCAGGGTGTTCTGCATGTAGTGAACCGCCTCAACCAAGGAACGCCCTAGTTAGGCCTGGGGCCGGTGCCTCTTCAAAAGCCTGAAAAGCGTACTGGCGTTAAAATGCTGAAGATAAGCGCCTACGGCCTCATGGAAACTGCTACACGCCCGGGTGCTACAGGAAAGACTGTGCTTTAGTTGCAATACGAACGCAACCGATTTTTTCCTGGAGGCAGGGTGACTTGAGGTAGGAGGTCCTGGAAGGAAAGCGAAGCCTAGTGTTTTTCTCAGTTCAGCTCAGACTAAGGAATGTGTGAGACTTCCACAGCAAGTTGGATCTTGACAAAACGGTGCTCGTGAACCTGTGCGAGTGCTGTGAATCAAGATATCACAAGAGGGAGTGCAGTGTGTTGCCCATGATTCAGCAGACACAGAGGACCCCCGAGGACCTTTGGGCCACGTTGTTCTCATCAAGCCTACAGAGGTGTGGAGGTAGTCAGGGATATTGGAACGAAAATGCTCCCTCGAGGGTCCTAGGAGTGCTGAAAAGGGTCCTTCCTTTAAAATAAAACAGAACAGCGACTATGAGCTCATGGAAAGTGCTGCATGCCTCTCTTTCCCCATGGGTACTCAGGGCCTTACCTCGAGGCAAGGACTCACGTTGAGATTCCCTTTAGCTCTAGAGCATGGCAAGATGCGCCCCACCCCGGCCAATGAAGCTCCGTGTGTAGCCAGAGAAAACTCATTTTCTTCCCAGACCCAAGCCTACAGTGGCCAGGGGCCTGTCAACAGCAGAGAATTTCAGGGAGCTTCACGAAAGCAAGAATGGAGCTTTCCAAACGGAAAGCAAGGCTAGTCCCATCATGCCCCCATTTCCATGGGCACAGGCAGCATACATCTCTGTGGTTTTTAACAAGTCAAATGAGACACAGAGTACACAGTTGTTGCTTCCCTGAATCAACTTCTCGAGGCAGGGTGTTCTGCATCTAGTGAACGGCCTCACCAAGGAAAGCCCTAGCTAGGCTTCTGGGCCCGTGCCTCTTCAAAAGCCTGCCATGCTACAGGAAAAACTGTGCTTTAGTTGCAATAGAAACGAGGTCGTCTTTCTTCAGGAGGCAGGGTGACTTCAGGTAGGAGGTCCTGAATGGAAGGAGAAGCTTACTGTTTCTCTCTGTACAGCTCAAACTAGGGAATGAGAGCGACTTCCACGGCCTGTTGGAACTTGCTTAACGGTGCTCGTGAACCTGTGCGATTGCTGGCTAAAGCAAAATGTTCCAATAAGAGTGCACTGTGCTGCCCTACACTCGGCATACATACTGTGAGTCGGAAAGCTCCTGGCCTGGCTATTGCTTAGAAGGGCCAGGGGAGCGTGAGGGTACTCAGTGTTCTTGCAGGGAATAGGGTTTCCAGGCGAGGCACATAGGTGTCCTGAAAAGCGTACTGGCTTTAAAATGCTGAAGATAAGCGACTGCGGCCTCATAGAAACTGCTACACGCCTCTGCTTCTGCATAGCATTTCATGGCCTTACCTCGAGGCAAGTTCTCACGTTTCTTGCCCTGTGAGCGACACAGCATGTTAAGATGCTGTATTTCTCCTTGAAGAGAGTGACTTCAGGAACTAGGTCCTCGGTAAATTCGAAGCAGAGTGTTTTCTCAGGGCAGCTCAGACGAGGGCAATGTCGAAGACTTCCAGGGCATGTTGGACTGCCTAGAAATGTGGTTCTGATGCTGTTCGAGTGCTCTGGAAATGTAGCCCTCCTGAAGTAAAGTACAGTGTGTTGCCCGAGACTCTGCAGACACAAAGAGCCTCCGTGGGAGGTATGGGACTCAATGCTGCTCAGCAGGCCCACAGGGGTGTGGAGGGAGTCAGTGATCTTGGAACCAAAATGATGCTCACCCGAAGGACCTAGGCCTCCTGAAAAGGGTACTTCCTTTAAAATAAAACAGACCTCCACTAAGAGCTCATGGAAAGAGCTGCATGCTTCCCTTTCTGCAGGGCTACTCAGGGCCTTACCTCGAGGCAAGGACTCACGTTGAGATTCCCTTTAGCTCTAGAGCATGGCAAGGTGAGCCCCACCCTGGCCTATGAAGCTCCGTGTGTACCCAGGAAAACTCATTTTCTTCCCAGACCCATGCCTACAGTGGCCAGAGGCCTGTCAACAGCAGAGAATTTCAGGGAGCTTCACGGCAGCAAGAATGGAGGTTTCCAAACGGAAAGCAAGGCTAGTCCCATCATGCCCCCATTTCCATGGGTACAGGCAGCATACATCTCTGTGGTTTTTAACAAGTCAAAAGAGACACCGAGTACACACTGGTTGCTTCCCTGAATCAACTTCTCGAGGAAGGGTGTTCTGCATCTAGTGAACGGCCTCACCAAGGAACGCCCTAGCAAGGCCACTGGGCCCAGGGCCTCACCAAGGAACGCCCTAGGCAAGCCACTTGGCCCGTGCCTTTTCAAAAGCCTGCAGTGGTACGGGAAAAACTGGGCTTTAGTTGCAAAAGGAAAGCAAGCCGTCTTTCTCCTGGAGGCAGGGTGACTTCAGGTAGGAGGTCCTGATTGGAAGGAGAAGCCTAGTGTTTTTCTCTGTGCAGCTCAGACTAGGGATTGAGTGCGATTTCCACGGCATGTTGGAACTTGTTTGAACGTTGCTCTTGAACCTGTGCGAGTGCTGTGAATCAAGATATCACAAGAAAGAGTGCAGTGTGTTGCCCATGACTCAGCAGACACAGAGGACCTCCGTGGGACCTATGGGCCTCGTTGTTGTTCAGCGGGCCTACAGGGGTGTGGAGGTACTCAGTGATCTTGGAACTAAAATGATGCTCACCCGAGGGGGTTAGGAGTCCTGAAAAGGGTACTTCCTTTAAAATAAAGCAAAATAGCGACTAAGAGCACATGGAAAGAGCTGCATGCCTCCCTTTCTGCATGGCCACTCGGGGCCTGACCACGAGGCAAGGACAGATCTGAGATTCCCTTTAACTCTAGAGCATGGCAAGATGAGTCCCACCGCGGACTATGAAGCACACTGTGTAGCCAGAGAAAACACATTTTCTTCCCAGACCAATGCGTACAATAGCCAGGGGCCTGTGAACAGCAGAGAATTTCAGGGAGCTTCAAGGCAGCATGAATGGAGCTATCAAAATGGATAAGGAAGTCTACTACCAACATGAGCCCATTTCCATAGGCACAAACAGCATACATCCCTGTGGTTTCAAAGAACTCAAAAGAGACACAGAGTACACACTGGTTCCTTCCCTGAATCAAATTCTCGAGGCAGGGTGTTCTGCATGTAGTGAGCCGCCTCAACCAAGGAACGCCCTAGTTAGGCCTGGGGCCGGTGCCTCTTCAAAAGCCTGAAAAGCGTACTGGCGTTAAAATGCTGAAGATAAGCGACTACGGCCTCATGGAAACTGCTACACGCCCGGGTGCTACAGGAAAGACTGTGCTTTAGTTGCAATACGAACGCAACCGATTTTTTCCTGGAGGCAGGGTGACTTGAGGTAGGAGGTCCTGGAAAGAAGGCGAAGCCTAGTGTTTTTCTCAGTTCAGCTCAGACTAGGGAATGTGTGAGACTTCCACAGCAAGTTGGAGCTTGCCAAAACGGTGCTCGTGAACCTGTGCGAGTGCTGTGAATCAAGATATCACAAGAAAGAGTGCTGTGTGTTGCCCATGACTCAGCAGACACAGAGGACCTCCGTGGGACCTATGGGCCTCGTTGTTGTTCAGCGGGCCTACAGGGGTGTGGAGGTACTCAGTGATCTTGGAACTAAAATGATGCTCACCCGAGGGGGTTAGGAGTCCTGAAAAGGGTACTTCCTTTAAAATAAAGCAAAATAGCGACTAAGAGCACATGGAAAGAGCTGCATGCCTCCCTTTCTGCATGGCCACTCGTGGCCTCACCACGAGGCAAGGACAGATCTGAGTTTCCCCTTAACTCTAGAGCATGGCAAGATGAGTCCCACCGCGGACTATGAAGCACACTGTGTAGCCAGAGAAAACACATTTTCTTCCCAGACCAATGCGTACAATAGCCAGGGGCCTGTGAACAGCAGAGAATTTCAGGGAGCTTCAAGGCAGCCTGATTGGAGCTATCAAAATGGATAAGGAAGTCTACTACCAACATGAGCCCATTTCCATAGGCAAAAACAGCATGCATCCCTGTGGTTTCAAAGAACTCAAAAGAGACACAGAGTACACACTGGTTCCTTCCCTGAATCAAATTCTAGAGGCAGGGTGTTCTGCATGTAGTGAACCGCCTCAACCAAGGAACGCCCTAGTTAGGCCTGGGGCCGGTGCCTCTTCAAAAGCCTGAAAAGCGTACTGGCGTTAAAATGCTGAAGATAAGCGCCTACGGCCTCATGGAAACTGCTACACGCCCGGGTGCTACAGGAAAGACTGTGCTTTAGTTGCAATACGAACGCAACCGATTTTTTCCTGGAGGCAGGGTGACTTGAGGTAGGAGGTCCTGGAAGGAAAGCGAAGCCTAGTGTTTTTCTCAGTTCAGCTCAGACTAAGGAATGTGTGAGACTTCCACAGCAAGTTGGATCTTGCCAAAACAGTGCTCGTGAACCTGTGCGAGTGCTGTGAATCAAGATATCACAAGAGGGAGTGCAGTGTGTTGCCCATGATTCAGCAGACACAGAGGACCCCTGAGGACCTATGGGCCACGTTGTTCTCATCAAGCCTACAGAGGTGTGGAGGTAGTCAGGGATATTGGAACGAAAATGCTCCCTCGAGGGTCCTAGGAGTGCTGAAAAGGGTCCTTCCTTTAAAATAAAACAGAACAGCGACTATGAGCTCATGGAAAGAGCTGCATGCCTCTCTTTCCCCATGGGTACTCAGGGCCTTACCTCGAGGCAAGGACTCACGTTGAGATTCCCTTTAGCTCTAGAGCATGGCAAGATGCGCCCCACCCCGGCCAATGAAGCTCCGTGTGTAGCCAGAGAAAACTCATTTTCTTCCCAGACCCAAGCCTACAGTGGCCAGGGGCCTGTCAACAGCAGAGAATTTCAGGGAGCTTCACGAAAGCAAGAATGGAGCTTTCCAAACGGAAAGCAAGGCTAGTCCCTTCATGCCCCCATTTCCATGGGCACAGGCAGCATACATCTCTGTGGTTTTTAACAAGTCAAATGAGACACAGAGTACACAGTTGTTGCTTCCCTGAATCAACTTCTCGAGGCAGGGTGTTCTGCATCTAGTGAACGGCCTCACCAAGGAAAGCCCTAGCTAGGCTTCTGGGCCCGTGCCTCTTCAAAAGCCTGCCATGCTACAGGAAAAACTGTGCTTTAGTTGCAATAGAAACGAGGTCGTCTTTCTTCAGGAGGCAGGGTGACTTCAGGTAGGAGGTCCTGAATGGAAGGAGAAGCTTACTGTTTCTCTCTGTACAGCTCAAACTAGGGAATGAGAGCGACTTCCACGGCCTGTTGGAACTTGCTTAACGGTGCTCGTGAACCTGTGCGATTGCTGGCTAAAGCAAAATGTTCCAATAAGAGTGCACTGTGCTGCCCTACACTCGGCATACATACTGTGAGTCGGAAAGCTCCTGGCCTGGCTATTGCTTAGAAGGGCCAGGGGAGCGTGAGGGTACTCAGTGTTCTTGCAGGGAATAGGGTTTCCAGGCGAGGCACATAGGTGTCCTGAAAAGCGTACTGGCTTTAAAATGCTGAAGATAAGCGACTGCGGCCTCATAGAAACTGCTACACGCCTCTGCTTCTGCATAGCATTTCATGGCCTTACCTCGAGGCAAGTTCTCACGTTTCTTGCCCTGTGAGCGACACAGCATGTTAAAATGCTGTATTTTTCCTTGAAGAGAGTGACTTCAGGAACTAGGTCCTCGGTAAATTCGAAGCAGAGTGTTTTCTCAGGGCAGCTCAGACGAGGGCAATGTCGAAGACTTCCAGGGCATGTTGGACTGCCTAGAAATGTGGTTCTGATGCTGTTCGAGTGCTCTGGAAATGTAGCCCTCCTGAAGTAAAGTACAGTGTGTTGCCCGAGACTCTGCAGACACAAAGAGCCTCCGTGGGAGGTATGGGACTCAATGCTGCTCAGCAGGCCCACAGGGGTGTGGAGGGAGTCAGTGATCTTGGAACCAAAATGATGCTCACCCGAAGGACCTAGGCCTCCTGAAAAGGGTACTTCCTTTAAAATAAAACAGACCTCCACTAAGAGCTCATGGAAAGAGCTGCATGCTTCCCTTTCTGCAGGGCTACTCAGGGCCTTACCTCGAGGCAAGGACTCACGTTGAGATTCCCTTTAGCTCTAGAGCATGGCAAGGTGAGCCCCACCCTGGCCTATGAAGCTCCGTGTGTACCCAGGAAAACTCATTTTCTTCCCAGACCCATGCCTACAGTGGCCAGAGGCCTGTCAACAGCAGAGAATTTCAGGGAGCTTCACGGCAGCAAGAATGGAGGTTTCCAAACGGAAAGCAAGGCTAGCCCCATCATGCCCCCATTTCCATGGGTACAGGCAGCATACATCTCTGTGGTTTTTAACAAGTCAAAAGAGACACCGAGTACACACTGGTTGCTTCCCTGAATCAACTTCTCGAGGAAGGGTGTTCTGCATCTAGTGAACGGCCTCACCAAGGAACGCCCTAGCAAGGCCACTGGGCCCAGGGCCTCACCAAGGAACGCCCTAGGCAAGCCACTTGGCCCGTGCCTTTTCAAAAGCCTGCAGTGGTACGGGAAAAACTGGGCTTTAGTTGCAAAAGGAAAGCAAGCCGTCTTTCTCCTGGAGGCAGGGTGACTTCAGGTAGGAGGTCCTGATTGGAAGGAGAAGCCTAGTGTTTTTCTCTGTGCAGCTCAGACTAGGGATTGAGTGCGATTTCCACGGCATGTTGGAACTTGTTTGAACGTTGCTCTTGAACCTGTGCGAGTGCTATGAATCAAGATATCACAAGAAAGAGTGCAGTGTGTTGCCCATGACTCAGCAGACACAGAGGACCTCCGTGGGACCTATGGGCCTCGTTGTTGTTCAGCGGGCCTACAGGGGTGTGGAGGTACTCAGTGATCTTGGAACTAAAATGATGCTCACCCGAGGGGGTTAGGAGTCCTGAAAAGGGTACTTCCTTTAAAATAAAGCAAAATAGCGACTAAGAGCACATGGAAAGAGCTGCATGCCTCCCTTTCTGCATGGCCACTCGGGGCCTGACCACGAGGCAAGGACAGATCTGAGATTCCCTTTAACTCTAGAGCATGGCAAGATGAGTCCCACCGCGGACTATGAAGCACACTGTGTAGCCAGAGAAAACACATTTTCTTCCCAGACCAATGCGTACAATAGCCAGGGGCCTGTGAACAGCAGAGAATTTCAGGGAGCTTCAAGGCAGCATGAATGGAGCTATCAAAATGGATAAGGAAGTCTACTACCAACATGAGCCCATTTCCATAGGCACAAACAGCATACATCCCTGTGGTTTCAAAGAACTCAAAAGAGACACAGAGTACACACTGGTTCCTTCCCTGAATCAAATTCTCGAGGCAGGGTGTTCTGCATGTAGTGAGCCGCCTCAACCAAGGAACGCCCTAGTTAGGCCTGGGGCCGGTGCCTCTTCAAAAGCCTGAAAAGCGTACTGGCGTTAAAATGCTGAAGATAAGCGACTACGGCCTCATGGAAACTGCTACACGCCCGGGTGCTACAGGAAAGACTGTGCTTTAGTTGCAATACGAACGCAACCGATTTTTTCCTGGAGGCAGGGTGACTTGAGGTAGGAGGTCCTGGAAAGAAGGCGAAGCCTAGTGTTTTTCTCAGTTCAGCTCAGACTAGGGAATGTGTGAGACTTCCACAGCAAGTTGGAGCTTGCCAAAACGGTGCTCGTGAACCTGTGCGAGTGCTGTGAATCAAGATATCACAAGAAAGAGTGCTGTGTGTTGCCCATGACTCAGCAGACACAGAGGACCTCCGTGGGACCTATGGGCCTCGTTGTTGTTCAGCGGGCCTACAGGGGTGTGGAGGTACTCAGTGATCTTGGAACTAAAATGATGCTCACCCGAGGGGGTTAGGAGTCCTGAAAAGGGTACTTCCTTTAAAATAAAGCAAAATAGCGACTAAGAGCACATGGAAAGAGCTGCATGCCTCCCTTTCTGCATGGCCACTCGTGGCCTCACCACGAGGCAAGGACAGATCTGAGATTCCCTTTAACTCTAGAGCATGGCAAGATGAGTCCCACCGCGGACTATGAAGCACACTGTGTAGCCAGAGAAAACACATTTTCTTCCCAGACCAATGCGTACAATAGCCAGGGGCCTGTGAACAGCAGAGAATTTCAGGGAGCTTCAAGGCAGCCTGATTGGAGCTATCAAAATGGATAAGGAAGTCTACTACCAACATGAGCCCATTTCCATAGGCAAAAACAGCATGCATCCCTGTGGTTTCAAAGAACTCAAAAGAGACACAGAGTACACACTGGTTCCTTCCCTGAATCAAATTCTAGAGGCAGGGTGTTCTGCATGTAGTGAACCGCCTCAACCAAGGAACGCCCTAGTTAGGCCTGGGGCCGGTGCCTCTTCAAAAGCCTGAAAAGCGTACTGGCGTTAAAATGCTGAAGATAAGCGACTACGGCCTCATGGAAACTGGTACACGCCCGGGTGCTACAGGAAAGACTGTGCTTTAGTTGCAATACGAACGCAACCGATTTTTTCCTGGAGGCAGGGTGACTTGAGGTAGGAGGTCCTGGAAGGAAAGCGAAGCCTAGTGTTTTTCTCAGTTCAGCTCAGACTAAGGAATGTGTGAGACTTCCACAGCAAGTTGGATCTTGCCAAAACAGTGCTCGTGAACCTGTGCGAGTGCTGTGAATCAAGATATCACAAGAGGGAGTGCAGTGTGTTGCCCATGATTCAGCAGACACAGAGGACCTCCGAGGACCTTTGGGCCACGTTGTTCTCATCAAGCCTACAGAGGTGTGGAGGTAGTCAGGGATATTGGAACGAAAATGCTCCCTCGAGGGTCCTAGGAGTGCTGAAAAGGGTCCTTCCTTTAAAATAAAACAGAACAGCGACTATGAGCTCATGGAAAGAGCTGCATGCCTCTCTTTCCCCATGGGTACTCAGGGCCTTACCTCGAGGCAAGGACTCACGTTGAGATTCCCTTTAGCTCTAGAGCATGGCAAGATGCGCCCCACCCCGGCCAATGAAGCTCCGTGTGTAGCCAGAGAAAACTCATTTTCTTCCCAGACCCAAGCCTACAGTGGCCAGGGGCCTGTCAACAGCAGAGAATTTCAGGGAGCTTCACGAAAGCAAGAATGGAGCTTTCCAAACGGAAAGCAAGGCTAGTCCCATCATGTCCCCATTTCCATGGGCACAGGCAGCATACAGCTCTGTGGTTTTTAACAAGTCAAATGAGACACAGAGTACACAGTTGTTGCTTCCCTGAATCAACTTCTCGAGGCAGGGTGTTCTGCATCTAGTGAACGGCCTCACCAAGGAAAGCCCTAGCTAGGCTTCTGGGCCCGTGCCTCTTCAAAAGCCTGCCATGCTACAGGAAAAACTGTGCTTTAGTTGCAATAGAAACGAGGTCGTCTTTCTTCAGGAGGCAGGGTGACTTCAGGTAGGAGGTCCTGAATGGAAGGAGAAGCTTACTGTTTCTCTCTGTACAGCTCAAACTAGGGAATGAGAGCGACTTCCACGGCCTGTTGGAACTTGCTTAACGGTGCTCGTGAACCTGTGCGATTGCTGGCTAAAGCAAAATGTTCCAATAAGAGTGCACTGTGCTGCCCTACACTCGGCATACATACTGTGAGTCGGAAAGCTCCTGGCCTGGCTATTGCTTAGAAGGGCCAGGGGAGCGTGAGGGTACTCAGTGTTCTTGCAGGGAATAGGGTTTCCAGGCGAGGCACATAGGTGTCCTGAAAAGCGTACTGGCTTTAAAATGCTGAAGATAAGCGACTGCGGCCTCATAGAAACTGCTACACGCCTCTGCTTCTGCATAGCATTTCATGGCCTTACCTCGAGGCAAGTTCTCACGTTTCTTGCCCTGTGAGCGACACAGCATGTTAAGATGCTGTATTTCTCCTTGAAGAGAGTGACTTCAGGAACTAGGTCCTCGGTAAATTCGAAGCAGAGTGTTTTCTCAGGGCAGCTCAGACGAGGGCAATGTCGAAGACTTCCAGGGCATGTTGGACTGCCTAGAAATGTGGTTCTGATGCTGTTCGAGTGCTCTGGAAATGTAACCCTCCTGAAGTAAAGTACAGTGTGTTGCCCGAGACTCTGCAGACACAAAGAGCCTCCGTGGGAGGTATGGGACTCAATGCTGCTCAGCAGGCCCACAGGGGTGTGGAGGGAGTCAGTGATCTTGGAACCAAAATGATGCTCACCCGAAGGACCTAGGCCTCCTGAAAAGGGTACTTCCTTTAAAATAAAACAGACCTCCACTAAGAGCTCATGGAAAGAGCTGCATGCTTCCCTTTCTGCAGGGCTACTCAGGGCCTTACCTCGAGGCAAGGACGCACGTTGAGATTCCCTTTAGCTCTAGAGCATGGCAAGGTGAGCCCCACCCTGGCCTATGAAGCTCCGTGTGTACCCAGGAAAACTCATTTTCTTCCCAGACCCATGCCTACAGTGGCCAGAGGCCTGTCAACAGCAGAGAATTTCAGGGAGCTTCACGGCAGCAAGAATGGAGGTTTCCAAACGGAAAGCAAGGCTAGTCCCATCATGCCCCCATTTCCATGGGTACAGGCAGCATACATCTCTGTGGTTTTTAACAAGTCAAAAGAGACACCGAGTACACACTGGTTGCTTCCCTGAATCAACTTCTCGAGGAAGGGTGTTCTGCATCTAGTGAACGGCCTCACCAAGGAACGCCCTAGCAAGGCCACTGGGCCCAGGGCCTCACCAAGGAACGCCCTAGGCAAGCCACTTGGCCCGTGCCTTTTCAAAAGCCTGCAGTGGTACGGGAAAAACTGGGCTTTAGTTGCAAAAGGAAAGCAAGCCGTCTTTCTCCTGGAGGCAGGGTGACTTCAGGTAGGAGGTCCTGATTGGAAGGAGAAGCCTAGTGTTTTTCTCTGTGCAGCTCAGACTAGGGATTGAGTGCGATTTCCACGGCATGTTGGAACTTGCTTGAACGTTGCTCTTGAACCTGTGCGAGTGCTGTGAATCAAGATATCACAAGAAAGAGTGCAGTGTGTTGCCCATGACTCAGCAGACACAGAGGACCTCCGTGGGACCTATGGGCCTCGTTGTTGTTCAGCGGGCCTACAGGGGTGTGGAGGTACTCAGTGATCTTGGAACTAAAATGATGCTCACCCGAGGGGGTTAGGAGTCCTGAAAAGGGTACTTCCTTTAAAATAAAGCAAAATAACGACTAAGAGCACATGGAAAGAGCTGCATGCCTCCCTTTCTGCATGGCCACTCGGGGCCTGACCACGAGGCAAGGACAGATCTGAGATTCCCTTTAACTCTAGAGCATGGCAAGATGAGTCCCACCGCGGACTATGAAGCACACTGTGTAGCCAGAGAAAACACATTTTCTTCCCAGACCAATGCGTACAATAGCCAGGGGCCTGTGAACAGCAGAGAATTTCAGGGAGCTTCAAGGCAGCATGAATGGAGCTATCAAAATGGATAAGGAAGTCTACTACCAACATGAGCCCATTTCCATAGGCACAAACAGCATACATCCCTGTGGTTTCAAAGAACTCAAAAGAGACACAGAGTACACACTGGTTCCTTCCCTGAATCAAATTCTCGAGGCAGGGTGTTCTGCATGTAGTGAGCCGCCTCAACCAAGGAACGCCCTAGTTAGGCCTGGGGCCGGTGCCTCTTCAAAAGCCTGAAAAGCGTACTGGCGTTAAAATGCTGAAGATAAGCGACTACGGCCTCATGGAAACTGCTACACGCCCGGGTGCTACAGGAAAGACTGTGCTTTAGTTGCAATACGAACGCAACCGATTTTTTCCTGGAGGCAGGGTGACTTGAGGTAGGAGGTCCTGGAAAGAAGGCGAAGCCTAGTGTTTTTCTCAGTTCAGCTCAGACTAGGGAATGTGTGAGACTTCCACAGCAAGTTGGAGCTTGCCAAAACGGTGCTCGTGAACCTGTGCGAGTGCTGTGAATCAAGATATCACAAGAAAGAGTGCTGTGTGTTGCCCATGACTCAGCAGACACAGAGGACCTCCGTGGGACCTATGGGCCTCGTTGTTGTTCAGCGGGCCTACAGGGGTGTGGAGGTACTCAGTGATCTTGGAACTAAAATGATGCTCACCCGAGGGGGTTAGGAGTCCTGAAAAGGGTACTTCCTTTAAAATAAAGCCAAATAGCGACTAAGAGCACATGGAAAGAGCTGCATGCCTCCCTTTCTGCATGGCCACTCGTGGCCTCACCACGAGGCAAGGACAGATCTGAGATTCCCTTTAACTCTAGAGCATGGCAAGATGAGTCCCACCGCGGACTATGAAGCACACTGTGTAGCCAGAGAAAACACATTTTCTTCCCAGACCAATGCGTACAATAGCCAGGGGCCTGTGAACAGCAGAGAATTTCAGGGAGCTTCAAGGCAGCCTGATTGGAGCTATCAAAATGGATAAGGAAGTCTACTACCAACATGAGCCCATTTCCATAGGCAAAAACAGCATGCATCCCTGTGGTTTCAAAGAACTCAAAAGAGACACAGAGTACACACTGGTTCCTTCCCTGAATCAAATTCTAGAGGCAGGGTGTTCTGCATGTAGTGAACCGCCTCAACCAAGGAACGCCCTAGTTAGGCCTGGGGCCGGTGCCTCTTCAAAAGCCTGAAAAGCGTACTGGCGTTAAAATGCTGAAGATAAGCGCCTACGGCCTCATGGAAACTGCTACACGCCCGGGTGCTACAGGAAAGACTGTGCTTTAGTTGCAATACGAACGCAACCGATTTTTTCCTGGAGGCAGGGTGACTTGAGGTAGGAGGTCCTGGAAGGAAAGCGAAGCCTAGTGTTTTTCTCAGTTCAGCTCAGACTAAGGAATGTGTGAGACTTCCACAGCAAGTTGGATCTTGCCAAAACAGTGCTCGTGAACCTGTGCGAGTGCTGTGAATCAAGATATCACAAGAGGGAGTGCAGTGTGTTGCCCATGATTCAGCAGACACAGAGGACCTCCGAGGACCTTTGGGCCACGTTGTTCTCATCAAGCCTACAGAGGTGTGGAGGTAGTCAGGGATATTGGAACGAAAATGCTCCCTCGAGGGTCCTAGGAGTGCTGAAAAGGGTCCTTCCTTTAAAATAAAACAGAACAGCGACTATGAGCTCATGGAAAGTGCTGCATGCCTCTCTTTCCCCATGGGTACTCAGGGCCTTACCTCGAGGCAAGGACTCACGTTGAGATTCCCTTTAGCTCTAGAGCATGGCAAGATGCGCCCCACCCCGGCCAATGAAGCTCCGTGTGTAGCCAGAGAAAACTCATTTTCTTCCCAGACCCAAGCCTACAGTGGCCAGGGGCCTGTCAACAGCAGAGAATTTCAGGGAGCTTCACGAAAGCAAGAATGGAGCTTTCCAAACGGAAAGCAAGGCTAGTCCCATCATGCCCCCATTTCCATGGGCACAGGCAGCATACATCTCTGTGGTTTTTAACAAGTCAAATGAGACACAGAGTACACAGTTGTTGCTTCCCTGAATCAACTTCTCGAGGCAGGGTGTTCTGCATCTAGTGAACGGCCTCACCAAGGAAAGCCCTAGCTAGGCTTCTGGGCCCGTGCCTGCCATGCTACAGGAAAAACTGTGCTTTAGTTGCAATAGAAACGAGGTCGTCTTTCTTCAGGAGGCAGGGTGACTTCAGGTAGGAGGTCCTGAATGGAAGGAGAAGCTTACTGTTTCTCTCTGTACAGCTCAAACTAGGGAATGAGAGCGACTTCCACGGCCTGTTGGAACTTGCTTAACGGTGCTCGTGAACCTGTGCGATTGCTGGCTAAAGCAAAATGTTCCAATAAGAGTGCACTGTGCTGCCCTACACTCGGCATACATACTGTGAGTCGGAAAGCTCCTGGCCTGGCTATTGCTTAGAAGGGCCAGGGGAGCGTGAGGGTACTCAGTGTTCTTGCAGGGAATAGGGTTTCCAGGCGAGGCACATAGGTGTCCTGAAAAGCGTACTGGCTTTAAAATGCTGAAGATAAGCGACTGCGGCCTCATAGAAACTGCTACACGCCTCTGCTTCTGCATAGCATTTCATGGCCTTACCTCGAGGCAAGTTCTCACGTTTCTTGCCCTGTGAGCGACACAGCATGTTAAGATGCTGTATTTCTCCTTGAAGAGAGTGACTTCAGGAACTAGGTCCTCGGTAAATTCGAAGCAGAGTGTTTTCTCAGGGCAGCTCAGACGAGGGCAATGTCGAAGACTTCCAGGGCATGTTGGACTGCCTAGAAATGTGGTTCTGATGCTGTTCGAGTGCTCTGGAAATGTAGCCCTCCTGAAGTAAAGTACAGTGTGTTGCCCGAGACTCTGCAGACACAAAGAGCCTCCGTGGGAGGTATGGGACTCAATGCTGCTCAGCAGGCCCACAGGGGTGTGGAGGGAGTCAGTGATCTTGGAACCAAAATGATGCTCACCCGAAGGACCTAGGCCTCCTGAAAAGGGTACTTCCTTTAAAATAAAACAGACCTCCACTAAGAGCTCATGGAAAGAGCTGCATGCTTCCCTTTCTGCAGGGCTACTCAGGGCCTTACCTCGAGGCAAGGACTCACGTTGAGATTCCCTTTAGCTCTAGAGCATGGCAAGGTGAGCCCCACCCTGGCCTATGAAGCTCCGTGTGTACCCAGGAAAACTCATTTTCTTCCCAGACCCATGCCTACAGTGGCCAGAGGCCTGTCAACAGCAGAGAATTTCAGGGAGCTTCACGGCAGCAAGAATGGAGGTTTCCAAACGGAAAGCAAGGCTAGTCCCATCATGCCCCCATTTCCATGGGTACAGGCAGCATACATCTCTGTGGTTTTTAACAAGTCAAAAGAGACACCGAGTACACACTGGTTGCTTCCCTGAATCAACTTCTCGAGGAAGGGTGTTCTGCATCTAGTGAACGGCCTCACCAAGGAACGCCCTAGCAAGGCCACTGGGCCCAGGGCCTCACCAAGGAACGCCCTAGGCAAGCCACTTGGCCCGTGCCTTTTCAAAAGCCTGCAGTGGTACGGGAAAAACTGGGCTTTAGTTGCAAAAGGAAAGCAAGCCGTCTTTCTCCTGGAGAAAGCAGACACAGAGGACCTCCGTGGGACCTATGGGCCTCGTTGTTGTTCAGCGGGCCTACAGGGGTGTGGAGGTACTCAGTGATCTTGGAACTAAAATGATGCTCACCCGAGGGGGTTAGGAGTCCTGAAAAGGGTACTTCCTTTAAAATAAAGCCAAATAGCGACTAAGAGCACATGGAAAGAGCTGCATGCCTCCCTTTCTGCATGGCCACTCGTGGCCTCACCACGAGGCAAGGACAGATCTGAGTTTCCCTTTAACTCTAGAGCATGGCAAGATGAGTCCCACCGCGGACTATGAAGCACACTGTGTAGCCAGAGAAAACACATTTTCTTCCCAGACCAATGCGTACAATAGCCAGGGGCCTGTGAACAGCAGAGAATTTCAGGGAGCTTCAAGGCAGCCTGATTGGAGCTATCAAAATGGATAAGGAAGTCTACTACCAACATGAGCCCATTTCCATAGGCAAAAACAGCATGCATCCCTGTGGTTTCAAAGAACTCAAAAGAGACACAGAGTACACACTGGTTCCTTCCCTGAATCAAATTCTAGAGGCAGGGTGTTCTGCATGTAGTGAACCGCCTCAACCAAGGAACGCCCTAGTTAGGCCTGGGGCCGGTGCCTCTTCAAAAGCCTGAAAAGCGTACTGGCGTTAAAATGCTGAAGATAAGCGCCTACGGCCTCATGGAAACTGCTACACGCCCGGGTGCTACAGGAAAGACTGTGCTTTAGTTGCAATACGAACGCAACCGATTTTTTCCTGGAGGCAGGGTGACTTGAGGTAGGAGGTCCTGGAAAGAAGGCGAAGCCTAGTGTTTTTCTCAGTTCAGCTCAGACTAGGGAATGTGTGAGACTTCCACAGCAAGTTGGAGCTTGCCAAAACGGTGCTCGTGAACCTGTGCGAGTGCTGTGAATCAAGATATCACAAGAAAGAGTGCTGTGTGTTGCCCATGACTCAGCAGACACAGAGGACCTCCGTGGGACCTATGGGCCTCGTTGTTGTTCAGCGGGCCTACAGGGGTGTGGAGGTACTCAGTGATCTTGGAACTAAAATGATGCTCACCCGAGGGGGTTAGGAGTCCTGAAAAGGGTACTTCCTTTAAAATAAAGCCAAATAGCGACTAAGAGCACATGGAAAGAGCTGCATGCCTCCCTTTCTGCATGGCCACTCGTGGCCTCACCACGAGGCAAGGACAGATCTGAGATTCCCTTTAACTCTAGAGCATGGCAAGATGAGTCCCACCGCGGACTATGAAGCACACTGTGTAGCCAGAGAAAACACATTTTCTTCCCAGACCAATGCGTACAATAGCCAGGGGCCTGTGAACAGCAGAGAATTTCAGGGAGCTTCAAGGCAGCCTGATTGGAGCTATCAAAATGGATAAGGAAGTCTACTACCAACATGAGCCCATTTCCATAGGCAAAAACAGCATGCATCCCTGTGGTTTCAAAGAACTCAAAAGAGACACAGAGTACACACTGGTTCCTTCCCTGAATCAAATTCTAGAGGCAGGGTGTTCTGCATGTAGTGAACCGCCTCAACCAAGGAACGCCCTAGTTAGGCCTGGGGCCGGTGCCTCTTCAAAAGCCTGAAAAGCGTACTGGCGTTAAAATGCTGAAGATAAGCGCCTACGGCCTCATGGAAACTGCTACACGCCCGGGTGCTACAGGAAAGACTGTGCTTTAGTTGCAATACGAACGCAACCGATTTTTTCCTGGAGGCAGGGTGACTTGAGGTAGGAGGTCCTGGAAGGAAAGCGAAGCCTAGTGTTTTTCTCAGTTCAGCTCAGACTAAGGAATGTGTGAGACTTCCACAGCAAGTTGGATCTTGCCAAAACAGTGCTCGTGAACCTGTGCGAGTGCTGTGAATCAAGATATCACAAGAGGGAGTGCAGTGTGTTGCCCATGATTCAGCAGACACAGAGGACCTCCGAGGACCTTTGGGCCACGTTGTTCTCATCAAGCCTACAGAGGTGTGGAGGTAGTCAGGGATATTGGAACGAAAATGCTCCCTCGAGGGTCCTAGGAGTGCTGAAAAGGGTCCTTCCTTTAAAATAAAACAGAACAGCGACTATGAGCTCATGGAAAGTGCTGCATGCCTCTCTTTCCCCATGGGTACTCAGGGCCTTACCTCGAGGCAAGGACTCACGTTGAGATTCCCTTTAGCTCTAGAGCATGGCAAGATGCGCCCCACCCCGGCCAATGAAGCTCCGTGTGTAGCCAGAGAAAACTCATTTTCTTCTCAGACCCAAGCCTACAGTGGCCAGGGGCCTGTCAACAGCAGAGAATTTCAGGGAGCTTCACGAAAGCAAGAATGGAGCTTTCCAAACGGAAAGCAAGGCTAGTCCCATCATGCCCCCATTTCCATGGGCACAGGCAGCATACATCTCTGTGGTTTTTAACAAGTCAAATGAGACACAGAGTACACAGTTGTTGCTTCCCTGAATCAACTTCTCGAGGCAGGGTGTTCTGCATCTAGTGAACGGCCTCACCAAGGAAAGCCCTAGCTAGGCTTCTGGGCCCGTGCCTGCCATGCTACAGGAAAAACTGTGCTTTAGTTGCAATAGAAACGAGGTCGTCTTTCTTCAGGAGGCAGGGTGACTTCAGGTAGGAGGTCCTGAATGGAAGGAGAAGCTTACTGTTTCTCTCTGTACAGCTCAAACTAGGGAATGAGAGCGACTTCCACGGCCTGTTGGAACTTGCTTAACGGTGCTCGTGAACCTGTGCGATTGCTGGCTAAAGCAAAATGTTCCAATAAGAGTGCACTGTGCTGCCCTACACTCGGCATACATACTGTGAGTCGGAAAGCTCCTGGCCTGGCTATTGCTTAGAAGGGCCAGGGGAGCGTGAGGGTACTCAGTGTTCTTGCAGGGAATAGGGTTTCCAGGCGAGGCACATAGGTGTCCTGAAAAGCGTACTGGCTTTAAAATGCTGAAGATAAGCGACTGCGGCCTCATAGAAACTGCTACACGCCTCTGCTTCTGCATAGCATTTCATGGCCTTACCTCGAGGCAAGTTCTCACGTTTCTTGCCCTGTGAGCGACACAGCATGTTAAGATGCTGTATTTCTCCTTGAAGAGAGTGACTTCAGGAACTAGGTCCTCGGTAAATTCGAAGCAGAGTGTTTTCTCAGGGCAGCTCAGACGAGGGCAATGTCGAAGACTTCCAGGGCATGTTGGACTGCCTAGAAATGTGGTTCTGATGCTGTTCGAGTGCTCTGGAAATGTAGCCCTCCTGAAGTAAAGTACAGTGTGTTGCCCGAGACTCTGCAGACACAAAGAGCCTCCGTGGGAGGTATGGGACTCAATGCTGCTCAGCAGGCCCACAGGGGTGTGGAGGGAGTCAGTGATCTTGGAACCAAAATGATGCTCACCCGAAGGACCTAGGCCTCCTGAAAAGGGTACTTCCTTTAAAATAAAACAGACCTCCACTAAGAGCTCATGGAAAGAGCTGCATGCTTCCCTTTCTGCAGGGCTACTCAGGGCCTTACCTCGAGGCAAGGACTCACGTTGAGATTCCCTTTAGCTCTAGAGCATGGCAAGGTGAGCCCCACCCTGGCCTATGAAGCTCCGTGTGTACCCAGGAAAACTCATTTTCTTCCCAGACCCATGCCTACAGTGGCCAGAGGCCTGTCAACAGCAGAGAATTTCAGGGAGCTTCACGGCAGCAAGAATGGAGGTTTCCAAACGGAAAGCAAGGCTAGTCCCATCATGCCCCCATTTCCATGGGTACAGGCAGCATACATCTCTGTGGTTTTTAACAAGTCAAAAGAGACACCGAGTACACACTGGTTGCTTCCCTGAATCAACTTCTCGAGGAAGGGTGTTCTGCATCTAGTGAACGGCCTCACCAAGGAACGCCCTAGCAAGGCCACTGGGCCCAGGGCCTCACCAAGGAACGCCCTAGGCAAGCCACTTGGCCCGTGCCTTTTCAAAAGCCTGCAGTGGTACGGGAAAAACTGGGCTTTAGTTGCAAAAGGAAAGCAAGCCGTCTTTCTCCTGGAGAAAGCAGACACAGAGGACCTCCGTGGGACCTATGGGCCTCGTTGTTGTTCAGCGGGCCTACAGGGGTGTGGAGGTACTCAGTGATCTTGGAACTAAAATGATGCTCACCCGAGGGGGTTAGGAGTCCTGAAAAGGGTACTTCCTTTAAAATAAAGCCAAATAGCGACTAAGAGCACATGGAAAGAGCTGCATGCCTCCCTTTCTGCATGGCCACTCGTGGCCTCACCACGAGGCAAGGACAGATCTGAGTTTCCCTTTAACTCTAGAGCATGGCAAGATGAGTCCCACCGCGGACTATGAAGCACACTGTGTAGCCAGAGAAAACACATTTTCTTCCCAGACCAATGCGTACAATAGCCAGGGGCCTGTGAACAGCAGAGAATTTCAGGGAGCTTCAAGGCAGCCTGATTGGAGCTATCAAAATGGATAAGGAAGTCTACTACCAACATGAGCCCATTTCCATAGGCAAAAACAGCATGCATCCCTGTGGTTTCAAAGAACTCAAAAGAGACACAGAGTACACACTGGTTCCTTCCCTGAATCAAATTCTAGAGGCAGGGTGTTCTGCATGTAGTGAACCGCCTCAACCAAGGAACGCCCTAGTTAGGCCTGGGGCCGGTGCCTCTTCAAAAGCCTGAAAAGCGTACTGGCGTTAAAATGCTGAAGATAAGCGCCTACGGCCTCATGGAAACTGCTACACGCCCGGGTGCTACAGGAAAGACTGTGCTTTAGTTGCAATACGAACGCAACCGATTTTTTCCTGGAGGCAGGGTGACTTGAGGTAGGAGGTCCTGGAAGGAAAGCGAAGCCTAGTGTTTTTCTCAGTTCAGCTCAGACTAAGGAATGTGTGAGACTTCCACAGCAAGTTGGATCTTGCCAAAACAGTGCTCGTGAACCTGTGCGAGTGCTGTGAATCAAGATATCACAAGAGGGAGTGCAGTGTGTTGCCCATGATTCAGCAGACACAGAGGACCTCCGAGGACCTTTGGGCCACGTTGTTCTCATCAAGCCTACAGAGGTGTGGAGGTAGTCAGGGATATTGGAACGAAAATGCTCCCTCGAGGGTCCTAGGAGTGCTGAAAAGGGTCCTTCCTTTAAAATAAAACAGAACAGCGACTATGAGCTCATGGAAAGTGCTGCATGCCTCTCTTTCCCCATGGGTACTCAGGGCCTTACCTCGAGGCAAGGACTCACGTTGAGATTCCCTTTAGCTCTAGAGCATGGCAAGATGCGCCCCACCCCGGCCAATGAAGCTCCGTGTGTAGCCAGAGAAAACTCATTTTCTTCTCAGACCCAAGCCTACAGTGGCCAGGGGCCTGTCAACAGCAGAGAATTTCAGGGAGCTTCACGAAAGCAAGAATGGAGCTTTCCAAACGGAAAGCAAGGCTAGTCCCATCATGCCCCCATTTCCATGGGCACAGGCAGCATACATCTCTGTGGTTTTTAACAAGTCAAATGAGACACAGAGTACACAGTTGTTGCTTCCCTGAATCAACTTCTCGAGGCAGGGTGTTCTGCATCTAGTGAACGGCCTCACCAAGGAAAGCCCTAGCTAGGCTTCTGGGCCCGTGCCTGCCATGCTACAGGAAAAACTGTGCTTTAGTTGCAATAGAAACGAGGTCGTCTTTCTTCAGGAGGCAGGGTGACTTCAGGTAGGAGGTCCTGAATGGAAGGAGAAGCTTACTGTTTCTCTCTGTACAGCTCAAACTAGGGAATGAGAGCGACTTCCACGGCCTGTTGGAACTTGCTTAACGGTGCTCGTGAACCTGTGCGATTGCTGGCTAAAGCAAAATGTTCCAATAAGAGTGCACTGTGCTGCCCTACACTCGGCATACATACTGTGAGTCGGAAAGCTCCTGGCCTGGCTATTGCTTAGAAGGGCCAGGGGAGCGTGAGGGTACTCAGTGTTCTTGCAGGGAATAGGGTTTCCAGGCGAGGCACATAGGTGTCCTGAAAAGCGTACTGGCTTTAAAATGCTGAAGATAAGCGACTGCGGCCTCATAGAAACTGCTACACGCCTCTGCTTCTGCATAGCATTTCATGGCCTTACCTCGAGGCAAGTTCTCACGTTTCTTGCCCTGTGAGCGACACAGCATGTTAAGATGCTGTATTTCTCCTTGAAGAGAGTGACTTCAGGAACTAGGTCCTCGGTAAATTCGAAGCAGAGTGTTTTCTCAGGGCAGCTCAGACGAGGGCAATGTCGAAGACTTCCAGGGCATGTTGGACTGCCTAGAAATGTGGTTCTGATGCTGTTCGAGTGCTCTGGAAATGTAGCCCTCCTGAAGTAAAGTACAGTGTGTTGCCCGAGACTCTGCAGACACAAAGAGCCTCCGTGGGAGGTATGGGACTCAATGCTGCTCAGCAGGCCCACAGGGGTGTGGAGGGAGTCAGTGATCTTGGAACCAAAATGATGCTCACCCGAAGGACCTAGGCCTCCTGAAAAGGGTACTTCCTTTAAAATAAAACAGACCTCCACTAAGAGCTCATGGAAAGAGCTGCATGCTTCCCTTTCTGCAGGGCTACTCAGGGCCTTACCTCGAGGCAAGGACTCACGTTGAGATTCCCTTTAGCTCTAGAGCATGGCAAGGTGAGCCCCACCCTGGCCTATGAAGCTCCGTGTGTACCCAGGAAAACTCATTTTCTTCCCAGACCCATGCCTACAGTGGCCAGAGGCCTGTCAACAGCAGAGAATTTCAGGGAGCTTCACGGCAGCAAGAATGGAGGTTTCCAAACGGAAAGCAAGGCTAGTCCCATCATGCCCCCATTTCCATGGGTACAGGCAGCATACATCTCTGTGGTTTTTAACAAGTCAAAAGAGACACCGAGTACACACTGGTTGCTTCCCTGAATCAACTTCTCGAGGAAGGGTGTTCTGCATCTAGTGAACGGCCTCACCAAGGAACGCCCTAGCAAGGCCACTGGGCCCAGGGCCTCACCAAGGAACGCCCTAGGCAAGCCACTTGGCCCGTGCCTTTTCAAAAGCCTGCAGTGGTACGGGAAAAACTGGGCTTTAGTTGCAAAAGGAAAGCAAGCCGTCTTTCTCCTGGAGAAAGCAGACACAGAGGACCTCCGTGGGACCTATGGGCCTCGTTGTTGTTCAGCGGGCCTACAGGGGTGTGGAGGTACTCAGTGATCTTGGAACTAAAATGATGCTCACCCGAGGGGGTTAGGAGTCCTGAAAAGGGTACTTCCTTTAAAATAAAGCCAAATAGCGACTAAGAGCACATGGAAAGAGCTGCATGCCTCCCTTTCTGCATGGCCACTCGTGGCCTCACCACGAGGCAAGGACAGATCTGAGTTTCCCTTTAACTCTAGAGCATGGCAAGATGAGTCCCACCGCGGACTATGAAGCACACTGTGTAGCCAGAGAAAACACATTTTCTTCCCAGACCAATGCGTACAATAGCCAGGGGCCTGTGAACAGCAGAGAATTTCAGGGAGCTTCAAGGCAGCCTGATTGGAGCTATCAAAATGGATAAGGAAGTCTACTACCAACATGAGCCCATTTCCATAGGCAAAAACAGCATGCATCCCTGTGGTTTCAAAGAACTCAAAAGAGACACAGAGTACACACTGGTTCCTTCCCTGAATCAAATTCTAGAGGCAGGGTGTTCTGCATGTAGTGAACCGCCTCAACCAAGGAACGCCCTAGTTAGGCCTGGGGCCGGTGCCTCTTCAAAAGCCTGAAAAGCGTACTGGCGTTAAAATGCTGAAGATAAGCGCCTACGGCCTCATGGAAACTGCTACACGCCCGGGTGCTACAGGAAAGACTGTGCTTTAGTTGCAATACGAACGCAACCGATTTTTTCCTGGAGGCAGGGTGACTTGAGGTAGGAGGTCCTGGAAGGAAAGCGAAGCCTAGTGTTTTTCTCAGTTCAGCTCAGACTAAGGAATGTGTGAGACTTCCACAGCAAGTTGGATCTTGCCAAAACAGTGCTCGTGAACCTGTGCGAGTGCTGTGAATCAAGATATCACAAGAAAGAGTGCTGTGTGTTGCCCATGACTCAGCAGACACAGAGGACCTCCGTGGGACCTATGGGCCTCGTTGTTGTTCAGCGGGCCTAGAGGGGTGTGGAGGTACTCAGTGATCTTGGAACTAAAATGATGCTCACCCGAGGGGGTTAGGAGTCCTGAAAAGGGTACTTCCTTTAAAATAAAGCAAAATAGCGACTAAGAGCACATGGAAAGAGCTGCATGCCTCCCTTTCTGCATGGCCACTCGTGGCCTCACCACGAGGCAAGGACAGATCTGAGATTCCCTTTAACTCTAGAGCATGGCAAGATGAGTCCCACCGCGGACTATGAAGCACACTGTGTAGCCAGAGAAAACACATTTTCTTCCCAGACCAATGCGTACAATAGCCAGGGGCCTGTGAACAGCAGAGAATTTCAGGGAGCTTCAAGGCAGCCTGATTGGAGCTATCAAAATGGATAAGGAAGTCTACTACCAACATGAGCCCATTTCCATAGGCAAAAACAGCATGCATCCCTGTGGTTTCAAAGAACTCAAAAGAGACACAGAGTACACACTGGTTCCTTCCCTGAATCAAATTCTAGAGGCAGGGTGTTCTGCATGTAGTGAACCGCCTCAACCAAGGAACGCCCTAGTTAGGCCTGGGGCCGGTGCCTCTTCAAAAGCCTGAAAAGCGTACTGGCGTTAAAATGCTGAAGATAAGCGACTACGGCCTCATGGAAACTGCTACACGCCCGGGTGCTACAGGAAAGACTGTGCTTTAGTTGCAATACGAACGCAACCGATTTTTTCCTGGAGGCAGGGTGACTTGAGGTAGGAGGTCCTGGAAGGAAAGCGAAGCCTAGTGTTTTTCTCAGTTCAGCTCAGACTAAGGAATGTGTGAGACTTCCACAGCAAGTTGGATCTTGCCAAAACAGTGCTCGTGAACCTGTGCGAGTGCTGTGAATCAAGATATCACAAGAGGGAGTGCAGTGTGTTGCCCATGATTCAGCAGACACAGAGGACCTCCGAGGACCTTTGGGCCACGTTGTTCTCATCAAGCCTACAGAGGTGTGGAGGTAGTCAGGGATATTGGAACGAAAATGCTCCCTCGAGGGTCCTAGGAGTGCTGAAAAGGGTCCTTCCTTTAAAATAAAACAGAACAGCGACTATGAGCTCATGGAAAGAGCTGCATGCCTCTCTTTCCCCATGGGTACTCAGGGCCTTACCTCGAGGCAAGGACTCACGTTGAGATTCCCTTTAGCTCTAGAGCATGGCAAGATGCGCCCCACCCCGGCCAATGAAGCTCCGTGTGTAGCCAGAGAAAACTCATTTTCTTCCCAGACCCAAGCCTACAGTGGCCAGGGGCCTGTCAACAGCAGAGAATTTCAGGGAGCTTCACGAAAGCAAGAATGGAGCTTTCCAAACGGAAAGCAAGGCTAGTCCCATCATGCCCCCATTTCCATGGGCACAGGCAGCATACAGCTCTGTGGTTTTTAACAAGTCAAATGAGACACAGAGTACACAGTTGTTGCTTCCCTGAATCAACTTCTCGAGGCAGGGTGTTCTGCATCTAGTGAACGGCCTCACCAAGGAAAGCCCTAGCTAGGCTTCTGGGCCCGTGCCTCTTCAAAACCCTGCCATGCTACAGGAAAAACTGTGCTTTAGTTGCAATAGAAACGAGGTCGTCTTTCTTCAGGAGGCAGGGTGACTTCAGGTAGGAGGTCCTGAATGGAAGGAGAAGCTTACTGTTTCTCTCTGTACAGCTCAAACTAGGGAATGAGAGCGACTTCCACGGCCTGTTGGAACTTGCTTAACGGTGCTCGTGAACCTGTGCGATTGCTGGCTAAAGCAAAATGTTCCAATAAGAGTGCACTGTGCTGCCCTACACTCGGCATACATACTGTGAGTCGGAAAGCTCCTGGCCTGGCTATTGCTTAGAAGGGCCAGGGGAGCGTGAGGGTACTCAGTGTTCTTGCAGGGAATAGGGTTTCCAGGCGAGGCACATAGGTGTCCTGAAAAGCGTACTGGCTTTAAAATGCTGAAGATAAGCGACTGCGGCCTCATAGAAACTGCTACACGCCTCTGCTTCTGCATAGCATTTCATGGCCTTACCTCGAGGCAAGTTCTCACGTTTCTTGCCCTGTGAGCGACACAGCATGTTAAGATGCTGTATTTCTCCTTGAAGAGAGTGACTTCAGGAACTAGGTCCTCGGTAAATTCGAAGCAGAGTGTTTTCTCAGGGCAGCTCAGACGAGGGCAATGTCGAAGACTTCCAGGGCATGTTGGACTGCCTAGAAATGTGGTTCTGATGCTGTTCGAGTGCTCTGGAAATGTAACCCTCCTGAAGTAAAGTACAGTGTGTTGCCCGAGACTCTGCAGACACAAAGAGCCTCCGTGGGAGGTATGGGACTCAATGCTGCTCAGCAGGCCCACAGGGGTGTGGAGGGAGTCAGTGATCTTGGAACCAAAATGATGCTCACCCGAAGGACCTAGGCCTCCTGAAAAGGGTACTTCCTTTAAAATAAAACAGACCTCCACTAAGAGCTCATGGAAAGAGCTGCATGCTTCCCTTTCTGCAGGGCTACTCAGGGCCTTACCTCGAGGCAAGGACTCACGTTGAGATTCCCTTTAGCTCTAGAGCATGGCAAGGTGAGCCCCACCCTGGCCTATGAAGCTCCGTGTGTACCCAGGAAAACTCATTTTCTTCCCAGACCCATGCCTACAGTGGCCAGAGGCCTGTCAACAGCAGAGAATTTCAGGGAGCTTCACGGCAGCAAGAATGGAGGTTTCCAAACGGAAAGCAAGGCTAGTCCCATCATGCCCCCATTTCCATGGGTACAGGCAGCATACATCTCTGTGGTTTTTAACAAGTCAAAAGAGACACCGAGTACACACTGGTTGCTTCCCTGAATCAACTTCTCGAGGAAGGGTGTTCTGCATCTAGTGAACGGCCTCACCAAGGAACGCCCTAGCAAGGCCACTGGGCCCAGGGCCTCACCAAGGAACGCCCTAGGCAAGCCACTTGGCCCGTGCCTTTTCAAAAGCCTGCAGTGGTACGGGAAAAACTGGGCTTTAGTTGCAAAAGGAAAGCAAGCCGTCTTTCTCCTGGAGGCAGGGTGACTTCAGGTAGGAGGTCCTGATTGGAAGGAGAAGCCTAGTGTTTTTCTCTGTGCAGCTCAGACTAGGGATTGAGTGCGATTTCCACGGCATGTTGGAACTTGCTTGAACGTTGCTCTTGAACCTGTGCGAGTGCTGTGAATCAAGATATCACAAGAAAGAGTGCAGTGTGTTGCCCATGACTCAGCAGACACAGAGGACCTCCGTGGGACCTATGGGCCTCGTTGTTGTTCAGCGGGCCTACAGGGGTGTGGAGGTACTCAGTGATCTTGGAACTAAAATGATGCTCACCCGAGGGGGTTAGGAGTCCTGAAAAGGGTACTTCCTTTAAAATAAAGCAAAATAACGACTAAGAGCACATGGAAAGAGCTGCATGCCTCCCTTTCTGCATGGCCACTCGGGGCCTGACCACGAGGCAAGGACAGATCTGAGATTCCCTTTAACTCTAGAGCATGGCAAGATGAGTCCCACCGCGGACTATGAAGCACACTGTGTAGCCAGAGAAAACACATTTTCTTCCCAGACCAATGCGTACAATAGCCAGGGGCCTGTGAACAGCAGAGAATTTCAGGGAGCTTCAAGGCAGCATGAATGGAGCTATCAAAATGGATAAGGAAGTCTACTACCAACATGAGCCCATTTCCATAGGCACAAACAGCATACATCCCTGTGGTTTCAAAGAACTCAAAAGAGACACAGAGTACACACTGGTTCCTTCCCTGAATCAAATTCTCGAGGCAGGGTGTTCTGCATGTAGTGAGCCGCCTCAACCAAGGAACGCCCTAGTTAGGCCTGGGGCCGGTGCCTCTTCAAAAGCCTGAAAAGCGTACTGGCGTTAAAATGCTGAAGATAAGCGCCTACGGCCTCATGGAAACTGCTACACGCCCGGGTGCTACAGGAAAGACTGTGCTTTAGTTGCAATACGAACGCAACCGATTTTTTCCTGGAGGCAGGGTGACTTGAGGTAGGAGGTCCTGGAAGGAAAGCGAAGCCTAGTGTTTTTCTCAGTTCAGCTCAGACTAAGGAATGTGTGAGACTTCCACAGCAAGTTGGATCTTGCCAAAACAGTGCTCGTGAACCTGTGCGAGTGCTGTGAATCAAGATATCACAAGAGGGAGTGCAGTGTGTTGCCCATGATTCAGCAGACACAGAGGACCTCCGAGGACCTTTGGGCCACGTTGTTCTCATCAAGCCTACAGAGGTGTGGAGGTAGTCAGGGATATTGGAACGAAAATGCTCCCTCGAGGGTCCTAGGAGTGCTGAAAAGGGTCCTTCCTTTAAAATAAAACAGAACAGCGACTATGAGCTCATGGAAAGTGCTGCATGCCTCTCTTTCCCCATGGGTACTCAGGGCCTTACCTCGAGGCAAGGACTCACGTTGAGATTCCCTTTAGCTCTAGAGCATGGCAAGATGCGCCCCACCCCGGCCAATGAAGCTCCGTGTGTAGCCAGAGAAAACTCATTTTCTTCCCAGACCCAAGCCTACAGTGGCCAGGGGCCTGTCAACAGCAGAGAATTTCAGGGAGCTTCACGAAAGCAAGAATGGAGCTTTCCAAACGGAAAGCAAGGCTAGTCCCATCATGCCCCCATTTCCATGGGCACAGGCAGCATACATCTCTGTGGTTTTTAACAAGTCAAATGAGACACAGAGTACACAGTTGTTGCTTCCCTGAATCAACTTCTCGAGGCAGGGTGTTCTGCATCTAGTGAACGGCCTCACCAAGGAAAGCCCTAGCTAGGCTTCTGGGCCCGTGCCTGCCATGCTACAGGAAAAACTGTGCTTTAGTTGCAATAGAAACGAGGTCGTCTTTCTTCAGGAGGCAGGGTGACTTCAGGTAGGAGGTCCTGAATGGAAGGAGAAGCTTACTGTTTCTCTCTGTACAGCTCAAACTAGGGAATGAGAGCGACTTCCACGGCCTGTTGGAACTTGCTTAACGGTGCTCGTGAACCTGTGCGATTGCTGGCTAAAGCAAAATGTTCCAATAAGAGTGCACTGTGCTGCCCTACACTCGGCATACATACTGTGAGTCGGAAAGCTCCTGGCCTGGCTATTGCTTAGAAGGGCCAGGGGAGCGTGAGGGTACTCAGTGTTCTTGCAGGGAATAGGGTTTCCAGGCGAGGCACATAGGTGTCCTGAAAAGCGTACTGGCTTTAAAATGCTGAAGATAAGCGACTGCGGCCTCATAGAAACTGCTACACGCCTCTGCTTCTGCATAGCATTTCATGGCCTTACCTCGAGGCAAGTTCTCACGTTTCTTGCCCTGTGAGCGACACAGCATGTTAAGATGCTGTATTTCTCCTTGAAGAGAGTGACTTCAGGAACTAGGTCCTCGGTAAATTCGAAGCAGAGTGTTTTCTCAGGGCAGCTCAGACGAGGGCAATGTCGAAGACTTCCAGGGCATGTTGGACTGCCTAGAAATGTGGTTCTGATGCTGTTCGAGTGCTCTGGAAATGTAGCCCTCCTGAAGTAAAGTACAGTGTGTTGCCCGAGACTCTGCAGACACAAAGAGCCTCCGTGGGAGGTATGGGACTCAATGCTGCTCAGCAGGCCCACAGGGGTGTGGAGGGAGTCAGTGATCTTGGAACCAAAATGATGCTCACCCGAAGGACCTAGGCCTCCTGAAAAGGGTACTTCCTTTAAAATAAAACAGACCTCCACTAAGAGCTCATGGAAAGAGCTGCATGCTTCCCTTTCTGCAGGGCTACTCAGGGCCTTACCTCGAGGCAAGGACTCACGTTGAGATTCCCTTTAGCTCTAGAGCATGGCAAGGTGAGCCCCACCCTGGCCTATGAAGCTCCGTGTGTACCCAGGAAAACTCATTTTCTTCCCAGACCCATGCCTACAGTGGCCAGAGGCCTGTCAACAGCAGAGAATTTCAGGGAGCTTCACGGCAGCAAGAATGGAGGTTTCCAAACGGAAAGCAAGGCTAGTCCCATCATGCCCCCATTTCCATGGGTACAGGCAGCATACATCTCTGTGGTTTTTAACAAGTCAAAAGAGACACCGAGTACACACTGGTTGCTTCCCTGAATCAACTTCTCGAGGAAGGGTGTTCTGCATCTAGTGAACGGCCTCACCAAGGAACGCCCTAGCAAGGCCACTGGGCCCAGGGCCTCACCAAGGAACGCCCTAGGCAAGCCACTTGGCCCGTGCCTTTTCAAAAGCCTGCAGTGGTACGGGAAAAACTGGGCTTTAGTTGCAAAAGGAAAGCAAGCCGTCTTTCTCCTGGAGAAAGCAGACACAGAGGACCTCCGTGGGACCTATGGGCCTCGTTGTTGTTCAGCGGGCCTACAGGGGTGTGGAGGTACTCAGTGATCTTGGAACTAAAATGATGCTCACCCGAGGGGGTTAGGAGTCCTGAAAAGGGTACTTCCTTTAAAATAAAGCCAAATAGCGACTAAGAGCACATGGAAAGAGCTGCATGCCTCCCTTTCTGCATGGCCACTCGTGGCCTCACCACGAGGCAAGGACAGATCTGAGTTTCCCTTTAACTCTAGAGCATGGCAAGATGAGTCCCACCGCGGACTATGAAGCACACTGTGTAGCCAGAGAAAACACATTTTCTTCCCAGACCAATGCGTACAATAGCCAGGGGCCTGTGAACAGCAGAGAATTTCAGGGAGCTTCAAGGCAGCCTGATTGGAGCTATCAAAATGGATAAGGAAGTCTACTACCAACATGAGCCCATTTCCATAGGCAAAAACAGCATGCATCCCTGTGGTTTCAAAGAACTCAAAAGAGACACAGAGTACACACTGGTTCCTTCCCTGAATCAAATTCTAGAGGCAGGGTGTTCTGCATGTAGTGAACCGCCTCAACCAAGGAACGCCCTAGTTAGGCCTGGGGCCGGTGCCTCTTCAAAAGCCTGAAAAGCGTACTGGCGTTAAAATGCTGAAGATAAGCGCCTACGGCCTCATGGAAACTGCTACACGCCCGGGTGCTACAGGAAAGACTGTGCTTTAGTTGCAATACGAACGCAACCGATTTTTTCCTGGAGGCAGGGTGACTTGAGGTAGGAGGTCCTGGAAGGAAAGCGAAGCCTAGTGTTTTTCTCAGTTCAGCTCAGACTAAGGAATGTGTGAGACTTCCACAGCAAGTTGGATCTTGCCAAAACAGTGCTCGTGAACCTGTGCGAGTGCTGTGAATCAAGATATCACAAGAAAGAGTGCTGTGTGTTGCCCATGACTCAGCAGACACAGAGGACCTCCGTGGGACCTATGGGCCTCGTTGTTGTTCAGCGGGCCTAGAGGGGTGTGGAGGTACTCAGTGATCTTGGAACTAAAATGATGCTCACCCGAGGGGGTTAGGAGTCCTGAAAAGGGTACTTCCTTTAAAATAAAGCAAAATAGCGACTAAGAGCACATGGAAAGAGCTGCATGCCTCCCTTTCTGCATGGCCACTCGTGGCCTCACCACGAGGCAAGGACAGATCTGAGATTCCCTTTAACTCTAGAGCATGGCAAGATGAGTCCCACCGCGGACTATGAAGCACACTGTGTAGCCAGAGAAAACACATTTTCTTCCCAGACCAATGCGTACAATAGCCAGGGGCCTGTGAACAGCAGAGAATTTCAGGGAGCTTCAAGGCAGCCTGATTGGAGCTATCAAAATGGATAAGGAAGTCTACTACCAACATGAGCCCATTTCCATAGGCAAAAACAGCATGCATCCCTGTGGTTTCAAAGAACTCAAAAGAGACACAGAGTACACACTGGTTCCTTCCCTGAATCAAATTCTAGAGGCAGGGTGTTCTGCATGTAGTGAACCGCCTCAACCAAGGAACGCCCTAGTTAGGCCTGGGGCCGGTGCCTCTTCAAAAGCCTGAAAAGCGTACTGGCGTTAAAATGCTGAAGATAAGCGACTACGGCCTCATGGAAACTGCTACACGCCCGGGTGCTACAGGAAAGACTGTGCTTTAGTTGCAATACGAACGCAACCGATTTTTTCCTGGAGGCAGGGTGACTTGAGGTAGGAGGTCCTGGAAGGAAAGCGAAGCCTAGTGTTTTTCTCAGTTCAGCTCAGACTAAGGAATGTGTGAGACTTCCACAGCAAGTTGGATCTTGCCAAAACAGTGCTCGTGAACCTGTGCGAGTGCTGTGAATCAAGATATCACAAGAGGGAGTGCAGTGTGTTGCCCATGATTCAGCAGACACAGAGGACCTCCGAGGACCTTTGGGCCACGTTGTTCTCATCAAGCCTACAGAGGTGTGGAGGTAGTCAGGGATATTGGAACGAAAATGCTCCCTCGAGGGTCCTAGGAGTGCTGAAAAGGGTCCTTCCTTTAAAATAAAACAGAACAGCGACTATGAGCTCATGGAAAGAGCTGCATGCCTCTCTTTCCCCATGGGTACTCAGGGCCTTACCTCGAGGCAAGGACTCACGTTGAGATTCCCTTTAGCTCTAGAGCATGGCAAGATGCGCCCCACCCCGGCCAATGAAGCTCCGTGTGTAGCCAGAGAAAACTCATTTTCTTCCCAGACCCAAGCCTACAGTGGCCAGGGGCCTGTCAACAGCAGAGAATTTCAGGGAGCTTCACGAAAGCAAGAATGGAGCTTTCCAAACGGAAAGCAAGGCTAGTCCCATCATGCCCCCATTTCCATGGGCACAGGCAGCATACAGCTCTGTGGTTTTTAACAAGTCAAATGAGACACAGAGTACACAGTTGTTGCTTCCCTGAATCAACTTCTCGAGGCAGGGTGTTCTGCATCTAGTGAACGGCCTCACCAAGGAAAGCCCTAGCTAGGCTTCTGGGCCCGTGCCTCTTCAAAACCCTGCCATGCTACAGGAAAAACTGTGCTTTAGTTGCAATAGAAACGAGGTCGTCTTTCTTCAGGAGGCAGGGTGACTTCAGGTAGGAGGTCCTGAATGGAAGGAGAAGCTTACTGTTTCTCTCTGTACAGCTCAAACTAGGGAATGAGAGCGACTTCCACGGCCTGTTGGAACTTGCTTAACGGTGCTCGTGAACCTGTGCGATTGCTGGCTAAAGCAAAATGTTCCAATAAGAGTGCACTGTGCTGCCCTACACTCGGCATACATACTGTGAGTCGGAAAGCTCCTGGCCTGGCTATTGCTTAGAAGGGCCAGGGGAGCGTGAGGGTACTCAGTGTTCTTGCAGGGAATAGGGTTTCCAGGCGAGGCACATAGGTGTCCTGAAAAGCGTACTGGCTTTAAAATGCTGAAGATAAGCGACTGCGGCCTCATAGAAACTGCTACACGCCTCTGCTTCTGCATAGCATTTCATGGCCTTACCTCGAGGCAAGTTCTCACGTTTCTTGCCCTGTGAGCGACACAGCATGTTAAGATGCTGTATTTCTCCTTGAAGAGAGTGACTTCAGGAACTAGGTCCTCGGTAAATTCGAAGCAGAGTGTTTTCTCAGGGCAGCTCAGACGAGGGCAATGTCGAAGACTTCCAGGGCATGTTGGACTGCCTAG
This sequence comes from Balaenoptera physalus, assembly GCF_965194825.1. Taxonomy (NCBI): domain Eukaryota; kingdom Metazoa; phylum Chordata; class Mammalia; order Artiodactyla; family Balaenopteridae; genus Balaenoptera; species Balaenoptera physalus. The sequence continues at coordinate 84,608 of NW_028125711.1, read as the reverse complement.
AAATGTGGTTCTGATGCTGTTCGAGTGCTCTGGAAATGTAACCCTCCTGAAGTAAAGTACAGTGTGTTGCCCGAGACTCTGCAGACACAAAGAGCCTCCGTGGGAGGTATGGGACTCAATGCTGCTCAGCAGGCCCACAGGGGTGTGGAGGGAGTCAGTGATCTTGGAACCAAAATGATGCTCACCCGAAGGACCTAGGCCTCCTGAAAAGGGTACTTCCTTTAAAATAAAACAGACCTCCACTAAGAGCTCATGGAAAGAGCTGCATGCTTCCCTTTCTGCAGGGCTACTCAGGGCCTTACCTCGAGGCAAGGACTCACGTTGAGATTCCCTTTAGCTCTAGAGCATGGCAAGGTGAGCCCCACCCTGGCCTATGAAGCTCCGTGTGTACCCAGGAAAACTCATTTTCTTCCCAGACCCATGCCTACAGTGGCCAGAGGCCTGTCAACAGCAGAGAATTTCAGGGAGCTTCACGGCAGCAAGAATGGAGGTTTCCAAACGGAAAGCAAGGCTAGTCCCATCATGCCCCCATTTCCATGGGTACAGGCAGCATACATCTCTGTGGTTTTTAACAAGTCAAAAGAGACACCGAGTACACACTGGTTGCTTCCCTGAATCAACTTCTCGAGGAAGGGTGTTCTGCATCTAGTGAACGGCCTCACCAAGGAACGCCCTAGCAAGGCCACTGGGCCCAGGGCCTCACCAAGGAACGCCCTAGGCAAGCCACTTGGCCCGTGCCTTTTCAAAAGCCTGCAGTGGTACGGGAAAAACTGGGCTTTAGTTGCAAAAGGAAAGCAAGCCGTCTTTCTCCTGGAGGCAGGGTGACTTCAGGTAGGAGGTCCTGATTGGAAGGAGAAGCCTAGTGTTTTTCTCTGTGCAGCTCAGACTAGGGATTGAGTGCGATTTCCACGGCATGTTGGAACTTGCTTGAACGTTGCTCTTGAACCTGTGCGAGTGCTGTGAATCAAGATATCACAAGAAAGAGTGCAGTGTGTTGCCCATGACTCAGCAGACACAGAGGACCTCCGTGGGACCTATGGGCCTCGTTGTTGTTCAGCGGGCCTACAGGGGTGTGGAGGTACTCAGTGATCTTGGAACTAAAATGATGCTCACCCGAGGGGGTTAGGAGTCCTGAAAAGGGTACTTCCTTTAAAATAAAGCAAAATAACGACTAAGAGCACATGGAAAGAGCTGCATGCCTCCCTTTCTGCATGGCCACTCGGGGCCTGACCACGAGGCAAGGACAGATCTGAGATTCCCTTTAACTCTAGAGCATGGCAAGATGAGTCCCACCGCGGACTATGAAGCACACTGTGTAGCCAGAGAAAACACATTTTCTTCCCAGACCAATGCGTACAATAGCCAGGGGCCTGTGAACAGCAGAGAATTTCAGGGAGCTTCAAGGCAGCATGAATGGAGCTATCAAAATGGATAAGGAAGTCTACTACCAACATGAGCCCATTTCCATAGGCACAAACAGCATACATCCCTGTGGTTTCAAAGAACTCAAAAGAGACACAGAGTACACACTGGTTCCTTCCCTGAATCAAATTCTCGAGGCAGGGTGTTCTGCATGTAGTGAGCCGCCTCAACCAAGGAACGCCCTAGTTAGGCCTGGGGCCGGTGCCTCTTCAAAAGCCTGAAAAGCGTACTGGCGTTAAAATGCTGAAGATAAGCGCCTACGGCCTCATGGAAACTGCTACACGCCCGGGTGCTACAGGAAAGACTGTGCTTTAGTTGCAATACAAACGCAACCGATTTTTTCCTGGAGGCAGGGTGACTTGAGGTAGGAGGTCCTGGAAGGAAAGCGAAGCCTAGTGTTTTTCTCAGTTCAGCTCAGACTAAGGAATGTGTGAGACTTCCACAGCAAGTTGGATCTTGCCAAAACAGTGCTCGTGAACCTGTGCGAGTGCTGTGAATCAAGATATCACAAGAGGGAGTGCAGTGTGTTGCCCATGATTCAGCAGACACAGAGGACCTCCGAGGACCTTTGGGCCACGTTGTTCTCATCAAGCCTACAGAGGTGTGGAGGTAGTCAGGGATATTGGAACGAAAATGCTCCCTCGAGGGTCCTAGGAGTGCTGAAAAGGGTCCTTCCTTTAAAATAAAACAGAACAGCGACTATGAGCTCATGGAAAGTGCTGCATGCCTCTCTTTCCCCATGGGTACTCAGGGCCTTACCTCGAGGCAAGGACTCACGTTGAGATTCCCTTTAGCTCTAGAGCATGGCAAGATGCGCCCCACCCCGGCCAATGAAGCTCCGTGTGTAGCCAGAGAAAACTCATTTTCTTCCCAGACCCAAGCCTACAGTGGCCAGGGGCCTGTCAACAGCAGAGAATTTCAGGGAGCTTCACGAAAGCAAGAATGGAGCTTTCCAAACGGAAAGCAAGGCTAGTCCCATCATGCCCCCATTTCCATGGGCACAGGCAGCATACATCTCTGTGGTTTTTAACAAGTCAAATGAGACACAGAGTACACAGTTGTTGCTTCCCTGAATCAACTTCTCGAGGCAGGGTGTTCTGCATCTAGTGAACGGCCTCACCAAGGAAAGCCCTAGCTAGGCTTCTGGGCCCGTGCCTCTTCAAAAGCCTGCCATGCTACAGGAAAAACTGTGCTTTAGTTGCAATAGAAACGAGGTCGTCTTTCTTCAGGAGGCAGGGTGACTTCAGGTAGGAGGTCCTGAATGGAAGGAGAAGCTTACTGTTTCTCTCTGTACAGCTCAAACTAGGGAATGAGAGCGACTTCCACGGCCTGTTGGAACTTGCTTAACGGTGCTCGTGAACCTGTGCGATTGCTGGCTAAAGCAAAATGTTCCAATAAGAGTGCACTGTGCTGCCCTACACTCGGCATACATACTGTGAGTCGGAAAGCTCCTGGCCTGGCTATTGCTTAGAAGGGCCAGGGGAGCGTGAGGGTACTCAGTGTTCTTGCAGGGAATAGGGTTTCCAGGCGAGGCACATAGGTGTCCTGAAAAGCGTACTGGCTTTAAAATGCTGAAGATAAGCGACTGCGGCCTCATAGAAACTGCTACACGCCTCTGCTTCTGCATAGCATTTCATGGCCTTACCTCGAGGCAAGTTCTCACGTTTCTTGCCCTGTGAGCGACACAGCATGTTAAGATGCTGTATTTCTCCTTGAAGAGAGTGACTTCAGGAACTAGGTCCTCGGTAAATTCGAAGCAGAGTGTTTTCTCAGGGCAGCTCAGACGAGGGCAATGTCGAAGACTTCCAGGGCATGTTGGACTGCCTAGAAATGTGGTTCTGATGCTGTTCGAGTGCTCTGGAAATGTAGCCCTCCTGAAGTAAAGTACAGTGTGTTGCCCGAGACTCTGCAGACACAAAGAGCCTCCGTGGGAGGTATGGGACTCAATGCTGCTCAGCAGGCCCACAGGGGTGTGGAGGGAGTCAGTGATCTTGGAACCAAAATGATGCTCACCCGAAGGACCTAGGCCTCCTGAAAAGGGTACTTCCTTTAAAATAAAACAGACCTCCACTAAGAGCTCATGGAAAGAGCTGCATGCTTCCCTTTCTGCAGGGCTACTCAGGGCCTTACCTCGAGGCAAGGACTCACGTTGAGATTCCCTTTAGCTCTAGAGCATGGCAAGGTGAGCCCCACCCTGGCCTATGAAGCTCCGTGTGTACCCAGGAAAACTCATTTTCTTCCCAGACCCATGCCTACAGTGGCCAGAGGCCTGTCAACAGCAGAGAATTTCAGGGAGCTTCACGGCAGCAAGAATGGAGGTTTCCAAACGGAAAGCAAGGCTAGTCCCATCATGCCCCCATTTCCATGGGTACAGGCAGCATACATCTCTGTGGTTTTTAACAAGTCAAAAGAGACACCGAGTACACACTGGTTGCTTCCCTGAATCAACTTCTCGAGGAAGGGTGTTCTGCATCTAGTGAACGGCCTCACCAAGGAACGCCCTAGCAAGGCCACTGGGCCCAGGGCCTCACCAAGGAACGCCCTAGGCAAGCCACTTGGCCCGTGCCTTTTCAAAAGCCTGCAGTGGTACGGGAAAAACTGGGCTTTAGTTGCAAAAGGAAAGCAAGCCGTCTTTCTCCTGGAGGCAGGGTGACTTCAGGTAGGAGGTCCTGATTGGAAGGAGAAGCCTAGTGTTTTTCTCTGTGCAGCTCAGACTAGGGATTGAGTGCGATTTCCACGGCATGTTGGAACTTGTTTGAACGTTGCTCTTGAACCTGTGCGAGTGCTGTGAATCAAGATATCACAAGAAAGAGTGCAGTGTGTTGCCCATGACTCAGCAGACACAGAGGACCTCCGTGGGACCTATGGGCCTCGTTGTTGTTCAGCGGGCCTACAGGGGTGTGGAGGTACTCAGTGATCTTGGAACTAAAATGATGCTCACCCGAGGGGGTTAGGAGTCCTGAAAAGGGTACTTCCTTTAAAATAAAGCAAAATAACGACTAAGAGCACATGGAAAGAGCTGCATGCCTCCCTTTCTGCATGGCCACTCGGGGCCTGACCACGAGGCAAGGACAGATCTGAGATTCCCTTTAACTCTAGAGCATGGCAAGATGAGTCCCACCGCGGACTATGAAGCACACTGTGTAGCCAGAGAAAACACATTTTCTTCCCAGACCAATGCGTACAATAGCCAGGGGCCTGTGAACAGCAGAGAATTTCAGGGAGCTTCAAGGCAGCATGAATGGAGCTATCAAAATGGATAAGGAAGTCTACTACCAACATGAGCCCATTTCCATAGGCACAAACAGCATACATCCCTGTGGTTTCAAAGAACTCAAAAGAGACACAGAGTACACACTGGTTCCTTCCCTGAATCAAATTCTCGAGGCAGGGTGTTCTGCATGTAGTGAGCCGCCTCAACCAAGGAACGCCCTAGTTAGGCCTGGGGCCGGTGCCTCTTCAAAAGCCTGAAAAGCGTACTGGCGTTAAAATGCTGAAGATAAGCGCCTACGGCCTCATGGAAACTGCTACACGCCCGGGTGCTACAGGAAAGACTGTGCTTTAGTTGCAATACGAACGCAACCGATTTTTTCCTGGAGGCAGGGTGACTTGAGGTAGGAGGTCCTGGAAAGAAGGCGAAGCCTAGTGTTTTTCTCAGTTCAGCTCAGAGTAGGGAATGTGTGAGACTTCCACAGCAAGTTGGAGCTTGCCAAAACGGTGCTCGTGAACCTGTGCGAGTGCTGTGAATCAAGATATCACAAGAAAGAGTGCTGTGTGTTGCCCATGACTCAGCAGACACAGAGGACCTCCGTGGGACCTATGGGCCTCGTTGTTGTTCAGCGGGCCTACAGGGGTGTGGAGGTACTCAGTGATCTTGGAACTAAAATGATGCTCACCCGAGGGGGTTAGGAGTCCTGAAAAGGGTACTTCCTTTAAAATAAAGCCAAATAGCGACTAAGAGCACATGGAAAGAGCTGCATGCCTCCCTTTCTGCATGGCCACTCGTGGCCTCACCACGAGGCAAGGACAGATCTGAGTTTCCCTTTAACTCTAGAGCATGGCAAGATGAGTCCCACCGCGGACTATGAAGCACACTGTGTAGCCAGAGAAAACACATTTTCTTCCCAGACCAATGCGTACAATAGCCAGGGGCCTGTGAACAGCAGAGAATTTCAGGGAGCTTCAAGGCAGCCTGATTGGAGCTATCAAAATGGATAAGGAAGTCTACTACCAACATGAGCCCATTTCCATAGGCAAAAACAGCATGCATCCCTGTGGTTTCAAAGAACTCAAAAGAGACACAGAGTACACACTGGTTCCTTCCCTGAATCAAATTCTAGAGGCAGGGTGTTCTGCATGTAGTGAACCGCCTCAACCAAGGAACGCCCTAGTTAGGCCTGGGGCCGGTGCCTCTTCAAAAGCCTGAAAAGCGTACTGGCGTTAAAATGCTGAAGATAAGCGCCTACGGCCTCATGGAAACTGCTACACGCCCGGGTGCTACAGGAAAGACTGTGCTTTAGTTGCAATACGAACGCAACCGATTTTTTCCTGGAGGCAGGGTGACTTGAGGTAGGAGGTCCTGGAAGGAAAGCGAAGCCTAGTGTTTTTCTCAGTTCAGCTCAGACTAAGGAATGTGTGAGACTTCCACAGCAAGTTGGATCTTGCCAAAACAGTGCTCGTGAACCTGTGCGAGTGCTGTGAATCAAGATATCACAAGAGGGAGTGCAGTGTGTTGCCCATGATTCAGCAGACACAGAGGACCTCCGAGGACCTATGGGCCACGTTGTTCTCATCAAGCCTACAGAGGTGTGGAGGTAGTCAGGGATATTGGAACGAAAATGCTCCCTCGAGGGTCCTAGGAGTGCTGAAAAGGGTCCTTCCTTTAAAATAAAGCAGAACAGCGACTATGAGCTCATGGAAAGAGCTGCATGCCTCTCTTTCCCCATGGGTACTCAGGGCCTTACCTCGAGGCAAGGACTCACGTTGAGATTCCCTTTAGCTCTAGAGCATGGCAAGATGCGCCCCACCCCGGCCAATGAAGCTCCGTGTGTAGCCAGAGAAAACTCATTTTCTTCCCAGACCCAAGCCTACAGTGGCCAGGGGCCTGTCAACAGCAGAGAATTTCAGGGAGCTTCACGAAAGCAAGAATGGAGCTTTCCAAACGGAAAGCAAGGCTAGTCCCATCATGCCCCCATTTCCATGGGCACAGGCAGCATACATCTCTGTGGTTTTTAACAAGTCAAATGAGACACAGAGTACACAGTTGTTGCTTCCCTGAATCAACTTCTCGAGGCAGGGTGTTCTGCATCTAGTGAACGGCCTCACCAAGGAAAGCCCTAGCTAGGCTTCTGGGCCCGTGCCTCTTCAAAAGCCTGCCATGCTACAGGAAAAACTGTGCTTTAGTTGCAATAGAAACGAGGTCGTCTTTCTTCAGGAGGCAGGGTGACTTCAGGTAGGAGGTCCTGAATGGAAGGAGAAGCTTACTGTTTCTCTCTGTACAGCTCAAACTAGGGAATGAGAGCGACTTCCACGGCCTGTTGGAAATTGCTTAACGGTGCTCGTGAACCTGTGCGATTGCTGGCTAAAGCAAAATGTTCCAATAAGAGTGCACTGTGCTGCCCTACACTCGGCATACATACTGTGAGTCGGAAAGCTCCTGGCCTGGCTATTGCTTAGAAGGGCCAGGGGAGCGTGAGGGTACTCAGTGTTCTTGCAGGGAATAGGGTTTCCAGGCGAGGCACATAGGTGTCCTGAAAAGCGTACTGGCTTTAAAATGCTGAAGATAAGCGACTGCGGCCTCATGGAAACTGCTACACGCCTCTGCTTCTGCATAGCATTTCATGGCCTTACCTCGAGGCAAGTTCTCACGTTTCTTGCCCTGTGAGCGACACAGCATGTTAAGATGCTGTATTTCTCCTTGAAGAGAGTGACTTCAGGAACTAGGTCCTCGGTAAATTCGAAGCAGAGTGTTTTCTCAGGGCAGCTCAGACGAGGGCAATGTCGAAGACTTCCAGGGCATGTTGGACTGCCTAGAAATGTGGTTCTGATGCTGTTCGAGTGCTCTGGAAATGTAGCCCTCCTGAAGTAAAGTACAGTGTGTTGCCCGAGACTCTGCAGACACAAAGAGCCTCCGTGGGAGGTATGGGACTCAATGCTGCTCAGCAGGCCCACAGGGGTGTGGAGGGAGTCAGTGATCTTGGAACCAAAATGATGCTCACCCGAAGGACCTAGGCCTCCTGAAAAGGGTACTTCCTTTAAAATAAAACAGACCTCCACTAAGAGCTCATGGAAAGAGCTGCATGCTTCCCTTTCTGCAGGGCTACTCAGGGCCTTACCTCGAGGCAAGGACTCACGTTGAGATTCCCTTTAGCTCTAGAGCATGGCAAGGTGAGCCCCACCCTGGCCTATGAAGCTCCGTGTGTACCCAGGAAAACTCATTTTCTTCCCAGACCCATGCCTACAGTGGCCAGAGGCCTGTCAACAGCAGAGAATTTCAGGGAGCTTCACGGCAGCAAGAATGGAGGTTTCCAAACGGAAAGCAAGGCTAGTCCCATCATGCCCCCATTTCCATGGGTACAGGCAGCATACATCTCTGTGGTTTTTAACAAGTCAAAAGAGACACCGAGTACACACTGGTTGCTTCCCTGAATCAACTTCTCGAGGAAGGGTGTTCTGCATCTAGTGAACGGCCTCACCAAGGAACGCCCTAGCAAGGCCACTGGGCCCAGGGCCTCACCAAGGAACGCCCTAGGCAAGCCACTTGGCCCGTGCCTTTTCAAAAGCCTGCAGTGGTACGGGAAAAACTGGGCTTTAGTTGCAAAAGGAAAGCAAGCCGTCTTTCTCCTGGAGGCAGGGTGACTTCAGGTAGGAGGTCCTGATTGGAAGGAGAAGCCTAGTGTTTTTCTCTGTGCAGCTCAGACTAGGGATTGAGTGCGATTTCCACGGCATGTTGGAACTTGTTTGAACGTTGCTCTTGAACCTGTGCGAGTGCTGTGAATCAAGATATCACAAGAAAGAGTGCAGTGTGTTGCCCATGACTCAGCAGACACAGAGGACCTCCGTGGGACCTATGGGCCTCGTTGTTGTTCAGCGGGCCTACAGGGGTGTGGAGGTACTCAGTGATCTTGGAACTAAAATGATGCTCACCCGAGGGGGTTAGGAGTCCTGAAAAGGGTACTTCCTTTAAAATAAAGCAAAATAGCGACTAAGAGCACATGGAAAGAGCTGCATGCCTCCCTTTCTGCATGGCCACTCGGGGCCTGACCACGAGGCAAGGACAGATCTGAGATTCCCTTTAACTCTAGAGCATGGCAAGATGAGTCCCACCGCGGACTATGAAGCACACTGTGTAGCCAGAGAAAACACATTTTCTTCCCAGACCAATGCGTACAATAGCCAGGGGCCTGTGAACAGCAGAGAATTTCAGGGAGCTTCAAGGCAGCATGAATGGAGCTATCAAAATGGATAAGGAAGTCTACTACCAACATGAGCCCATTTCCATAGGCACAAACAGCATACATCCCTGTGGTTTCAAAGAACTCAAAAGAGACACAGAGTACACACTGGTTCCTTCCCTGAATCAAATTCTCGAGGCAGGGTGTTCTGCATGTAGTGAGCCGCCTCAACCAAGGAACGCCCTAGTTAGGCCTGGGGCCGGTGCCTCTTCAAAAGCCTGAAAAGCGTACTGGCGTTAAAATGCTGAAGATAAGCGACTACGGCCTCATGGAAACTGCTACACGCCCGGGTGCTACAGGAAAGACTGTGCTTTAGTTGCAATACGAACGCAACCGATTTTTTCCTGGAGGCAGGGTGACTTGAGGTAGGAGGTCCTGGAAAGAAGGCGAAGCCTAGTGTTTTTCTCAGTTCAGCTCAGACTAGGGAATGTGTGAGACTTCCACAGCAAGTTGGAGCTTGCCAAAACGGTGCTCGTGAACCTGTGCGAGTGCTGTGAATCAAGATATCACAAGAAAGAGTGCTGTGTGTTGCCCATGACTCAGCAGACACAGAGGACCTCCGTGGGACCTATGGGCCTCGTTGTTGTTCAGCGGGCCTACAGGGGTGTGGAGGTACTCAGTGATCTTGGAACTAAAATGATGCTCACCCGAGGGGGTTAGGAGTCCTGAAAAGGGTACTTCCTTTAAAATAAAGCCAAATAGCGACTAAGAGCACATGGAAAGAGCTGCATGCCTCCCTTTCTGCATGGCCACTCGTGGCCTCACCACGAGGCAAGGACAGATTTGAGTTTCCCTTTAACTCTAGAGCATGGCAAGATGAGTCCCACCGCGGACTATGAAGCACACTGTGTAGCCAGAGAAAACACATTTTCTTCCCAGACCAATGCGTACAATAGCCAGGGGCCTGTGAACAGCAGAGAATTTCAGGGAGCTTCAAGGCAGCCTGATTGGAGCTATCAAAATGGATAAGGAAGTCTACTACCAACATGAGCCCATTTCCATAGGCAAAAACAGCATGCATCCCTGTGGTTTCAAAGAACTCAAAAGAGACACAGAGTACACACTGGTTCCTTCCCTGAATCAAATTCTAGAGGCAGGGTGTTCTGCATGTAGTGAACCGCCTCAACCAAGGAACGCCCTAGTTAGGCCTGGGGCCGGTGCCTCTTCAAAAGCCTGAAAAGCGTACTGGCGTTAAAATGCTGAAGATAAGCGCCTACGGCCTCATGGAAACTGCTACACGCCCGGGTGCTACAGGAAAGACTGTGCTGTAGTTGCAATACGAACGCAACCGATTTTTTCCTGGAGGCAGGGTGACTTGAGGTAGGAGGTCCTGGAAGGAAAGCGAAGCCTAGTGTTTTTCTCAGTTCAGCTCAGACTAAGGAATGTGTGAGACTTCCACAGCAAGTTGGATCTTGCCAAAACAGTGCTCGTGAACCTGTGCGAGTGCTGTGAATCAAGATATCACAAGAGGGAGTGCAGTGTGTTGCCCATGATTCAGCAGACACAGAGGACCTCCGAGGACCTATGGGCCACGTTGTTCTCATCAAGCCTACAGAGGTGTGGAGGTAGTCAGGGATATTGGAACGAAAATGCTCCCTCGAGGGTCCTAGGAGTGCTGAAAAGGGTCCTTCCTTTAAAATAAAACAGAACAGCGACTATGAGCTCATGGAAAGAGCTGCATGCCTCTCTTTCCCCATGGCTACTCAGGGCCTTACCTCGAGGCAAGGACTCACGTTGAGATTCCCTTTAGCTCTAGAGCATGGCAAGATGCGCCCCACCCCGGCCAATGAAGCTCCGTGTGTAGCCAGAGAAAACTCATTTTCTTCCCAGACCCAAGCCTACAGTGGCCAGGGGCCTGTCAACAGCAGAGAATTTCAGGGAGCTTCACGAAAGCAAGAATGGAGCTTTCCAAACGGAAAGCAAGGCTAGTCCCATCATGCCCCCATTTCCATGGGCACAGGCAGCATACATCTCTGTGGTTTTTAACAAGTCAAATGAGACACAGAGTACACAGTTGTTGCTTCCCTGAATCAACTTCTCGAGGCAGGGTGTTCTGCATCTAGTGAACGGCCTCACCAAGGAAAGCCCTAGCTAGGCTTCTGGGCCCGTGCCTCTTCAAAAGCCTGCCATGCTACAGGAAAAACTGTGCTTTAGTTGCAATAGAAACGAGGTCGTCTTTCTTCAGGAGGCAGGGTGACTTCAGGTAGGAGGTCCTGAATGGAAGGAGAAGCTTACTGTTTCTCTCTGTACAGCTCAAACTAGGGAATGAGAGCGACTTCCACGGCCTGTTGGAACTTGCTTAACGGTGCTCGTGAACCTGTGCGATTGCTGGCTAAAGCAAAATGTTCCAATAAGAGTGCACTGTGCTGCCCTACACTCGGCATACATACTGTGAGTCGGAAAGCTCCTGGCCTGGCTATTGCTTAGAAGGGCCAGGGGAGCGTGAGGGTACTCAGTGTTCTTGCAGGGAATAGGGTTTCCAGGCGAGGCACATAGGTGTCCTGAAAAGCGTACTGGCTTTAAAATGCTGAAGATAAGCGACTGCGGCCTCATGGAAACTGCTACACGCCTCTGCTTCTGCATAGCATTTCATGGCCTTACCTCGAGGCAAGTTCTCACGTTTCTTGCCCTGTGAGCGACACAGCATGTTAAGATGCTGTATTTCTCCTTGAAGAGAGTGACTTCAGGAACTAGGTCTTCGGTAAATTCGAAGCAGAGTGTTTTCTCAGGGCAGCTCAGACGAGGGCAATGTCGAAGACTTCCAGGGCATGTTGGACTGCCTAGAAATGTGGTTCTGATGCTGTTCGAGTGCTCTGGAAATGTAGCCCTCCTGAAGTAAAGTACAGTGTGTTGCCCGAGACTCTGCAGACACAAAGAGCCTCCGTGGGAGGTATGGGACTCAATGCTGCTCAGCAGGCCCACAGGGGTGTGGAGGGAGTCAGTGATCTTGGAACCAAAATGATGCTCACCCGAAGGACCTAGGCCTCCTGAAAAGGGTACTTCCTTTAAAATAAAACAGACCTCCACTAAGAGCTCATGGAAAGAGCTGCATGCTTCCCTTTCTGCAGGGCTACTCAGGGCCTTACCTCGAGGCAAGGACTCACGTTGAGATTCCCTTTAGCTCTAGAGCATGGCAAGGTGAGCCCCACCCTGGCCTATGAAGCTCCGTGTGTACCCAGGAAAACTCATTTTCTTCCCAGACCCATGCCTACAGTGGCCAGAGGCCTGTCAACAGCAGAGAATTTCAGGGAGCTTCACGGCAGCAAGAATGGAGGTTTCCAAACGGAAAGCAAGGCTAGTCCCATCATGCCCCCATTTCCATGGGTACAGGCAGCATACATCTCTGTGGTTTTTAACAAGTCAAAAGAGACACCGAGTACACACTGGTTGCTTCCCTGAATCAACTTCTCGAGGAAGGGTGTTCTGCATCTAGTGAACGGCCTCACCAAGGAACGCCCTAGCAAGGCCACTGGGCCCAGGGCCTCACCAAGGAACGCCCTAGGCAAGCCACTTGGCCCGTGCCTTTTCAAAAGCCTGCAGTGGTACGGGAAAAACTGGGCTTTAGTTGCAAAAGGAAAGCAAGCCGTCTTTCTCCTGGAGGCAGGGTGACTTCAGGTAGGAGGTCCTGATTGGAAGGAGAAGCCTAGTGTTTTTCTCTGTGCAGCTCAGACTAGGGATTGAGTGCGATTTCCACGGCATGTTGGAACTTGTTTGAACGTTGCTCTTGAACCTGTGCGAGTGCTATGAATCAAGATATCACAAGAAAGAGTGCAGTGTGTTGCCCATGACTCAGCAGACACAGAGGACCTCCGTGGGACCTATGGGCCTCGTTGTTGTTCAGCGGGCCTACAGGGGTGTGGAGGTACTCAGTGATCTTGGAACTAAAATGATGCTCACCCGAGGGGGTTAGGAGTCCTGAAAAGGGTACTTCCTTTAAAATAAAGCAAAATAGCGACTAAGAGCACATGGAAAGAGCTTCATGCCTCCCTTTCTGCATGGCCACTCGGGGCCTGACCACGAGGCAAGGACAGATCTGAGATTCCCTTTAACTCTAGAGCATGGCAAGATGAGTCCCACCGCGGACTATGAAGCACCCTGTGTAGCCAGAGAAAACACATTTTCTTCCCAGACCAATGCGTACAATAGCCAGGGGCCTGTGAACAGCAGAGAATTTCAGGGAGCTTCAAGGCAGCATGAATGGAGCTATCAAAATGGATAAGGAAGTCTACTACCAACATGAGCCCATTTCCATAGGCACAAACAGCATACATCCCTGTGGTTTCAAAGAACTCAAAAGAGACACAGAGTACACACTGGTTCCTTCCCTGAATCAAATTCTCGAGGCAGGGTGTTCTGCATGTAGTGAGCCGCCTCAACCAAGGAACGCCCTAGTTAGGCCTGGGGCCGGTGCCTCTTCAAAAGCCTGAAAAGCGTACTGGCGTTAAAATGCTGAAGATAAGCGACTACGGCCTCATGGAAACTGCTACACGCCCGGGTGCTACAGGAAAGACTGTGCTTTAGTTGCAATACGAACGCAACCGATTTTTTCCTGGAGGCAGGGTGACTTGAGGTAGGAGGTCCTGGAAAGAAGGCGAAGCCTAGTGTTTTTCTCAGTTCAGCTCAGACTAGGGAATGTGTGAGACTTCCACAGCAAGTTGGAGCTTGCCAAAACGGTGCTCGTGAACCTGTGCGAGTGCTGTGAATCAAGATATCACAAGAAAGAGTGCTGTGTGTTGCCCATGACTCAGCAGACACAGAGGACCTCCGTGGGACCTATGGGCCTCGTTGTTGTTCAGCGGGCCTACAGGGGTGTGGAGGTACTCAGTGATCTTGGAACTAAAATGATGCTCACCCGAGGGGGTTAGGAGTCCTGAAAAGGGTACTTCCTTTAAAATAAAGCCAAATAGCGACTAAGAGCACATGGAAAGAGCTGCATGCCTCCCTTTCTGCATGGCCACTCGTGGCCTCACCACGAGGCAAGGACAGATCTGAGATTCCCTTTAACTCTAGAGCATGGCAAGATGAGTCCCACCGCGGACTATGAAGCACACTGTGTAGCCAGAGAAAACACATTTTCTTCCCAGACCAATGCGTACAATAGCCAGGGGCCTGTGAACAGCAGAGAATTTCAGGGAGCTTCAAGGCAGCCTGATTGGAGCTATCAAAATGGATAAGGAAGTCTACTACCAACATGAGCCCATTTCCATAGGCAAAAACAGCATGCATCCCTGTGGTTTCAAAGAACTCAAAAGAGACACAGAGTACACACTGGTTCCTTCCCTGAATCAAATTCTAGAGGCAGGGTGTTCTGCATGTAGTGAACCGCCTCAACCAAGGAACGCCCTAGTTAGGCCTGGGGCCGGTGCCTCTTCAAAAGCCTGAAAAGCGTACTGGCGTTAAAATGCTGACGATAAGCGCCTACGGCCTCATGGAAACTGCTACACGCCCGGGTGCTACAGGAAAGACTGTGCTTTAGTTGCAATACGAACGCAACCGATTTTTTCCTGGAGGCAGGGTGACTTGAGGTAGGAGGTCCTGGAAGGAAAGCGAAGCCTAGTGTTTTTCTCAGTTCAGCTCAGACTAAGGAATGTGTGAGACTTCCACAGCAAGTTGGATCTTGCCAAAACAGTGCTCGTGAACCTGTGCGAGTGCTGTGAATCAAGATATCACAAGAGGGAGTGCAGTGTGTTGCCCATGATTCAGCAGACACAGAGGACCTCCGAGGACCTTTGGGCCACGTTGTTCTCATCAAGCCTACAGAGGTGTGGAGGTAGTCAGGGATATTGGAACGAAAATGCTCCCTCGAGGGTCCTAGGAGTGCTGAAAAGGGTCCTTCCTTTAAAATAAAGCAGAACAGCGACTATGAGCTCATGGAAAGTGCTGCATGCCTCTCTTTCCCCATGGGTACTCAGGGCCTTACCTCGAGGCAAGGACTCACGTTGAGATTCCCTTTAGCTCTAGAGCATGGCAAGATGCGCCCCACCCCGGCCAATGAAGCTCCGTGTGTAGCCAGAGAAAACTCATTTTCTTCCCAGACCCAAGCCTACAGTGGCCAGGGGCCTGTCAACAGCAGAGAATTTCAGGGAGCTTCACGAAAGCAAGAATGGAGCTTTCCAAACGGAAAGCAAGGCTAGTCCCATCATGCCCCCATTTCCATGGGCACAGGCAGCATACATCTCTGTGGTTTTTAACAAGTCAAATGAGACACAGAGTACACAGTTGTTGCTTCCCTGAATCAACTTCTCGAGGCAGGGTGTTCTGCATCTAGTGAACGGCCTCACCAAGGAAAGCCCTAGCTAGGCTTCTGGGCCCGTGCCTCTTCAAAAGCCTGCCATGCTACAGGAAAAACTGTGCTTTAGTTGCAATAGAAACGAGGTCGTCTTTCTTCAGGAGGCAGGGTGACTTCAGGTAGGAGGTCCTGAATGGAAGGAGAAGCTTACTGTTTCTCTCTGTACAGCTCAAACTAGGGAATGAGAGCGACTTCCACGGCCTGTTGGAACTTGCTTAACGGTGCTCGTGAACCTGTGCGATTGCTGGCTAAAGCAAAATGTTCCAATAAGAGTGCACTGTGCTGCCCTACACTCGGCATACATACTGTGAGTCGGAAAGCTCCTGGCCTGGCTATTGCTTAGAAGGGCCAGGGGAGCGTGAGGGTACTCAGTGTTCTTGCAGGGAATAGGGTTTCCAGGCGAGGCACATAGGTGTCCTGAAAAGCGTACTGGCTTTAAAATGCTGAAGATAAGCGACTGCGGCCTCATAGAAACTGCTACACGCCTCTGCTTCTGCATAGCATTTCATGGCCTTACCTCGAGGCAAGTTCTCACGTTTCTTGCCCTGTGAGCGACACAGCATGTTAAGATGCTGTATTTCTCCTTGAAGAGAGTGACTTCAGGAACTAGGTCCTCGGTAAATTCGAAGCAGAGTGTTTTCTCAGGGCAGCTCAGACGAGGGCAATGTCGAAGACTTCCAGGGCATGTTGGACTGCCTAGAAATGTGGTTCTGATGCTGTTCGAGTGCTCTGGAAATGTAGCCCTCCTGAAGTAAAGTACAGTGTGTTGCCCGAGACTCTGCAGACACAAAGAGCCTCCGTGGGAGGTATGGGACTCAATGCTGCTCAGCAGGCCCACAGGGGTGTGGAGGGAGTCAGTGATCTTGGAACCAAAATGATGCTCACCCGAAGGACCTAGGCCTCCTGAAAAGGGTACTTCCTTTAAAATAAAACAGACCTCCACTAAGAGCTCATGGAAAGAGCTGCATGCTTCCCTTTCTGCAGGGCTACTCAGGGCCTTACCTCGAGGCAAGGACTCACGTTGAGATTCCCTTTAGCTCTAGAGCATGGCAAGGTGAGCCCCACCCTGGCCTATGAAGCTCCGTGTGTACCCAGGAAAACTCATTTTCTTCCCAGACCCATGCCTACAGTGGCCAGAGGCCTGTCAACAGCAGAGAATTTCAGGGAGCTTCACGGCAGCAAGAATGGAGGTTTCCAAACGGAAAGCAAGGCTAGTCCCATCATGCCCCCATTTCCATGGGTACAGGCAGCATACATCTCTGTGGTTTTTAACAAGTCAAAAGAGACACCGAGTACACACTGGTTGCTTCCCTGAATCAACTTCTCGAGGAAGGGTGTTCTGCATCTAGTGAACGGCCTCACCAAGGAACGCCCTAGCAAGGCCACTGGGCCCAGGGCCTCACCAAGGAACGCCCTAGGCAAGCCACTTGGCCCGTGCCTTTTCAAAAGCCTGCAGTGGTACGGGAAAAACTGGGCTTTAGTTGCAAAAGGAAAGCAAGCCGTCTTTCTCCTGGAGGCAGGGTGACTTCAGGTAGGAGGTCCTGATTGGAAGGAGAAGCCTAGTGTTTTTCTCTGTGCAGCTCAGACTAGGGATTGAGTGCGATTTCCACGGCATGTTGGAACTTGTTTGAACGTTGCTCTTGAACCTGTGCGAGTGCTGTGAATCAAGATATCACAAGAAAGAGTGCAGTGTGTTGCCCATGACTCAGCAGACACAGAGGACCTCCGTGGGACCTATGGGCCTCGTTGTTGTTCAGCGGGCCTACAGGGGTGTGGAGGTACTCAGTGATCTTGGAACTAAAATGATGCTCACCCGAGGGGGTTAGGAGTCCTGAAAAGGGTACTTCCTTTAAAATAAAGCAAAATAGCGACTAAGAGCACATGGAAAGAGCTGCATGCCTCCCTTTCTGCATGGCCACTCGGGGCCTGACCACGAGGCAAGGACAGATCTGAGATTCCCTTTAACTCTAGAGCATGGCAAGATGAGTCCCACCGCGGACTATGAAGCACACTGTGTAGCCAGAGAAAACACATTTTCTTCCCAGACCAATGCGTACAATAGCCAGGGGCCTGTGAACAGCAGAGAATTTCAGGGAGCTTCAAGGCAGCCTGATTGGAGCTATCAAAATGGATAAGGAAGTCTACTACCAACATGAGCCCATTTCCATAGGCAAAAACAGCATGCATCCCTGTGGTTTCAAAGAACTCAAAAGAGACACAGAGTACACACTGGTTCCTTCCCTGAATCAAATTCTCGAGGCAGGGTGTTCTGCATGTAGTGAGCCGCCTCAACCAAGGAACGCCCTAGTTAGGCCTGGGGCCGGTGCCTCTTCAAAAGCCTGAAAAGCGTACTGGCGTTAAAATGCTGAAGATAAGCGACTACGGCCTCATGGAAACTGCTACACGCCCGGGTGCTACAGGAAAGACTGTGCTTTAGTTGCAATACGAACGCAACCGATTTTTTCCTGGAGGCAGGGTGACTTGAGGTAGGAGGTCCTGGAAAGAAGGCGAAGCCTAGTGTTTTTCTCAGTTCAGCTCAGAGTAGGGAATGTGTGAGACTTCCACAGCAAGTTGGAGCTTGCCAAAACGGTGCTCGTGAACCTGTGCGAGTGCTGTGAATCAAGATATCACAAGAAAGAGTGCTGTGTGTTGCCCATGACTCAGCAGACACAGAGGACCTCCGTGGGACCTATGGGCCTCGTTGTTGTTCAGCGGGCCTACAGGGGTGTGGAGGTACTCAGTGATCTTGGAACTAAAATGATGCTCACCCGAGGGGGTTAGGAGTCCTGAAAAGGGTACTTCCTTTAAAATAAAGCAAAATAGCGACTAAGAGCACATGGAAAGAGCTGCATGCCTCCCTTTCTGCATGGCCACTCGTGGCCTCACCACGAGGCAAGGACAGATCTGAGTTTCCCTTTAACTCTAGAGCATGGCAAGATGAGTCCCACCGCGGACTATGAAGCACACTGTGTAGCCAGAGAAAACACATTTTCTTCCCAGACCAATGCGTACAATAGCCAGGGGCCTGTGAACAGCAGAGAATTTCAGGGAGCTTCAAGGCAGCCTGATTGGAGCTATCAAAATGGATAAGGAAGTCTACTACCAACATGAGCCCATTTCCATAGGCAAAAACAGCATGCATCCCTGTGGTTTCAAAGAACTCAAAAGAGACACAGAGTACACACTGGTTCCTTCCCTGAATCAAATTCTAGAGGCAGGGTGTTCTGCATGTAGTGAACCGCCTCAACCAAGGAACGCCCTAGTTAGGCCTGGGGCCGGTGCCTCTTCAAAAGCCTGAAAAGCGTACTGGCGTTAAAATGCTGACGATAAGCGCCTACGGCCTCATGGAAACTGCTACACGCCTGGGTGCTACAGGAAAGACTGTGCTTTAGTTGCAATACGAACGCAACCGATTTTTTCCTGGAGGCAGGGTGACTTGAGGTAGGAGGTCCTGGAAGGAAAGCGAAGCCTAGTGTTTTTCTCAGTTCAGCTCAGACTAAGGAATGTGTGAGACTTCCACAGCAAGTTGGATCTTGCCAAAACAGTGCTCGTGAACCTGTGCGAGTGCTGTGAATCAAGATATCACAAGAGGGAGTGCAGTGTGTTGCCCATGATTCAGCAGACACAGAGGACCTCCGAGGACCTTTGGGCCACGTTGTTCTCATCAAGCCTACAGAGGTGTGGAGGTAGTCAGGGATATTGGAACGAAAATGCTCCCTCGAGGGTCCTAGGAGTGCTGAAAAGGGTCCTTCCTTTAAAATAAAGCAGAACAGCGACTATGAGCTCATGGAAAGTGCTGCATGCCTCTCTTTCCCCATGGGTACTCAGGGCCTTACCTCGAGGCAAGGACTCACGTTGAGATTCCCTTTAGCTCTAGAGCATGGCAAGATGCGCCCCACCCCGGCCAATGAAGCTCCGTGTGTAGCCAGAGAAAACTCATTTTCTTCCCAGACCCAAGCCTACAGTGGCCAGGGGCCTGTCAACAGCAGAGAATTTCAGGGAGCTTCACGAAAGCAAGAATGGAGCTTTCCAAACGGAAAGCAAGGCTAGTCCCATCATGCCCCCATTTCCATGGGCACAGGCAGCATACATCTCTGTGGTTTTTAACAAGTCAAATGAGACACAGAGTACACAGTTGTTGCTTCCCTGAATCAACTTCTCGAGGCAGGGTGTTCTGCATCTAGTGAACGGCCTCACCAAGGAAAGCCCTAGCTAGGCTTCTGGGCCCGTGCCTCTTCAAAAGCCTGCCATGCTACAGGAAAAACTGTGCTTTAGTTGCAATAGAAACGAGGTCGTCTTTCTTCAGGAGGCAGGGTGACTTCAGGTAGGAGGTCCTGAATGGAAGGAGAAGCTTACTGTTTCTCTCTGTACAGCTCAAACTAGGGAATGAGAGCGACTTCCACGGCCTGTTGGAACTTGCTTAACGGTGCTCGTGAACCTGTGCGATTGCTGGCTAAAGCAAAATGTTCCAATAAGAGTGCACTGTGCTGCCCTACACTCGGCATACATACTGTGAGTCGGAAAGCTCCTGGCCTGGCTATTGCTTAGAAGGGCCAGGGGAGCGTGAGGGTACTCAGTGTTCTTGCAGGGAATAGGGTTTCCAGGCGAGGCACATAGGTGTCCTGAAAAGCGTACTGGCTTTAAAATGCTGAAGATAAGCGACTGCGGCCTCATAGAAACTGCTACACGCCTCTGCTTCTGCATAGCATTTCATGGCCTTACCTCGAGGCAAGTTCTCACGTTTCTTGCCCTGTGAGCGACACAGCATGTTAAGATGCTGTATTTCTCCTTGAAGAGAGTGACTTCAGGAACTAGGTCCTCGGTAAATTCGAAGCAGAGTGTTTTCTCAGGGCAGCTCAGACGAGGGCAATGTCGAAGACTTCCAGGGCATGTTGGACTGCCTAGAAATGTGGTTCTGATGCTGTTCGAGTGCTCTGGAAATGTAGCCCTCCTGAAGTAAAGTACAGTGTGTTGCCCGAGACTCTGCAGACACAAAGAGCCTCCGTGGGAGGTATGGGACTCAATGCTGCTCAGCAGGCCCACAGGGGTGTGGAGGGAGTCAGTGATCTTGGAACCAAAATGATGCTCACCCGAAGGACCTAGGCCTCCTGAAAAGGGTACTTCCTTTAAAATAAAACAGACCTCCACTAAGAGCTCATGGAAAGAGCTGCATGCTTCCCTTTCTGCAGGGCTACTCAGGGCCTTACCTCGAGGCAAGGACTCACGTTGAGATTCCCTTTAGCTCTAGAGCATGGCAAGGTGAGCCCCACCCTGGCCTATGAAGCTCCGTGTGTACCCAGGAAAACTCATTTTCTTCCCAGACCCATGCCTACAGTGGCCAGAGGCCTGTCAACAGCAGAGAATTTCAGGGAGCTTCACGGCAGCAAGAATGGAGGTTTCCAAACGGAAAGCAAGGCTAGTCCCATCATGCCCCCATTTCCATGGGTACAGGCAGCATACATCTCTGTGGTTTTTAACAAGTCAAAAGAGACACCGAGTACACACTGGTTGCTTCCCTGAATCAACTTCTCGAGGAAGGGTGTTCTGCATCTAGTGAACGGCCTCACCAAGGAACGCCCTAGCAAGGCCACTGGGCCCAGGGCCTCACCAAGGAACGCCCTAGGCAAGCCACTTGGCCCGTGCCTTTTCAAAAGCCTGCAGTGGTACGGGAAAAACTGGGCTTTAGTTGCAAAAGGAAAGCAAGCCGTCTTTCTCCTGGAGGCAGGGTGACTTCAGGTAGGAGGTCCTGATTGGAAGGAGAAGCCTAGTGTTTTTCTCTGTGCAGCTCAGACTAGGGATTGAGTGCGATTTCCACGGCATGTTGGAACTTGTTTGAACGTTGCTCTTGAACCTGTGCGAGTGCTGTGAATCAAGATATCACAAGAAAGAGTGCAGTGTGTTGCCCATGACTCAGCAGACACAGAGGACCTCCGTGGGACCTATGGGCCTCGTTGTTGTTCAGCGGGCCTACAGGGGTGTGGAGGTACTCAGTGATCTTGGAACTAAAATGATGCTCACCCGAGGGGGTTAGGAGTCCTGAAAAGGGTACTTCCTTTAAAATAAAGCCAAATAGCGACTAAGAGCACATGGAAAGAGCTGCATGCCTCCCTTTCTGCATGGCCACTCGTGGCCTCACCACGAGGCAAGGACAGATCTGAGATTCCCTTTAACTCTAGAGCATGGCAAGATGAGTCCCACCGCGGACTATGAAGCACACTGTGTAGCCAGAGAAAACACATTTTCTTCCCAGACCAATGCGTACAATAGCCAGGGGCCTGTGAACAGCAGAGAATTTCAGGGAGCTTCAAGGCAGCATGAATGGAGCTATCAAAATGGATAAGGAAGTCTACTACCAACATGAGCCCATTTCCATAGGCACAAACAGCATACATCCCTGTGGTTTCAAAGAACTCAAAAGAGACACAGAGTACACACTGGTTCCTTCCCTGAATCAAATTCTCGAGGCAGGGTGTTCTGCATGTAGTGAGCCGCCTCAACCAAGGAACGCCCTAGTTAGGCCTGGGGCCGGTGCCTCTTCAAAAGCCTGAAAAGCGTACTGGCGTTAAAATGCTGAAGATAAGCGACTACGGCCTCATGGAAACTGCTACACGCCCGGGTGCTACAGGAAAGACTGTGCTTTAGTTGCAATACGAACGCAACCGATTTTTTCCTGGAGGCAGGGTGACTTGAGGTAGGAGGTCCTGGAAAGAAGGCGAAGCCTAGTGTTTTTGTCAGTTCAGCTCAGACTAGGGAATGTGTGAGACTTCCACAGCAAGTTGGAGCTTGCCAAAACGGTGCTCGTGAACCTGTGCGAGTGCTGTGAATCAAGATATCACAAGAAAGAGTGCTGTGTGTTGCCCATGACTCAGCAGACACAGAGGACCTCCGTGGGACCTATGGGCCTCGTTGTTGTTCAGCGGGCCTACAGGGGTGTGGAGGTACTCAGTGATCTTGGAACTAAAATGATGCTCACCCGAGGGGGTTAGGAGTCCTGAAAAGGGTACTTCCTTTAAAATAAAGCCAAATAGCGACTAAGAGCACATGGAAAGAGCTGCATGCCTCCCTTTCTGCATGGCCACTCGTGGCCTCACCACGAGGCAAGGACAGATCTGAGATTCCCTTTAACTCTAGAGCATGGCAAGATGAGTCCCACCGCGGACTATGAAGCACACTGTGTAGCCAGAGAAAACACATTTTCTTCCCAGACCAATGCGTACAATAGCCAGGGGCCTGTGAACAGCAGAGAATTTCAGGGAGCTTCAAGGCAGCCTGATTGGAGCTATCAAAATGGATAAGGAAGTCTACTACCAACATGAGCCCATTTCCATAGGCAAAAACAGCATGCATCCCTGTGGTTTCAAAGAACTCAAAAGAGACACAGAGTACACACTGGTTCCTTCCCTGAATCAAATTCTAGAGGCAGGGTGTTCTGCATGTAGTGAACCGCCTCAACCAAGGAACGCCCTAGTTAGGCCTGGGGCCGGTGCCTCTTCAAAAGCCTGAAAAGCGTACTGGCGTTAAAATGCTGAAGATAAGCGCCTACGGCCTCATGGAAACTGCTACACGCCCGGGTGCTACAGGAAAGACTGTGCTTTAGTTGCAATACGAACGCAACCGATTTTTTCCTGGAGGCAGGGTGACTTGAGGTAGGAGGTCCTGGAAGGAAAGCGAAGCCTAGTGTTTTTCTCAGTTCAGCTCAGACTAAGGAATGTGTGAGACTTCCACAGCAAGTTGGATCTTGCCAAAACAGTGCTCGTGAACCTGTGCGAGTGCTGTGAATCAAGATATCACAAGAGGGAGTGCAGTGTGTTGCCCATGATTCAGCAGACACAGAGGACCTCCGAGGACCTATGGGCCACGTTGTTCTCATCAAGCCTACAGAGGTGTGGAGGTAGTCAGGGATATTGGAACGAAAATGCTCCCTCGAGGGTCCTAGGAGTGCTGAAAAGGGTCCTTCCTTTAAAATAAAGCAGAACAGCGACTATGAGCTCATGGAAAGAGCTGCATGCCTCTCTTTCCCCATGGGTACTCAGGGCCTTACCTCGAGGCAAGGACTCACGTTGAGATTCCCTTTAGCTCTAGAGCATGGCAAGATGCGCCCCACCCCGGCCAATGAAGCTCCGTGTGTAGCCAGAGAAAACTCATTTTCTTCCCAGACCCAAGCCTACAGTGGCCAGGGGCCTGTCAACAGCAGAGAATTTCAGGGAGCTTCACGAAAGCAAGAATGGAGCTTTCCAAACGGAAAGCAAGGCTAGTCCCATCATGCCCCCATTTCCATGGGCACAGGCAGCATACATCTCTGTGGTTTTTAACAAGTCAAATGAGACACAGAGTACACAGTTGTTGCTTCCCTGAATCAACTTCTCGAGGCAGGGTGTTCTGCATCTAGTGAACGGCCTCACCAAGGAAAGCCCTAGCTAGGCTTCTGGGCCCGTGCCTCTTCAAAAGCCTGCCATGCTACAGGAAAAACTGTGCTTTAGTTGCAATAGAAACGAGGTCGTCTTTCTTCAGGAGGCAGGGTGACTTCAGGTAGGAGGTCCTGAATGGAAGGAGAAGCTTACTGTTTCTCTCTGTACAGCTCAAACTAGGGAATGAGAGCGACTTCCACGGCCTGTTGGAACTTGCTTAACGGTGCTCGTGAACCTGTGCGATTGCTGGCTAAAGCAAAATGTTCCAATAAGAGTGCACTGTGCTGCCCTACACTCGGCATACATACTGTGAGTCGGAAAGCTCCTGGCCTGGCTATTGCTTAGA
The DNA here is from genome assembly GCF_965194825.1 of Balaenoptera physalus. Classification (NCBI taxonomy): domain Eukaryota; kingdom Metazoa; phylum Chordata; class Mammalia; order Artiodactyla; family Balaenopteridae; genus Balaenoptera; species Balaenoptera physalus. The sequence goes on along the minus strand of NW_028125711.1, from coordinate 60,689 downwards.
AGGGCCAGGGGAGCGTGAGGGTACTCAGTGTTCTTGCAGGGAATAGGGTTTCCAGGCGAGGCACATAGGTGTCCTGAAAAGCGTACTGGCTTTAAAATGCTGAAGATAAGCGACTGCGGCCTCATGGAAACTGCTACACGCCTCTGCTTCTGCATAGCATTTCATGGCCTTACCTCGAGGCAAGTTCTCACGTTTCTTGCCCTGTGAGCGACACAGCATGTTAAGATGCTGTATTTCTCCTTGAAGAGAGTGACTTCAGGAACTAGGTCCTCGGTAAATTCGAAGCAGAGTGTTTTCTCAGGGCAGCTCAGACGAGGGCAATGTCGAAGACTTCCAGGGCATGTTGGACTGCCTAGAAATGTGGTTCTGATGCTGTTCGAGTGCTCTGGAAATGTAGCCCTCCTGAAGTAAAGTACAGTGTGTTGCCCGAGACTCTGCAGACACAAAGAGCCTCCGTGGGAGGTATGGGACTCAATGCTGCTCAGCAGGCCCACAGGGGTGTGGAGGGAGTCAGTGATCTTGGAACCAAAATGATGCTCACCCGAAGGACCTAGGCCTCCTGAAAAGGGTACTTCCTTTAAAATAAAACAGACCTCCACTAAGAGCTCATGGAAAGAGCTGCATGCTTCCCTTTCTGCAGGGCTACTCAGGGCCTTACCTCGAGGCAAGGACTCACGTTGAGATTCCCTTTAGCTCTAGAGCATGGCAAGGTGAGCCCCACCCTGGCCTATGAAGCTCCGTGTGTACCCAGGAAAACTCATTTTCTTCCCAGACCCATGCCTACAGTGGCCAGAGGCCTGTCAACAGCAGAGAATTTCAGGGAGCTTCACGGCAGCAAGAATGGAGGTTTCCAAACGGAAAGCAAGGCTAGTCCCATCATGCCCCCATTTCCATGGGTACAGGCAGCATACATCTCTGTGGTTTTTAACAAGTCAAAAGAGACACCGAGTACACACTGGTTGCTTCCCTGAATCAACTTCTCGAGGAAGGGTGTTCTGCATCTAGTGAACGGCCTCACCAAGGAACGCCCTAGCAAGGCCACTGGGCCCAGGGCCTCACCAAGGAACGCCCTAGGCAAGCCACTTGGCCCGTGCCTTTTCAAAAGCCTGCAGTGGTACGGGAAAAACTGGGCTTTAGTTGCAAAAGGAAAGCAAGCCGTCTTTCTCCTGGAGGCAGGGTGACTTCAGGTAGGAGGTCCTGATTGGAAGGAGAAGCCTAGTGTTTTTCTCTGTGCAGCTCAGACTAGGGATTGAGTGCGATTTCCACGGCATGTTGGAACTTGTTTGAACGTTGCTCTTGAACCTGTGCGAGTGCTGTGAATCAAGATATCACAAGAAAGAGTGCAGTGTGTTGCCCATGACTCAGCAGACACAGAGGACCTCCGTGGGACCTATGGGCCTCGTTGTTGTTCAGCGGGCCTACAGGGGTGTGGAGGTACTCAGTGATCTTGGAACTAAAATGATGCTCACCCGAGGGGGTTAGGAGTCCTGAAAAGGGTACTTCCTTTAAAATAAAGCAAAATAGCGACTAAGAGCACATGGAAAGAGCTGCATGCCTCCCTTTCTGCATGGCCACTCGGGGCCTGACCACGAGGCAAGGACAGATCTGAGATTCCCTTTAACTCTAGAGCATGGCAAGATGAGTCCCACCGCGGACTATGAAGCACACTGTGTAGCCAGAGAAAACACATTTTCTTCCCAGACCAATGCGTACAATAGCCAGGGGCCTGTGAACAGCCGAGAATTTCAGGGAGCTTCAAGGCAGCATGAATGGAGCTATCAAAATGGATAAGGAAGTCTACTACCAACATGAGCCCATTTCCATAGGCACAAACAGCATACATCCCTGTGGTTTCAAAGAACTCAAAAGAGACACAGAGTACACACTGGTTCCTTCCCTGAATCAAATTCTCGAGGCAGGGTGTTCTGCAGGTAGTGAGCCGCCTCAACCAAGGAACGCCCTAGTTAGGCCTGGGGCCGGTGCCTCTTCAAAAGCCTGAAAAGCGTACTGGCGTTAAAATGCTGAAGATAAGCGACTACGGCCTCATGGAAACTGCTACACGCCCGGGTGCTACAGGAAAGACTGTGCTTTAGTTGCAATACTAACGCAACCGATTTTTTCCTGGAGGCAGGGTGACTTGAGGTAGGAGGTCCTGGAAAGAAGGCGAAGCCTAGTGTTTTTCTCAGTTCAGCTCAGACTAGGGAATGTGTGAGACTTCCACAGCAAGTTGGAGCTTGCCAAAACGGTGCTCGTGAACCTGTGCGAGTGCTGTGAATCAAGATATCACAAGAAAGAGTGCTGTGTGTTGCCCATGACTCAGCAGACACAGAGGACCTCCGTGGGACCTATGGGCCTCGTTGTTGTTCAGCGGGCCTACAGGGGTGTGGAGGTACTCAGTGATCTTGGAACTAAAATGATGCTCACCCGAGGGGGTTAGGAGTCCTGAAAAGGGTACTTCCTTTAAAATAAAGCCAAATAGCGACTAAGAGCACATGGAAAGAGCTGCATGCCTCCCTTTCTGCATGGCCACTCGTGGCCTCACCACGAGGCAAGGACAGATCTGAGATTCCCTTTAACTCTAGAGCATGGCAAGATGAGTCCCACCGCGGACTATGAAGCACACTGTGTAGCCAGAGAAAACACATTTTCTTCCCAGACCAATGCGTACAATAGCCAGGGGCCTGTGAACAGCAGAGAATTTCAGGGAGCTTCAAGGCAGCCTGATTGGAGCTATCAAAATGGATAAGGAAGTCTACTACCAACATGAGCCCATTTCCGTAGGCAAAAACAGCATGCATCCCTGTGGTTTCAAAGAACTCAAAAGAGACACAGAGTACACACTGGTTCCTTCCCTGAATCAAATTCTAGAGGCAGGGTGTTCTGCATGTAGTGAACCGCCTCAACCAAGGAACGCCCTAGTTAGGCCTGGGGCCGGTGCCTCTTCAAAAGCCTGAAAAGCGTACTGGCGTTAAAATGCTGAAGATAAGCGCCTACGGCCTCATGGAAACTGCTACACGCCCGGGTGCTACAGGAAAGACTGTGCTGTAGTTGCAATACGAACGCAACCGATTTTTTCCTGGAGGCAGGGTGACTTGAGGTAGGAGGTCCTGGAAGGAAAGCGAAGCCTAGTGTTTTTCTCAGTTCAGCTCAGACTAAGGAATGTGTGAGACTTCCACAGCAAGTTGGATCTTGCCAAAACAGTGCTCGTGAACCTGTGCGAGTGCTGGGAATCAAGATATCACAAGAGGGAGTGCAGTGTGTTGCCCATGATTCAGCAGACACAGAGGACCTCCGAGGACCTATGGGCCACGTTGTTCTCATCAAGCCTACAGAGGTGTGGAGGTAGTCAGGGATATTGGAACGAAAATGTTCCCTCGAGGGTCCTAGGAGTGCTGAAAAGGGTCCTTCCTTTAAAATAAAACAGAACAGCGACTATGAGCTCATGGAAAGAGCTGCATGCCTCTCTTTCCCCATGGGTACTCAGGGCCTTACCTCGAGGCAAGGACTCACGTTGAGATTCCCTTTAGCTCTAGAGCATGGCAAGATGCGCCCCACCCCGGCCAATGAAGCTCCGTGTGTAGCCAGAGAAAACTCATTTTCTTCCCAGACCCAAGCCTACAGTGGCCAGGGGCCTGTCAACAGCAGAGAATTTCAGGGAGCTTCACGAAAGCAAGAATGGAGCTTTCCAAACGGAAAGCAAGGCTAGTCCCATCATGCCCCCATTTCCATGGGCACAGGCAGCATACATCTCTGTGGTTTTTAACAAGTCAAATGAGACACAGAGTACACAGTTGTTGCTTCCCTGAATCAACTTCTCGAGGCAGGGTGTTCTGCATCTAGTGAACGGCCTCACCAAGGAAAGCCCTAGCTAGGCTTCTGGGCCCGTGCCTCTTCAAAAGCCTGCCATGCTACAGGAAAAACTGTGCTTTAGTTGCAATAGAAACGAGGTCGTCTTTCTTCAGGAGGCAGGGTGACTTCAGGTAGGAGGTCCTGAATGGAAGGAGAAGCTTACTGTTTCTCTCTGTACAGCTCAAACTAGGGAATGAGAGCGACTTCCACGGCCTGTTGGAACTTGCTTAACGGTGCTCGTGAACCTGTGCGATTGCTGGCTAAAGCAAAATGTTCCAATAAGAGTGCACTGTGCTGCCCTACACTCGGCATACATACTGTGAGTCGGAAAGCTCCTGGCCTGGCTATTGCTTAGAAGGGCCAGGGGAGCGTGAGGGTACTCAGTGTTCTTGCAGGGAATAGGGTTTCCAGGCGAGGCACATAGGTGTCCTGAAAAGCGTACTGGCTTTAAAATGCTGAAGATAAGCGACTGCGGCCTCATGGAAACTGCTACACGCCTCTGCTTCTGCATAGCATTTCATGGCCTTACCTCGAGGCAAGTTCTCACGTTTCTTGCCCTGTGAGCGACACAGCATGTTAAGATGCTGTATTTCTCCTTGAAGAGAGTGACTTCAGGAACTAGGTCCTCGGTAAATTCGAAGCAGAGTGTTTTCTCAGGGCAGCTCAGACGAGGGCAATGTCGAAGACTTCCAGGGCATGTTGGACTGCCTAGAAATGTGGTTCTGATGCTGTTCGAGTGCTCTGGAAATGTAGCCCTCCTGAAGTAAAGTACAGTGTGTTGCCCGAGACTCTGCAGACACAAAGAGCCTCCGTGGGAGGTATGGGACTCAATGCTGCTCAGCAGGCCCACAGGGGTGTGGAGGGAGTCAGTGATCTTGGAACCAAAATGATGCTCACCCGAAGGACCTAGGCCTCCTGAAAAGGGTACTTCCTTTAAAATAAAACAGACCTCCACTAAGAGCTCATGGAAAGAGCTGCATGCTTCCCTTTCTGCAGGGCTACTCAGGGCCTTACCTCGAGGCAAGGACTCACGTTGAGATTCCCTTTAGCTCTAGAGCATGGCAAGGTGAGCCCCACCCTGGCCTATGAAGCTCCGTGTGTACCCAGGAAAACTCATTTTCTTCCCAGACCCATGCCTACAGTGGCCAGAGGCCTGTCAACAGCAGAGAATTTCAGGGAGCTTCACGGCAGCAAGAATGGAGGTTTCCAAACGGAAAGCAAGGCTAGTCCCATCATGCCCCCATTTCCATGGGTACAGGCAGCATACATCTCTGTGGTTTTTAACAAGTCAAAAGAGACACCGAGTACACACTGGTTGCTTCCCTGAATCAACTTCTCGAGGAAGGGTGTTCTGCATCTAGTGAACGGCCTCACCAAGGAACGCCCTAGCAAGGCCACTGGGCCCAGGGCCTCACCAAGGAACGCCCTAGGCAAGCCACTTGGCCCGTGCCTTTTCAAAAGCCTGCAGTGGTACGGGAAAAACTGGGCTTTAGTTGCAAAAGGAAAGCAAGCCGTCTTTCTCCTGGAGGCAGGGTGACTTCAGGTAGGAGGTCCTGATTGGAAGGAGAAGCCTAGTGTTTTTCTCTGTGCAGCTCAGACTAGGGATTGAGTGCGATTTCCACGGCATGTTGGAACTTGTTTGAACGTTGCTCTTGAACCTGTGCGAGTGCTGTGAATCAAGATATCACAAGAAAGAGTGCAGTGTGTTGCCCATGACTCAGCAGACACAGAGGACCTCCGTGGGACCTATGGGCCTCGTTGTTGTTCAGCGGGCCTACAGGGGTGTGGAGGTACTCAGTGATCTTGGAACTAAAATGATGCTCACCCGAGGGGGTTAGGAGTCCTGAAAAGGGTACTTCCTTTAAAATAAAGCAAAATAGCGACTAAGAGCACATGGAAAGAGCTGCATGCCTCCCTTTCTGCATGGCCACTCGTGGCCTCACCACGAGGCAAGGACAGATCTGAGATTCCCTTTAACTCTAGAGCATGGCAAGATGAGTCCCACCGCGGACTATGAAGCACACTGTGTAGCCAGAGAAAACACATTTTCTTCCCAGACCAATGCGTACAATAGCCAGGGGCCTGTGAACAGCAGAGAATTTCAGGGAGCTTCAAGGCAGCATGAATGGAGCTATCAAAATGGATAAGGAAGTCTACTACCAACATGAGCCCATTTCCATAGGCACAAACAGCATACATCCCTGTGGTTTCAAAGAACTCAAAAGAGACACAGAGTACACACTGGTTCCTTCCCTGAATCAAATTCTCGAGGCAGGGTGTTCTGCATGTAGTGAGCCGCCTCAACCAAGGAACGCCCTAGTTAGGCCTGGGGCCGGTGCCTCTTCAAAAGCCTGAAAAGCGTACTGGCGTTAAAATGCTGAAGATAAGCGACTACGGCCTCATGGAAACTGCTACACGCCCGGGTGCTACAGGAAAGACTGTGCTTTAGTTGCAATACGAACGCAACCGATTTTTTCCTGGAGGCAGGGTGACTTGAGGTAGGAGGTCCTGGAAAGAAGGCGAAGCCTAGTGTTTTTCTCAGTTCAGCTCAGACTAGGGAATGTGTGAGACTTCCACAGCAAGTTGGAGCTTGCCAAAACGGTGCTCGTGAACCTGTGCGAGTGCTGTGAATCAAGATATCACAAGAAAGAGTGCTGTGTGTTGCCCATGACTCAGCAGACACAGAGGACCTCCGTGGGACCTATGGGCCTCGTTGTTGTTCAGCGGGCCTACAGGGGTGTGGAGGTACTCAGTGATCTTGGAACTAAAATGATGCTCACCCGAGGGGGTTAGGAGTCCTGAAAAGGGTACTTCCTTTAAAATAAAGCAAAATAGCGACTAAGAGCACATGGAAAGAGCTGCATGCCTCCCTTTCTGCATGGCCACTCGTGGCCTCACCACGAGGCAAGGACAGATCTGAGTTTCCCTTTAACTCTAGAGCATGGCAAGATGAGTCCCACCGCGGACTATGAAGCACACTGTGTAGCCAGAGAAAACACATTTTCTTCCCAGACCAATGCGTACAATAGCCAGGGGCCTGTGAACAGCAGAGAATTTCAGGGAGCTTCAAGGCAGCCTGATTGGAGCTATCAAAATGGATAAGGAAGTCTACTACCAACATGAGCCCATTTCCATAGGCAAAAACAGCATGCATCCCTGTGGTTTCAAAGAACTCAAAAGAGACACAGAGTACACACTGGTTCCTTCCCTGAATCAAATTCTAGAGGCAGGGTGTTCTGCATGTAGTGAACCGCCTCAACCAAGGAACGCCCTAGTTAGGCCTGGGGCCGGTGCCTCTTCAAAAGCCTGAAAAGCGTACTGGCGTTAAAATGCTGAAGATAAGCGCCTACGGCCTCATGGAAACTGCTACACGCCCGGGTGCTACAGGAAAGACTGTGCTGTAGTTGCAATACGAACGCAACCGATTTTTTCCTGGAGGCAGGGTGACTTGAGGTAGGAGGTCCTGGAAGGAAAGCGAAGCCTTCTGTTTTTCTCAGTTCAGCTCAGACTAAGGAATGTGTGAGACTTCCACAGCAAGTTGGATCTTGCCAAAACAGTGCTCGTGAACCTGTGCGAGTGCTGTGAATCAAGATATCACAAGAGGGAGTGCAGTGTGTTGCCCATGATTCAGCAGACACAGAGGACCTCCGAGGACCTTTGGGCCACGTTGTTCTCATCAAGCCTACAGAGGTGTGGAGGTAGTCAGGGATATTGGAACGAAAATGCTCCCTCGAGGGTCCTAGGAGTGCTGAAAAGGGTCCTTCCTTTAAAATAAAACAGAACAGCGACTATGAGCTCATGGAAAGAGCTGCATGCCTCTCTTTCCCCATGGGTACTCAGGGCCTTACCTCGAGGCAAGGACTCACGTTGAGATTCCCTTTAGCTCTAGAGCATGGCAAGATGCGCCCCACCCCGGCCAATGAAGCTCCGTGTGTAGCCAGAGAAAACTCATTTTCTTCCCAGACCCAAGCCTACAGTGGCCAGGGGCCTGTCAACAGCAGAGAATTTCAGGGAGCTTCACGAAAGCAAGAATGGAGCTTTCCAAACGGAAAGCAAGGCTAGTCCCATCATGCCCCCATTTCCATGGGCACAGGCAGCATACATCTCTGTGGTTTTTAACAAGTCAAATGAGACACAGAGTACACAGTTGTTGCTTCCCTGAATCAACTTCTCGAGGCAGGGTGTTCTGCATCTAGTGAACGGCCTCACCAAGGAAAGCCCTAGCTAGGCTTCTGGGCCCGTGCCTCTTCAAAAGCCTGCCATGCTACAGGAAAAACTGTGCTTTAGTTGCAATAGAAACGAGGTCGTCTTTCTTCAGGAGGCAGGGTGACTTCAGGTAGGAGGTCCTGAATGGAAGGAGAAGCTTACTGTTTCTCTCTGTACAGCTCAAACTAGGGAATGAGAGCGACTTCCACGGCCTGTTGGAACTTGCTTAACGGTGCTCGTGAACCTGTGCGATTGCTGGCTAAAGCAAAATGTTCCAATAAGAGTGCACTGTGCTGCCCTACACTCGGCATACATACTGTGAGTCGGAAAGCTCCTGGCCTGGCTATTGCTTAGAAGGGCCAGGGGAGCGTGAGGGTACTCAGTGTTCTTGCAGGGAATAGGGTTTCCAGGCGAGGCACATAGGTGTCCTGAAAAGCGTACTGGCTTTAAAATGCTGAAGATAAGCGACTGCGGCCTCATGGAAACTGCTACACGCCTCTGCTTCTGCATAGCATTTCATGGCCTTACCTCGAGGCAAGTTCTCACGTTTCTTGCCCTGTGAGCGACACAGCATGTTAAGATGCTGTATTTCTCCTTGAAGAGAGTGACTTCAGGAACTAGGTCCTCGGTAAATTCGAAGCAGAGTGTTTTCTCAGGGCAGCTCAGACGAGGGCAATGTCGAAGACTTCCAGGGCATGTTGGACTGCCTAGAAATGTGGTTCTGATGCTGTTCGAGTGCTCTGGAAATGTAGCCCTCCTGAAGTAAAGTACAGTGTGTTGCCCGAGACTCTGCAGACACAAAGAGCCTCCGTGGGAGGTATGGGACTCAATGCTGCTCAGCAGGCCCACAGGGGTGTGGAGGGAGTCAGTGATCTTGGAACCAAAATGATGCTCACCCGAAGGACCTAGGCCTCCTGAAAAGCGTACTTCCTTTAAAATAAAACAGACCTCCACTAAGAGCTCATGGAAAGAGCTGCATGCTTCCCTTTCTGCAGGGCTACTCAGGGCCTTACCTCGAGGCAAGGACTCACGTTGAGATTCCCTTTAGCTCTAGAGCATGGCAAGGTGAGCCCCACCCTGGCCTATGAAGCTCCGTGTGTACCCAGGAAAACTCATTTTCTTCCCAGACCCATGCCTACAGTGGCCAGAGGCCTGTCAACAGCAGAGAATTTCAGGGAGCTTCACGGCAGCAAGAATGGAGGTTTCCAAACGGAAAGCAAGGCTAGTCCCATCATGCCCCCATTTCCATGGGTACAGGCAGCATACATCTCTGTGGTTTTTAACAAGTCAAAAGAGACACCGAGTACACACTGGTTGCTTCCCTGAATCAACTTCTCGAGGAAGGGTGTTCTGCATCTAGTGAACGGCCTCACCAAGGAACGCCCTAGCAAGGCCACTGGGCCCAGGGCCTCACCAAGGAACGCCCTAGGCAAGCCACTTGGCCCGTGCCTTTTCAAAAGCCTGCAGTGGTACGGGAAAAACTGGGCTTTAGTTGCAAAAGGAAAGCAAGCCGTCTTTCTCCTGGAGGCAGGGTGACTTCAGGTAGGAGGTCCTGATTGGAAGGAGAAGCCTAGTGTTTTTCTCTGTGCAGCTCAGACTAGGGATTGAGTGCGATTTCCACGGCATGTTGGAACTTGTTTGAACGTTGCTCTTGAACCTGTGCGAGTGCTGTGAATCAAGATATCACAAGAAAGAGTGCAGTGTGTTGCCCATGACTCAGCAGACACAGAGGACCTCCGTGGGACCTATGGGCCTCGTTGTTGTTCAGCGGGCCTACAGGGGTGTGGAGGTACTCAGTGATCTTGGAACTAAAATGATGCTCACCCGAGGGGGTTAGGAGTCCTGAAAAGGGTACTTCCTTTAAAATAAAGCAAAATAGCGACTAAGAGCACATGGAAAGAGCTGCATGCCACCCTTTCTGCATGGCCACTCGGGGCCTCACCACGAGGCAAGGAGAGATCTGAGATTCCCTTTAACTCTAGAGCATGGCAAGATGAGTCCCACCGCGGACTATGAAGCACACTGTGTAGCCAGAGAAAACACATTTTCTTCCCAGACCAATGCGTACAATAGCCAGGGGCCTGTGAACAGCCGAGAATTTCAGGGAGCTTCAAGGCAGCATGAATGGAGCTATCAAAATGGATAAGGAAGTCTACTACCAACATGAGCCCATTTCCATAGGCACAAACAGCATACATCCCTGTGGTTTCAAAGAACTCAAAAGAGACACAGAGTACACACTGGTTCCTTCCCTGAATCAAATTCTCGAGGCAGGGTGTTCTGCATGTAGTGAGCCGCCTCAACCAAGGAACGCCCTAGTTAGGCCTGGGGCCGGTGCCTCTTCAAAAGCCTGAAAAGCGTACTGGCGTTAAAATGCTGAAGATAAGCGCCTACGGCCTCATGGAAACTGCTACACGCCCGGGTGCTACAGGAAAGACTGTGCTTTAGTTGCAATACGAACGCAACCGATTTTTTCCTGGAGGCAGGGTGACTTGAGGTAGGAGGTCCTGGAAAGAAGGCGAAGCCTAGTGTTTTTCTCAGTTCAGCTCAGACTAGGGAATGTGTGAGACTTCCACAGCAAGTTGGAGCTTGCCAAAACGGTGCTCGTGAACCTGTGCGAGTGCTGTGAATCAAGATATCACAAGAAAGAGTGCTGTGTGTTGCCCATGACTCAGCAGACACAGAGGACCTCCGTGGGACCTATGGGCCTCGTTGTTGTTCAGCGGGCCTACAGGGGTGTGGAGGTACTCAGTGATCTTGGAACTAAAATGATGCTCACCCGAGGGGGTTAGGAGTCCTGAAAAGGGTACTTCCTTTAAAATAAAGCAAAATAGCGACTAAGAGCACATGGAAAGAGCTGCATGCCTCCCTTTCTGCATGGCCACTCGTGGCCTCACCACGAGGCAAGGACAGATCTGAGATTCCCTTTAACTCTAGAGCATGGCAAGATGAGTCCCACCGCGGACTATGAAGCACACTGTGTAGCCAGAGAAAACACATTTTCTTCCCAGACCAATGCGTACAATAGCCAGGGGCCTGTGAACAGCAGAGAATTTCAGGGAGCTTCAAGGCAGCCTGATTGGAGCTATCAAAATGGATAAGGAAGTCTACTACCAACATGAGCCCATTTCCATAGGCAAAAACAGCATGCATCCCTGTGGTTTCAAAGAACTCAAAAGAGACACAGAGTACACACTGGTTCCTTCCCTGAATCAAATTCTAGAGGCAGGGTGTTCTGCATGTAGTGAACCGCCTCAACCAAGGAACGCCCTAGTTAGGCCTGGGGCCGGTGCCTCTTCAAAAGCCTGAAAAGCGTACTGGCGTTACAATGCTGAAGATAAGCGCCTACGGCCTCATGGAAACTGCTACACGCCCGGGTGCTACAGGAAAGACTGTGCTTTAGTTGCAATACGAACGCAACCGATTTTTTCCTGGAGGCAGGGTGACTTGAGGTAGGAGGTCCTGGAAGGAAGGCGAAGCCTAGTGTTTTTCTCAGTTCAGCTCAGACTAAGGAATGTGTGAGACTTCCACAGCAAGTTGGATCTTGCCAAAACGGTGCTCGTGAACCTGTGCGAGTGCTGTGAATCAAGATATCACAAGAGGGAGTGCAGTGTGTTGCCCATGATTCAGCAGACACAGAGGACCTCCGAGGACCTATGGGCCACGTTGTTCTCATCAAGCCTACAGAGGTGTGGAGGTAGTCAGGGATATTGGAACGAAAATGCTCCCTCGAGGGTCCTAGGAGTGCTGAAAAGGGTCCTTCCTTTAAAATAAAACAGAACAGCGACTATGAGCTCATGGAAAGAGCTGCATGCCTCTCTTTCCCCATGGGTACTCAGGGCCTTACCTCGAGGCAAGGACTCACGTTGAGATTCCCTTTAGCTCTAGAGCATGGCAAGATGCGCCCCACCCCGGCCAATGAAGCTCCGTGTGTAGCCAGAGAAAACTCATTTTCTTCCCAGACCCAAGCCTACAGTGGCCAGGGGCCTGTCAACAGCAGAGAATTTCAGGGAGCTTCACGAAAGCAAGAATGGAGCTTTCCAAACGGAAAGCAAGGCTAGTCCCATCATGCCCCCATTTCCATGGGCACAGGCAGCATACATCTCTGTGGTTTTTAACAAGTCAAATGAGACACAGAGTACACAGTTGTTGCTTCCCTGAATCAACTTCTCGAGGCAGGGTGTTCTGCATCTAGTGAACGGCCTCACCAAGGAAAGCCCTAGCTAGGCTTCTGGGCCCGTGCCTCTTCAAAAGCCTGCCATGCTACAGGAAAAACTGTGCTTTAGTTGCAATAGAAACGAGGTCGTCTTTCTTCAGGAGGCAGGGTGACTTCAGGTAGGAGGTCCTGAATGGAAGGAGAAGCTTACTGTTTCTCTCTGTACAGCTCAAACTAGGGAATGAGAGCGACTTCCACGGCCTGTTGGAACTTGCTTAACGGTGCTCGTGAACCTGTGCGATTGCTGGCTAAAGCAAAATGTTCCAATAAGAGTGCACTGTGCTGCCCTACACTCGGCATACATACTGTGAGTCGGAAAGCTCCTGGCCTGGCTATTGCTTAGAAGGGCCAGGGGAGCGTGAGGGTACTCAGTGTTCTTGCAGGGAATAGGGTTTCCAGGCGAGGCACATAGGTGTCCTGAAAAGCGTACTGGCTTTAAAATGCTGAAGATAAGCGACTGCGGCCTCATGGAAACTGCTACACGCCTCTGCTTCTGCATAGCATTTCATGGCCTTACCTCGAGGCAAGTTCTCACGTTTCTTGCCCTGTGAGCGACACAGCATGTTAAGATGCTGTATTTCTCCTTGAAGAGAGTGACTTCAGGAACTAGGTCCTCGGTAAATTCGAAGCAGAGTGTTTTCTCAGGGCAGCTCAGACGAGGGCAATGTCGAAGACTTCCAGGGCATGTTGGACTGCCTAGAAATGTGGTTCTGATGCTGTTCGAGTGCTCTGGAAATGTAGCCCTCCTGAAGTAAAGTACAGTGTGTTGCCCGAGACTCTGCAGACACAAAGAGCCTCCGTGGGAGGTATGGGACTCAATGCTGCTCAGCAGGCCCACAGGGGTGTGGAGGGAGTCAGTGATCTTGGAACCAAAATGATGCTCACCCGAAGGGCCTAGGCCTCCTGAAAAGGGTACTTCCTTTAAAATAAAACAGACCTCCACTAAGAGCTCATGGAAAGAGCTGCATGCTTCCCTTTCTGCAGGGCTACTCAGGGCCTTACCTCGAGGCAAGGACTCACGTTGAGATTCCCTTTAGCTCTAGAGCATGGCAAGGTGAGCCCCACCCTGGCCTATGAAGCTCCGTGTGTACCCAGGAAAACTCATTTTCTTCCCAGACCCATGCCTACAGTGGCCAGAGGCCTGTCAACAGCAGAGAATTTCAGGGAGCTTCACGGCAGCAAGAATGGAGGTTTCCAAACGGAAAGCAAGGCTAGTCCCATCATGCCCCCATTTCCATGGGTACAGGCAGCATACATCTCTGTGGTTTTTAACAAGTCAAAAGAGACACCGAGTACACACTGGTTGCTTCCCTGAATCAACTTCTCGAGGAAGGGTGTTCTGCATCTAGTGAACGGCCTCACCAAGGAACGCCCTAGCAAGGCCACTGGGCCCAGGGCCTCACCAAGGAACGCCCTAGGCAAGCCACTTGGCCCGTGCCTTTTCAAAAGCCTGCAGTGGTACGGGAAAAACTGGGCTTTAGTTGCAAAAGGAAAGCAAGCCGTCTTTCTCCTGGAGGCAGGGTGACTTCAGGTAGGAGGTCCTGATTGGAAGGAGAAGCCTAGTGTTTTTCTCTGTGCAGCTCAGACTAGGGATTGAGTGCGATTTCCACGGCATGTTGGAACTTGTTTGAACGTTGCTCTTGAACCTGTGCGAGTGCTGTGAATCAAGATATCACAAGAAAGAGTGCAGTGTGTTGCCCATGACTCAGCAGACACAGAGGACCTCCGTGGGACCTATGGGCCTCGTTGTTGTTCAGCGGGCCTACAGGGGTGTGGAGGTACTCAGTGATCTTGGAACTAAAATGATGCTCACCCGAGGGGGTTAGGAGTCCTGAAAAGGGTACTTCCTTTAAAATAAAGCAAAATAGCGACTAAGAGCACATGGAAAGAGCTGCATGCCTCCCTTTCTGCATGGCCACTCGGGGCCTGACCACGAGGCAAGGACAGATCTGAGATTCCCTTTAACTCTAGAGCATGGCAAGATGAGTCCCACCGCGGACTATGAAGCACACTGTGTAGCCAGAGAAAACACATTTTCTTCCCAGACCAATGCGTACAATAGCCAGGGGCCTGTGAACAGCAGAGAATTTCAGGGAGCTTCAAGGCAGCATGAATGGAGCTATCAAAATGGATAAGGAAGTCTACTACCAACATGAGCCCATTTCCATAGGCACAAACAGCATACATCCCTGTGGTTTCAAAGAACTCAAAAGAGACACAGAGTACACACTGGTTCCTTCCCTGAATCAAATTCTCGAGGCAGGGTGTTCTGCATGTAGTGAGCCGCCTCAACCAAGGAACGCCCTAGTTAGGCCTGGGGCCGGTGCCTCTTCAAAAGCCTGAAAAGCGTACTGGCGTTAAAATGCTGAAGATAAGCGCCTACGGCCTCATGGAAACTGCTACACGCCCGGGTGCTACAGGAAAGACTGTGCTTTAGTTGCAATACGAACGCAACCGATTTTTTCCTGGAGGCAGGGTGACTTGAGGTAGGAGGTCCTGGAAAGAAGGCGAAGCCTAGTGTTTTTCTCAGTTCAGCTCAGACTAGGGAATGTGTGAGACTTCCACAGCAAGTTGGAGCTTGCCAAAACGGTGCTCGTGAACCTGTGCGAGTGCTGTGAATCAAGATATCACAAGAAAGAGTGCTGTGTGTTGCCCATGACTCAGCAGACACAGAGGACCTCCGTGGGACCTATGGGCCTCGTTGTTGTTCAGCGGGCCTACAGGGGTGTGGAGGTACTCAGTGATCTTGGAACTAAAATGATGCTCACCCGAGGGGGTTAGGAGTCCTGAAAAGGGTACTTCCTTTAAAATAAAGCCAAATAGCGACTAAGAGCACATGGAAAGAGCTGCATGCCTCCCTTTCTGCATGGCCACTCGTGGCCTCACCACGAGGCAAGGACAGATCTGAGATTCCCTTTAACTCTAGAGCATGGCAAGATGAGTCCCACCGCGGACTATGAAGCACACTGTGTAGCCAGAGAAAACACATTTTCTTCCCAGACCAATGCGTACAATAGCCAGGGGCCTGTGAACAGCAGAGAATTTCAGGGAGCTTCAAGGCAGCCTGATTGGAGCTATCAAAATGGATAAGGAAGTCTACTACCAACATGAGCCCATTTCCATAGGCAAAAACAGCATGCATCCCTGTGGTTTCAAAGAACTCAAAAGAGACACAGAGTACACACTTGTTCCTTCCCTGAATCAAATTCTAGAGGCAGGGTGTTCTGCATGTAGTGAACCGCCTCAACCAAGGAACGCCCTAGTTAGGCCTGGGGCCGGTGCCTCTTCAAAAGCCTGAAAAGCATACTGGCGTTACAATGCTGAAGATAAGCGCCTACGGCCTCATGGAAACTGCTACACGCCCGGGTGCTACAGGAAAGACTGTGCTTTAGTTGCAATACGAACGCAACCGATTTTTTCCTGGAGGCAGGGTGACTTCAGGTAGGAGGTCCTGGAAGGAAGGCGAAGCCTAGTGTTTTTCTCAGTTCAGCTCAGACTAGGGAATGTGTGAGACTTCCACAGCAAGTTGGATCTTGCCAAAACAGTGCTCGTGAACCTGTGCGAGTGCTGTGAATCAAGATATCACAAGAGGGAGTGCAGTGTGTTGCCCATGATTCAGCAGACACAGAGGACCTCCGAGGACCTATGGGCCACGTTGTTCTCATCAAGCCTACAGAGGTGTGGAGGTAGTCAGGGATATTGGAACGAAAATGCTCCCTCGAGGGTCCTAGGAGTGCTGAAAAGGGTCCTTCCTTTAAAATAAAACAGAACAGCGACTATGAGCTCATGGAAAGAGCTGCATGCCTCTCTTTCCCCATGGCTACTCAGGGCCTTACCTCGAGGCAAGGACTCACGTTGAGATTCCCTTTAGCTCTAGAGCATGGCAAGATGCGCCCCACCCCGGCCAATGAAGCTCCGTGTGTAGCCAGAGAAAACTCATTTTCTTCCCAGACCCAAGCCTACAGTGGCCAGGGGCCTGTCAACAGCAGAGAATTTCAGGGAGCTTCACGAAAGCAAGAATGGAGCTTTCCAAACGGAAAGCAAGGCTAGTCCCATCATGCCCCCATTTCCATGGGCACAGGCAGCATACATCTCTGTGGTTTTTAACAAGTCAAATGAGACACAGAGTACACAGTTGTTGCTTCCCTGAATCAACTTCTCGAGGCAGGGTGTTCTGCATCTAGTGAACGGCCTCACCAAGGAAAGCCCTAGCTAGGCTTCTGGGCCCGTGCCTCTTCAAAAGCCTGCCATGCTACAGGAAAAACTGTGCTTTAGTTGCAATAGAAACGAGGTCGTCTTTCTTCAGGAGGCAGGGTGACTTCAGGTAGGAGGTCCTGAATGGAAGGAGAAGCTTACTGTTTCTCTCTGTACAGCTCAAACTAGGGAATGAGAGCGACTTCCACGGCCTGTTGGAACTTGCTTAACGGTGCTCGTGAACCTGTGCGATTGCTGGCTAAAGCAAAATGTTCCAATAAGAGTGCACTGTGCTGCCCTACACTCGGCATACATACTGTGAGTCGGAAAGCTCCTGGCCTGGCTATTGCTTAGAAGGGCCAGGGGAGCGTGAGGGTACTCAGTGTTCTTGCAGGGAATAGGGTTTCCAGGCGAGGCACATAGGTGTCCTGAAAAGCGTACTGGCTTTAAAATGCTGAAGATAAGCGACTGCGGCCTCATGGAAACTGCTACACGCCTCTGCTTCTGCATAGCATTTCATGGCCTTACCTCGAGGCAAGTTCTCACGTTTCTTGCCCTGTGAGCGACACAGCATGTTAAGATGCTGTATTTCTCCTTGAAGAGAGTGACTTCAGGAACTAGGTCCTCGGTAAATTCGAAGCAGAGTGTTTTCTCAGGGCAGCTCAGACGAGGGCAATGTCGAAGACTTCCAGGGCATGTTGGACTGCCTAGAAATGTGGTTCTGATGCTGTTCGAGTGCTCTGGAAATGTAGCCCTCCTGAAGTAAAGTACAGTGTGTTGCCCGAGACTCTGCAGACACAAAGAGCCTCCGTGGGAGGTATGGGACTCAATGCTGCTCAGCAGGCCCACAGGGGTGTGGAGGGAGTCAGTGATCTTGGAACCAAAATGATGCTCACCCGAAGGACCTAGGCCTCCTGAAAAGGGTACTTCCTTTAAAATAAAACAGACCTCCACTAAGAGCTCATGGAAAGAGCTGCATGCTTCCCTTTCTGCAGGGCTACTCAGGGCCTTACCTCGAGGCAAGGACTCACGTTGAGATTCCCTTTAGCTCTAGAGCATGGCAAGGTGAGCCCCACCTTGGCCTATGAAGCTCCGTGTGTACCCAGGAAAACTCATTTTCTTCCCAGACCCATGCCTACAGTGGCCAGAGGCCTGTCAACAGCAGAGAATTTCAGGGAGCTTCACGGCAGCAAGAATGGAGGTTTCCAAACGGAAAGCAAGGCTAGTCCCATCATGCCCCCATTTCCATGGGTACAGGCAGCATACATCTCTGTGGTTTTTAACAAGTCAAAAGAGACACCGAGTACACACTGGTTGCTTCCCTGAATCAACTTCTCGAGGAAGGGTGTTCTGCATCTAGTGAACGGCCTCACCAAGGAACGCCCTAGCAAGGCCACTGGGCCCAGGGCCTCACCAAGGAACGCCCTAGGCAAGCCACTTGGCCCGTGCCTTTTCAAAAGCCTGCAGTGGTACGGGAAAAACTGGGCTTTAGTTGCAAAAGGAAAGCAAGCCGTCTTTCTCCTGGAGGCAGGGTGACTTCAGGTAGGAGGTCCTGATTGGAAGGAGAAGCCTAGTGTTTTTCTCTGTGCAGCTCAGACTAGGGATTGAGTGCGATTTCCACGGCATGTTGGAACTTGTTTGAACGTTGCTCTTGAACCTGTGCGAGTGCTGTGAATCAAGATATCACAAGAAAGAGTGCAGTGTGTTGCCCATGACTCAGCAGACACAGAGGACCTCCGTGGGACCTATGGGCCTCGTTGTTGTTCAGCGGGCCTACAGGGGTGTGGAGGTACTCAGTGATCTTGGAACTAAAATGATGCTCACCCGAGGGGGTTAGGAGTCCTGAAAAGGGTACTTCCTTTAAAATAAAGCCAAATAGCGACTAAGAGCACATGGAAAGAGCTGCATGCCTCCCTTTCTGCATGGCCACTCGTGGCCTCACCACGAGGCAAGGACAGATCTGAGATTCCCTTTAACTCTAGAGCATGGCAAGATGAGTCCCACCGCGGACTATGAAGCACACTGTGTAGCCAGAGAAAACACATTTTCTTCCCAGACCAATGCGTACAATAGCCAGGGGCCTGTGAACAGCAGAGAATTTCAGGGAGCTTCAAGGCAGCCTGATTGGAGCTATCAAAATGGATAAGGAAGTCTACTACCAACATGAGCCCATTTCCATAGGCAAAAACAGCATGCATCCCTGTGGTTTCAAAGAACTCAAAAGAGACACAGAGTACACACTTGTTCCTTCCCTGAATCAAATTCTAGAGGCAGGGTGTTCTGCATGTAGTGAACCGCCTCAACCAAGGAACGCCCTAGTTAGGCCTGGGGCCGGTGCCTCTTCAAAAGCCTGAAAAGCATACTGGCGTTACAATGCTGAAGATAAGCGCCTACGGCCTCATGGAAACTGCTACACGCCCGGGTGCTACAGGAAAGACTGTGCTTTAGTTGCAATACGAACGCAACCGATTTTTTCCTGGAGGCAGGGTGACTTGAGGTAGGAGGTCCTGGAAGGAAGGCGAAGCCTAGTGTTTTTCTCAGTTCAGCTCAGACTAAGGAATGTGTGAGACTTCCACAGCAAGTTGGATCTTGCCAAAACAGTGCTCGTGAACCTGTGCGAATGCTGTGAATCAAGATATCACAAGAGGGAGTGCAGTGTGTTGCCCATGATTCAGCAGACACAGAGGACCTCCGAGGACCTATGGGCCACGTTGTTCTCATCAAGCCTACAGAGGTGTGGAGGTAGTCAGGGATATTGGAACGAAAATGCTCCCTCGAGGGTCCTAGGAGTGCTGAAAAGGGTCCTTCCTTTAAAATAAAACAGAACAGCGACTATGAGCTCATGGAAAGAGCTGCATGCCTCTCTTTCCCCATGGCTACTCAGGGCCTTACCTCGAGGCAAGGACTCACGTTGAGATTCCCTTTAGCTCTAGAGCATGGCAAGATGCGCCCCACCCCGGCCAATGAAGCTCCGTGTGTAGCCAGAGAAAACTCATTTTCTTCCCAGACCCAAGCCTACAGTGGCCAGGGGCCTGTCAACAGCAGAGAATTTCAGGGAGCTTCACGAAAGCAAGAATGGAGCTTTCCAAACGGAAAGCAAGGCTAGTCCCATCATGCCCCCATTTCCATGGGCACAGGCAGCATACAGCTCTGTGGTTTTTAACAAGTCAAATGAGACACAGAGTACACAGTTGTTGCTTCCCTGAATCAACTTCTCGAGGCAGGGTGTTCTGCATCTAGTGAACGGCCTCACCAAGGAAAGCCCTAGCTAGGCTTCTGGGCCCGTGCCTCTTCAAAAGCCTGCCATGCTACAGGAAAAACTGTGCTTTAGTTGCAATAGAAACGAGGTCGTCTTTCTTCAGGAGGCAGGGTGACTTCAGGTAGGAGGTCCTGAATGGAAGGAGAAGCTTACTGTTTCTCTCTGTACAGCTCAAACTAGGGAATGAGAGCGACTTCCACGGCCTGTTGGAACTTGCTTAACGGTGCTCGTGAACCTGTGCGATTGCTGGCTAAAGCAAAATGTTCCAATAAGAGTGCACTGTGCTGCCCTACACTCGGCATACATACTGTGAGTCGGAAAGCTCCTGGCCTGGCTATTGCTTAGAAGGGCCAGGGGAGCGTGAGGGTACTCAGTGTTCTTGCAGGGAATAGGGTTTCCAGGCGAGGCACATAGGTGTCCTGAAAAGCGTACTGGCTTTAAAATGCTGAAGATAAGCGACTGCGGCCTCATGGAAACTGCTACACGCCTCTGCTTCTGCATAGCATTTCATGGCCTTACCTCGAGGCAAGTTCTCACGTTTCTTGCCCTGTGAGCGACACAGCATGTTAAGATGCTGTATTTCTCCTTGAAGAGAGTGACTTCAGGAACTAGGTCCTCGGTAAATTCGAAGCAGAGTGTTTTCTCAGGGCAGCTCAGACGAGGGCAATGTCGAAGACTTCCAGGGCATGTTGGACTGCCTAGAAATGTGGTTCTGATGCTGTTCGAGTGCTCTGGAAATGTAGCCCTCCTGAAGTAAAGTACAGTGTGTTGCCCGAGACTCTGCAGACACAAAGAGCCTCCGTGGGAGGTATGGGACTCAATGCTGCTCAGCAGGCCCACAGGGGTGTGGAGGGAGTCAGTGATCTTGGAACCAAAATGATGCTCACCCGAAGGACCTAGGCCTCCTGAAAAGGGTACTTCCTTTAAAATAAAACAGACCTCCACTAAGAGCTCATGGAAAGAGCTGCATGCTTCCCTTTCTGCAGGGCTACTCAGGGCCTTACCTCGAGGCAAGGACTCACGTTGAGATTCCCTTTAGCTCTAGAGCATGGCAAGGTGAGCCCCACCCTGGCCTATGAAGCTCCGTGTGTACCCAGGAAAACTCATTTTCTTCCCAGACCCATGCCTACAGTGGCCAGAGGCCTGTCAACAGCAGAGAATTTCAGGGAGCTTCACGGCAGCAAGAATGGAGGTTTCCAAACGGAAAGCAAGGCTAGTCCCATCATGCCCCCATTTCCATGGGTACAGGCAGCATACATCTCTGTGGTTTTTAACAAGTCAAAAGAGACACCGAGTACACACTGGTTGCTTCCCTGAATCAACTTCTCGAGGAAGGGTGTTCTGCATCTAGTGAACGGCCTCACCAAGGAACGCCCTAGCAAGGCCACTGGGCCCAGGGCCTCACCAAGGAACGCCCTAGGCAAGCCACTTGGCCCGTGCCTTTTCAAAAGCCTGCAGTGGTACGGGAAAAACTGGGCTTTAGTTGCAAAAGGAAAGCAAGCCGTCTTTCTCCTGGAGGCAGGGTGACTTCAGGTAGGAGGTCCTGATTGGAAGGAGAAGCCTAGTGTTTTTCTCTGTGCAGCTCAGACTAGGGATTGAGTGCGATTTCCACGGCATGTTGGAACTTGTTTGAACGTTGCTCTTGAACCTGTGCGAGTGCTGTGAATCAAGATATCACAAGAAAGAGTGCAGTGTGTTGCCCATGACTCAGCAGACACAGAGGACCTCCGTGGGACCTATGGGCCTCGTTGTTGTTCAGCGGGCCTACAGGGGTGTGGAGGTATTCAGTGATCTTGGAACTAAAATGATGCTCACCCGAGGGGGTTAGGAGTCCTGAAAAGGGTACTTCCTTTAAAATAAAGCAAAATAGCGACTAAGAGCACATGGAAAGAGCTGCATGCCACCCTTTCTGCATGGCCACTCGGGGCCTGACCACGAGGCAAGGACAGATCTGAGATTCCCTTTAACTCTAGAGCATGGCAAGATGAGTCCCACCGCGGACTATGAAGCACACTGTGTAGCCAGAGAAAACACATTTTC
This sequence comes from Balaenoptera physalus, assembly GCF_965194825.1. Lineage (NCBI taxonomy): Eukaryota > Metazoa > Chordata > Mammalia > Artiodactyla > Balaenopteridae > Balaenoptera > Balaenoptera physalus. Next base: position 38,925 of record NW_028125711.1, on the reverse strand, counting down.
TTCCCAGACCAATGCGTACAATAGCCAGGGGCCTGTGAACAGCAGAGAATTTCAGGGAGCTTCAAGGCAGCATGAATGGAGCTATCAAAATGGATAAGGAAGTCTACTACCAACATGAGCCCATTTCCATAGGCACAAACAGCATACATCCCTGTGGTTTCAAAGAACTCAAAAGAGACACAGAGTACACACTGGTTCCTTCCCTGAATCAAATTCTCGAGGCAGGGTGTTCTGCATGTAGTGAGCCGCCTCAACCAAGGAACGCCCTAGTTAGGCCTGGGGCCGGTGCCTCTTCAAAAGCCTGAAAAGCGTACTGGCGTTAAAATGCTGAAGATAAGCGCCTACGGCCTCATGGAAACTGCTACACGCCCGGGTGCTACAGGAAAGACTGTGCTTTAGTTGCAATACGAACGCAACCGATTTTTTCCTGGAGGCAGGGTGACTTGAGGTAGGAGGTCCTGGAAAGAAGGCGAAGCCTAGTGTTTTTCTCAGTTCAGCTCAGACTAGGGAATGTGTGAGACTTCCACAGCAAGTTGGAGCTTGCCAAAACGGTGCTCGTGAACCTGTGCGAGTGCTGTGAATCAAGATATCACAAGAAAGAGTGCTGTGTGTTGCCCATGACTCAGCAGACACAGAGGACCTCCGTGGGACCTATGGGCCTCGTTGTTGTTCAGCGGGCCTACAGGGGTGTGGAGGTACTCAGTGATCTTGGAACTAAAATGATGCTCACCCGAGGGGGTTAGGAGTCCTGAAAAGGGTACTTCCTTTAAAATAAAGCCAAATAGCGACTAAGAGCACATGGAAAGAGCTGCATGCCTCCCTTTCTGCATGGCCACTCGTGGCCTCACCACGAGGCAAGGACAGATCTGAGATTCCCTTTAACTCTAGAGCATGGCAAGATGAGTCCCACCGCGGACTATGAAGCACACTGTGTAGCCAGAGAAAACACATTTTCTTCCCAGACCAATGCGTACAATAGCCAGGGGCCTGTGAACAGCAGAGAATTTCAGGGAGCTTCAAGGCAGCCTGATTGGAGCTATCAAAATGGATAAGGAAGTCTACTACCAACATGAGCCCATTTCCATAGGCAAAAACAGCATGCATCCCTGTGGTTTCAAAGAACTCAAAAGAGACACAGAGTACACACTGGTTCCTTCCCTGAATCAAATTCTAGAGGCAGGGTGTTCTGCATGTAGTGAACCGCCTCAACCAAGGAACGCCCTAGTTAGGCCTGGGGCCGGTGCCTCTTCAAAAGCCTGAAAAGCATACTGGCGTTACAATGCTGAAGATAAGCGCCTACGGCCTCATGGAAACTGCTACACGCCCGGGTGCTACAGGAAAGACTGTGCTTTAGTTGCAATACGAACGCAACCGATTTTTTCCTGGAGGCAGGGTGACTTGAGGTAGGAGGTCCTGGAAGGAAGGCGAAGCCTAGTGTTTTTCTCAGTTCAGCTCAGACTAAGGAATGTGTGAGACTTCCACAGCAAGTTGGATCTTGCCAAAACAGTGCTCGTGAACCTGTGCGAGTGCTGTGAATCAAGATATCACAAGAGGGAGTGCAGTGTGTTGCCCATGATTCAGCAGACACAGAGGACCTCCGAGGACCTATGGGCCACGTTGTTCTCATCAAGCCTACAGAGGTGTGGAGGTAGTCAGGGATATTGGAACGAAAATGCTCCCTCGAGGGTCCTAGGAGTGCTGAAAAGGGTCCTTCCTTTAAAATAAAACAGAACAGCGACTATGAGCTCATGGAAAGAGCTGCATGCCTCTCTTTCCCCATGGGTACTCAGGGCCTTACCTCGAGGCAAGGACTCACGTTGAGATTCCCTTTAGCTCTAGAGCATGGCAAGATGCGCCCCACCCCGGCCAATGAAGCTCCGTGTGTAGCCAGAGAAAACTCATTTTCTTCCCAGACCCAAGCCTACAGTGGCCAGGGGCCTGTCAACAGCAGAGAATTTCAGGGAGCTTCACGAAAGCAAGAATGGAGCTTTCCAAACGGAAAGCAAGGCTAGTCCCATCATGCCCCCATTTCCATGGGCACAGGCAGCATACATCTCTGTGGTTTTTAACAAGTCAAATGAGACACAGAGTACACAGTTGTTGCTTCCCTGAATCAACTTCTCGAGGCAGGGTGTTCTGCATCTAGTGAACGGCCTCACCAAGGAAAGCCCTAGCTAGGCTTCTGGGCCCGTGCCTCTTCAAAAGCCTGCCATGCTACAGGAAAAACTGTGCTTTAGTTGCAATAGAAACGAGGTCGTCTTTCTTCAGGAGGCAGGGTGACTTCAGGTAGGAGGTCCTGAATGGAAGGAGAAGCTTACTGTTTCTCTCTGTACAGCTCAAACTAGGGAATGAGAGCGACTTCCACGGCCTGTTGGAACTTGCTTAACGGTGCTCGTGAACCTGTGCGATTGCTGGCTAAAGCAAAATGTTCCAATAAGAGTGCACTGTGCTGCCCTACACTCGGCATACATACTGTGAGTCGGAAAGCTCCTGGCCTGGCTATTGCTTAGAAGGGCCAGGGGAGCGTGAGGGTACTCAGTGTTCTTGCAGGGAATAGGGTTTCCAGGCGAGGCACATAGGTGTCCTGAAAAGCGTACTGGCTTTAAAATGCTGAAGATAAGCGACTGCGGCCTCATGGAAACTGCTACACGCCTCTGCTTCTGCATAGCATTTCATGGCCTTACCTCGAGGCAAGTTCTCACGTTTCTTGCCCTGTGAGCGACACAGCATGTTAAGATGCTGTATTTCTCCTTGAAGAGAGTGACTTCAGGAACTAGGTCCTCGGTAAATTCGAAGCAGAGTGTTTTCTCAGGGCAGCTCAGACGAGGGCAATGTCGAAGACTTCCAGGGCATGTTGGACTGCCTAGAAATGTGGTTCTGATGCTGTTCGAGTGCTCTGGAAATGTAGCCCTCCTGAAGTAAAGTACAGTGTGTTGCCCGAGACTCTGCAGACACAAAGAGCCTCCGTGGGAGGTATGGGACTCAATGCTGCTCAGCAGGCCCACAGGGGTGTGGAGGGAGTCAGTGATCTTGGAACCAAAATGATGCTCACCCGAAGGACCTAGGCCTCCTGAAAAGGGTACTTCCTTTAAAATAAAACAGACCTCCACTAAGAGCTCATGGAAAGAGCTGCATGCTTCCCTTTCTGCAGGGCTACTCAGGGCCTTACCTCGAGGCAAGGACTCACGTTGAGATTCCCTTTAGCTCTAGAGCATGGCAAGGTGAGCCCCACCCTGGCCTATGAAGCTCCGTGTGTACCCAGGAAAACTCATTTTCTTCCCAGACCCATGCCTACAGTGGCCAGAGGCCTGTCAACAGCAGAGAATTTCAGGGAGCTTCACGGCAGCAAGAATGGAGGTTTCCAAACGGAAAGCAAGGCTAGTCCCATCATGCCCCCATTTCCATGGGTACAGGCAGCATACATCTCTGTGGTTTTTAACAAGTCAAAAGAGACACCGAGTACACACTGGTTGCTTCCCTGAATCAACTTCTCGAGGAAGGGTGTTCTGCATCTAGTGAACGGCCTCACCAAGGAACGCCCTAGCAAGGCCACTGGGCCCAGGGCCTCACCAAGGAACGCCCTAGGCAAGCCACTTGGCCCGTGCCTTTTCAAAAGCCTGCAGTGGTACGGGAAAAACTGGGCTTTAGTTGCAAAAGGAAAGCAAGCCGTCTTTCTCCTGGAGGCAGGGTGACTTCAGGTAGGAGGTCCTGATTGGAAGGAGAAGCCTAGTGTTTTTCTCTGTGCAGCTCAGACTAGGGATTGAGTGCGATTTCCACGGCATGTTGGAACTTGTTTGAACGTTGCTCTTGAACCTGTGCGAGTGCTGTGAATCAAGATATCACAAGAAAGAGTGCAGTGTGTTGCCCATGACTCAGCAGACACAGAGGACCTCCGTGGGACCTATGGGCCTCGTTGTTGTTCAGCGGGCCTACAGGGGTGTGGAGGTACTCAGTGATCTTGGAACTAAAATGATGCTCACCCGAGGGGGTTAGGAGTCCTGAAAAGGGTACTTCCTTTAAAATAAAGCAAAATAGCGACTAAGAGCACATGGAAAGAGCTGCATGCCTCCCTTTCTGCATGGCCACTCGGGGCCTGACCACGAGGCAAGGACAGATCTGAGATTCCCTTTAACTCTAGAGCATGGCAAGATGAGTCCCACCGCGGACTATGAAGCACACTGTGTAGCCAGAGAAAACACATTTTCTTCCCAGACCAATGCGTACAATAGCCAGGGGCCTGTGAACAGCAGAGAATTTCAGGGAGCTTCAAGGCAGCATGAATGGAGCTATCAAAATGGATAAGGAAGTCTACTACCAACATGAGCCCATTTCCATAGGCACAAACAGCATACATCCCTGTGGTTTCAAAGAACTCAAAAGAGACACAGAGTACACACTGGTTCCTTCCCTGAATCAAATTCTCGAGGCAGGGTGTTCTGCATGTAGTGAGCCGCCTCAACCAAGGAACGCCCTAGTTAGGCCTGGGGCCGGTGCCTCTTCAAAAGCCTGAAAAGCGTACTGGCGTTAAAATGCTGAAGATAAGCGCCTACGGCCTCATGGAAACTGCTACACGCCCGGGTGCTACAGGAAAGACTGTGCTTTAGTTGCAATACGAACGCAACCGATTTTTTCCTGGAGGCAGGGTGACTTGAGGTAGGAGGTCCTGGAAAGAAGGCGAAGCCTAGTGTTTTTCTCAGTTCAGCTCAGACTAGGGAATGTGTGAGACTTCCACAGCAAGTTGGAGCTTGCCAAAACGGTGCTCGTGAACCTGTGCGAGTGCTGTGAATCAAGATATCACAAGAAAGAGTGCTGTGTGTTGCCCATGACTCAGCAGACACAGAGGACCTCCGTGGGACCTATGGGCCTCGTTGTTGTTCAGCGGGCCTACAGGGGTGTGGAGGTACTCAGTGATCTTGGAACTAAAATGATGCTCACCCGAGGGGGTTAGGAGTCCTGAAAAGGGTACTTCCTTTAAAATAAAGCCAAATAGCGACTAAGAGCACATGGAAAGAGCTGCATGCCTCCCTTTCTGCATGGCCACTCGTGGCCTCACCACGAGGCAAGGACAGATCTGAGATTCCCTTTAACTCTAGAGCATGGCAAGATGAGTCCCACCGCGGACTATGAAGCACACTGTGTAGCCAGAGAAAACACATTTTCTTCCCAGACCAATGCGTACAATAGCCAGGGGCCTGTGAACAGCAGAGAATTTCAGGGAGCTTCAAGGCAGCCTGATTGGAGCTATCAAAATGGATAAGGAAGTCTACTACCAACATGAGCCCATTTCCATAGGCAAAAACAGCATGCATCCCTGTGGTTTCAAAGAACTCAAAAGAGACACAGAGTACACACTGGTTCCTTCCCTGAATCAAATTCTAGAGGCAGGGTGTTCTGCATGTAGTGAACCGCCTCAACCAAGGAACGCCCTAGTTAGGCCTGGGGCCGGTGCCTCTTCAAAAGCCTGAAAAGCATACTGGCGTTACAATGCTGAAGATAAGCGCCTACGGCCTCATGGAAACTGCTACACGCCCGGGTGCTACAGGAAAGACTGTGCTTTAGTTGCAATACGAACGCAACCGATTTTTTCCTGGAGGCAGGGTGACTTGAGGTAGGAGGTCCTGGAAGGAAGGCGAAGCCTAGTGTTTTTCTCAGTTCAGCTCAGACTAAGGAATGTGTGAGACTTCCACAGCAAGTTGGATCTTGCCAAAACAGTGCTCGTGAACCTGTGCGAGTGCTGTGAATCAAGATATCACAAGAGGGAGTGCAGTGTGTTGCCCATGATTCAGCAGACACAGAGGACCTCCGAGGACCTATGGGCCACGTTGTTCTCATCAAGCCTACAGAGGTGTGGAGGTAGTCAGGGATATTGGAACGAAAATGCTCCCTCGAGGGTCCTAGGAGTGCTGAAAAGGGTCCTTCCTTTAAAATAAAACAGAACAGCGACTATGAGCTCATGGAAAGAGCTGCATGCCTCTCTTTCCCCATGGGTACTCAGGGCCTTACCTCGAGGCAAGGACTCACGTTGAGATTCCCTTTAGCTCTAGAGCATGGCAAGATGCGCCCCACCCCGGCCAATGAAGCTCCGTGTGTAGCCAGAGAAAACTCATTTTCTTCCCAGACCCAAGCCTACAGTGGCCAGGGGCCTGTCAACAGCAGAGAATTTCAGGGAGCTTCACGAAAGCAAGAATGGAGCTTTCCAAACGGAAAGCAAGGCTAGTCCCATCATGCCCCCATTTCCATGGGCACAGGCAGCATACATCTCTGTGGTTTTTAACAAGTCAAATGAGACACAGAGTACACAGTTGTTGCTTCCCTGAATCAACTTCTCGAGGCAGGGTGTTCTGCATCTAGTGAACGGCCTCACCAAGGAAAGCCCTAGCTAGGCTTCTGGGCCCGTGCCTCTTCAAAAGCCTGCCATGCTACAGGAAAAACTGTGCTTTAGTTGCAATAGAAACGAGGTCGTCTTTCTTCAGGAGGCAGGGTGACTTCAGGTAGGAGGTCCTGAATGGAAGGAGAAGCTTACTGTTTCTCTCTGTACAGCTCAAACTAGGGAATGAGAGCGACTTCCACGGCCTGTTGGAACTTGCTTAACGGTGCTCGTGAACCTGTGCGATTGCTGGCTAAAGCAAAATGTTCCAATAAGAGTGCACTGTGCTGCCCTACACTCGGCATACATACTGTGAGTCGGAAAGCTCCTGGCCTGGCTATTGCTTAGAAGGGCCAGGGGAGCGTGAGGGTACTCAGTGTTCTTGCAGGGAATAGGGTTTCCAGGCGAGGCACATAGGTGTCCTGAAAAGCGTACTGGCTTTAAAATGCTGAAGATAAGCGACTGCGGCCTCATGGAAACTGCTACACGCCTCTGCTTCTGCATAGCATTTCATGGCCTTACCTCGAGGCAAGTTCTCACGTTTCTTGCCCTGTGAGCGACACAGCATGTTAAGATGCTGTATTTCTCCTTGAAGAGAGTGACTTCAGGAACTAGGTCCTCGGTAAATTCGAAGCAGAGTGTTTTCTCAGGGCAGCTCAGACGAGGGCAATGTCGAAGACTTCCAGGGCATGTTGGACTGCCTAGAAATGTGGTTCTGATGCTGTTCGAGTGCTCTGGAAATGTAGCCCTCCTGAAGTAAAGTACAGTGTGTTGCCCGAGACTCTGCAGACACAAAGAGCCTCCGTGGGAGGTATGGGACTCAATGCTGCTCAGCAGGCCCACAGGGGTGTGGAGGGAGTCAGTGATCTTGGAACCAAAATGATGCTCACCCGAAGGACCTAGGCCTCCTGAAAAGGGTACTTCCTTTAAAATAAAACAGACCTCCACTAAGAGCTCATGGAAAGAGCTGCATGCTTCCCTTTCTGCAGGGCTACTCAGGGCCTTACCTCGAGGCAAGGACTCACGTTGAGATTCCCTTTAGCTCTAGAGCATGGCAAGGTGAGCCCCACCCTGGCCTATGAAGCTCCGTGTGTACCCAGGAAAACTCATTTTCTTCCCAGACCCATGCCTACAGTGGCCAGAGGCCTGTCAACAGCAGAGAATTTCAGGGAGCTTCACGGCAGCAAGAATGGAGGTTTCCAAACGGAAAGCAAGGCTAGTCCCATCATGCCCCCATTTCCATGGGTACAGGCAGCATACATCTCTGTGGTTTTTAACAAGTCAAAAGAGACACCGAGTACACACTGGTTGCTTCCCTGAATCAACTTCTCGAGGAAGGGTGTTCTGCATCTAGTGAACGGCCTCACCAAGGAACGCCCTAGCAAGGCCACTGGGCCCAGGGCCTCACCAAGGAACGCCCTAGGCAAGCCACTTGGCCCGTGCCTTTTCAAAAGCCTGCAGTGGTACGGGAAAAACTGGGCTTTAGTTGCAAAAGGAAAGCAAGCCGTCTTTCTCCTGGAGGCAGGGTGACTTCAGGTAGGAGGTCCTGATTGGAAGGAGAAGCCTAGTGTTTTTCTCTGTGCAGCTCAGACTAGGGATTGAGTGCGATTTCCACGGCATGTTGGAACTTGTTTGAACGTTGCTCTTGAACCTGTGCGAGTGCTGTGAATCAAGATATCACAAGAAAGAGTGCAGTGTGTTGCCCATGACTCAGCAGACACAGAGGACCTCCGTGGGACCTATGGGCCTCGTTGTTGTTCAGCAGGCCTACAGGGGTGTGGAGGTACTCAGTGATCTTGGAACTAAAATGATGCTCACCCGAGGGGGTTAGGAGTCCTGAAAAGGGTACTTCCTTTAAAATAAAGCAAAATAGCGACTAAGAGCACATGGAAAGAGCTGCATGCCTCCCTTTCTGCATGGCCACTCGGGGCCTGACCACGAGGCAAGGACAGATCTGAGATTCCCTTTAACTCTAGAGCATGGCAAGATGAGTCCCACCGCGGACTATGAAGCACACTGTGTAGCCAGAGAAAACACATTTTCTTCCCAGACCAATGCGTACAATAGCCAGGGGCCTGTGAACAGCAGAGAATTTCAGGGAGCTTCAAGGCAGCATGAATGGAGCTATCAAAATGGATAAGGAAGTCTACTACCAACATGAGCCCATTTCCATAGGCACAAACAGCATACATCCCTGTGGTTTCAAAGAACTCAAAAGAGACACAGAGTACACACTGGTTCCTTCCCTGAATCAAATTCTCGAGGCAGGGTGTTCTGCATGTAGTGAGCCGCCTCAACCAAGGAACGCCCTAGTTAGGCCTGGGGCCGGTGCCTCTTCAAAAGCCTGAAAAGCGTACTGGCGTTAAAATGCTGAAGATAAGCGACTACGGCCTCATGGAAACTGCTACACGCCCGGGTGCTACAGGAAAGACTGTGCTTTAGTTGCAATACGAACGCAACCGATTTTTTCCTGGAGGCAGGGTGACTTGAGGTAGGAGGTCCTGGAAAGAAGGCGAAGCCTAGTGTTTTTCTCAGTTCAGCTCAGACTAGGGAATGTGTGAGACTTCCACAGCAAGTTGGAGCTTGCCAAAACGGTGCTCGTGAACCTGTGCGAGTGCTGTGAATCAAGATATCACAAGAAAGAGTGCTGTGTGTTGCCCATGACTCAGCAGACACAGAGGACCTCCGTGGGACCTATGGGCCTCGTTGTTGTTCAGCGGGCCTACAGGGGTGTGGAGGTACTCAGTGATCTTGGAACTAAAATGATGCTCACCCGAGGGGGTTAGGAGTCCTGAAAAGGGTACTTCCTTTAAAATAAAGCAAAATAGCGACTAAGAGCACATGGAAAGAGCTGCATGCCTCCCTTTCTGCATGGCCACTCGTGGCCTCACCACGAGGCAAGGACAGATCTGAGATTCCCTTTAACTCTAGAGCATGGCAAGATGAGTCCCACCGCGGACTATGAAGCACACTGTGTAGCCAGAGAAAACACATTTTCTTCCCAGACCAATGCGTACAATAGCCAGGGGCCTGTGAACAGCAGAGAATTTCAGGGAGCTTCAAGGCAGCCTGATTGGAGCTATCAAAATGGATAAGGAAGTCTACTACCAACATGAGCCCATTTCCATAGGCAAAAACAGCATGCATCCCTGTGGTTTCAAAGAACTCAAAAGAGACACAGAGTACACACTGGTTCCTTCCCTGAATCAAATTCTAGAGGCAGGGTGTTCTGCATGTAGTGAACCGCCTCAACCAAGGAACGCCCTAGTTAGGCCTGGGGCCGGTGCCTCTTCAAAAGCCTGAAAAGCGTACTGGCGTTACAATGCTGAAGATAAGCGCCTACGGCCTCATGGAAACTGCTACACGCCCGGGTGCTACAGGAAAGACTGTGCTTTAGTTGCAATACGAACGCAACCGATTTTTTCCTGGAGGCAGGGTGACTTGAGGTAGGAGGTCCTGGAAGGAAGGCGAAGCCTAGTGTTTTTCTCAGTTCAGCTCAGACTAGGGAATGTGTGAGACTTCCACAGCAAGTTGGATCTTGCCAAAACAGTGCTCGTGAACCTGTGCGAGTGCTGTGAATCAAGATATCACAAGAGGGAGTGCAGTGTGTTGCCCATGATTCAGCAGACACAGAGGACCCCCGAGGACCTATGGGCCACGTTGTTCTCATCAAGCCTACAGAGGTGTGGAGGTAGTCAGGGATATTGGAACGAAAATGCTCCCTCGAGGGTTCTAGGAGTGCTGAAAAGGGTCCTTCCTTTAAAATAAAACAGAACAGCGACTATGAGCTCATGGAAAGAGCTGCATGCCTCTCTTTCCCCATGGGTACTCAGGGCCTTACCTCGAGGCAAGGACTCACGTTGAGATTCCCTTTAGCTCTAGAGCATGGCAAGATGCGCCCCACCCCGGCCAATGAAGCTCCGTGTGTAGCCAGAGAAAACTCATTTTCTTCCCAGACCCAAACCTACAGTGGCCAGGGGCCTGTCAACAGCAGAGAATTTCAGGGAGCTTCACGAAAGCAAGAATGGAGCTTTCCAAACGGAAAGCAAGGCTAGTCCCATCATGCCCCCATTTCCATGGGCACAGGCAGCATACATCTCTGTGGTTTTTAACAAGTCAAATGAGACACAGAGTACACAGTTGTTGCTTCCCTGAATCAACTTCTCGAGGCAAGGTGTTCTGCATCTAGTGAACGGCCTCACCAAGGAAAGCCCTAGCTAGGCTTCTGGGCCCGTGCCTCTTCAAAAGCCTGCCATGCTACAGGAAAAACTGTGCTTTAGTTGCAATAGAAACGAGGTCGTCTTTCTTCAGGAGGCAGGGTGACTTCAGGTAGGAGGTCCTGAATGGAAGGAGAAGCTTACTGTTTCTCTCTGTACAGCTCAAACTAGGGAATGAGAGCGACTTCCACGGCCTGTTGGAACTTGCTTAACGGTGCTCGTGAACCTGTGCGATTGCTGGCTAAAGCAAAATGTTCCAATAAGAGTGCACTGTGCTGCCCTACACTCGGCATACATACTGTGAGTCGGAAAGCTCCTGGCCTGGCTATTGCTTAGAAGGGCCAGGGGAGCGTGAGGGTACTCAGTGTTCTTGCAGGGAATAGGGTTTCCAGGCGAGGCACATAGGTGTCCTGAAAAGCGTACTGGCTTTAAAATGCTGAAGATAAGCGACTGCGGCCTCATGGAAACTGCTACACGCCTCTGCTTCTGCATAGCATTTCATGGCCTTACCTCGAGGCAAGTTCTCACGTTTCTTGCCCTGTGAGCGACACAGCATGTTAAGATGCTGTATTTCTCCTTGAAGAGAGTGACTTCAGGAACTAGGTCCTCGGTAAATTCGAAGCAGAGTGTTTTCTCAGGGCAGCTCAGACGAGGGCAATGTCGAAGACTTCCAGGGCATGTTGGACTGCCTAGAAATGTGGTTCTGATGCTGTTCGAGTGCTCTGGAAATGTAGCCCTCCTGAAGTAAAGTACAGTGTGTTGCCCGAGACTCTGCAGACACAAAGAGCCTCCGTGGGAGGTATGGGACTCAATGCTGCTCAGCAGGCCCACAGGGGTGTGGAGGGAGTCAGTGATCTTGGAACCAAAATGATGCTCACCCGAAGGGCCTAGGCCTCCTGAAAAGGGTACTTCCTTTAAAATAAAACAGACCTCCACTAAGAGCTCATGGAAAGAGCTGCATGCTTCCCTTTCTGCAGGGCTACTCAGGGCCTTACCTCGAGGCAAGGACTCACGTTGAGATTCCCTTTAGCTCTAGAGCATGGCAAGGTGAGCCCCACCCTGGCCTATGAAGCTCCGTGTGTACCCAGGAAAACTCATTTTCTTCCCAGACCCATGCCTACAGTGGCCAGAGGCCTGTCAACAGCAGAGAATTTCAGGGAGCTTCACGGCAGCAAGAATGGAGGTTTCCAAACGGAAAGCAAGGCTAGTCCCATCATGCCCCCATTTCCATGGGTACAGGCAGCATACATCTCTGTGGTTTTTAACAAGTCAAAAGAGACACCGAGTACACACTGGTTGCTTCCCTGAATCAACTTCTCGAGGAAGGGTGTTCTGCATCTAGTGAACGGCCTCACCAAGGAACGCCCTAGCAAGGCCACTGGGCCCAGGGCCTCACCAAGGAACGCCCTAGGCAAGCCACTTGGCCCGTGCCTTTTCAAAAGCCTGCAGTGGTACGGGAAAAACTGGGCTTTAGTTGCAAAAGGAAAGCAAGCCGTCTTTCTCCTGGAGGCAGGGTGACTTCAGGTAGGAGGTCCTGATTGGAAGGAGAAGCCTAGTGTTTTTCTCTGTGCAGCTCAGACTAGGGATTGAGTGCGATTTCCACGGCATGTTGGAACTTGTTTGAACGTTGCTCTTGAACCTGTGCGAGTGCTGTGAATCAAGATATCACAAGAAAGAGTGCAGTGTGTTGCCCATGACTCAGCAGACACAGAGGACCTCCGTGGGACCTATGGGCCTCGTTGTTGTTCAGCGGGCCTACAGGGGTGTGGAGGTACTCAGTGATCTTGGAACTAAAATGATGCTCACCCGAGGGGGTTAGGAGTCCTGAAAAGGGTACTTCCTTTAAAATAAAGCAAAATAGCGACTAAGAGCACATGGAAAGAGCTGCATGCCTCCCTTTCTGCATGGCCACTCGGGGCCTCACCACGAGGCAAGGACAGATCTGAGATTCCCTTTAACTCTAGAGCATGGCAAGATGAGTCCCACCGCGGACTATGAAGCACACTGTGTAGCCAGAGAAAACACATTTTCTTCCCAGACCAATGCGTACAATAGCCAGGGGCCTGTGAACAGCAGAGAATTTCAGGGAGCTTCAAGGCAGCATGAATGGAGCTATCAAAATGGATAAGGAAGTCTACTACCAACATGAGCCCATTTCCATAGGCACAAACAGCATGCATCCCTGTGGTTTCAAAGAACTCAAAAGAGACACAGAGTACACACTGGTTCCTTCCCTGAATCAAATTCTCGAGGCAGGGTGTTCTGCATGTAGTGAACCGCCTCAACCAAGGAACGCCCTAGTTAGGCCTGGGGCCGGTGCCTCTTCAAAAGCCTGAAAAGCGTACTGGCGTTAAAATGCTGAAGATAAGCGCCTACGGCCTCATGGAAACTGCTACACGCCCGGGTGCTACAGGAAAGACTGTGCTTTAGTTGCAATACGAACGCAACCGATTTTTTCCTGGAGGCAGGGTGACTTGAGGTAGGAGGTCCTGGAAAGAAGGCGAAGCCTAGTGTTTTTCTCAGTTCAGCTCAGACTAGGGAATGTGTGAGACTTCCACAGCAAGTTGGAGCTTGCCAAAACGGTGCTCGTGAACCTGTGCGAGTGCTGTGAATCAAGATATCACAAGAAAGAGTGCTGTGTGTTGCCCATGACTCAGCAGACACAGAGGACCTCCGTGGGACCTATGGGCCTCGTTGTTGTTCAGCGGGCCTACAGGGGTGTGGAGGTACTCAGTGATCTTGGAACTAAAATGATGCTCACCCGAGGGGGTTAGGAGTCCTGAAAAGGGTACTTCCTTGAAAATAAAGCCAAATAGCGACTAAGAGCACATGGAAAGAGCTGCATGCCTCCCTTTCTGCATGGCCACTCGTGGCCTCACCACGAGGCAAGGACAGATCTGAGATTCCCTTTAACTCTAGAGCATGGCAAGATGAGTCCCACCGCGGACTATGAAGCACACTGTGTAGCCAGAGAAAACACATTTTCTTCCCAGACCAATGCGTACAATAGCCAGGGGCCTGTGAACAGCAGAGAATTTCAGGGAGCTTCAAGGCAGCCTGATTGGAGCTATCAAAATGGATAAGGAAGTCTACTACCAACATGAGCCCATTTCCATAGGCAAAAACAGCATGCATCCCTGTGGTTTCAAAGAACTCAAAAGAGACACAGAGTACACACTGGTTCCTTCCCTGAATCAAATTCTCGAGGCAGGGTGTTCTGCATGTAGTGAACCGCCTCAACCAAGGAACGCCCTAGTTAGGCCTGGGGCCGGTGCCTCTTCAAAAGCCTGAAAAGCGTACTGGCGTTAAAATGCTGAAGATAAGCGCCTACGGCCTCATGGAAACTGCTACACGCCCGGGTGCTACAGGAAAGACTGTGCTTTAGTTGCAATACGAACGCAACCGATTTTTTCCTGGAGGCAGGGTGACTTGAGGTAGGAGGTCCTGGAAGGAAAGCGAAGCCTAGTGTTTTTCTCAGTTCAGCTCAGACTAAGGAATGTGTGAGACTTCCACAGCAAGTTGGATCTTGCCAAAACAGTGCTCGTGAACCTGTGCGAGTGCTGTGAATCAAGATATCACAAGAGGGAGTGCAGTGTGTTGCCCATGATTCAGCAGACACAGAGGACCTCCGAGGACCTTTGGGCCACGTTGTTCTCATCAAGCCTACCAGGTGTGGAGGTAGTCAGGGATATTGGAACGAAAATGCTCCCTCGAGGGTCCTAGGAGTGCTGAAAAGGGTCCTTCCTTTAAAATAAAACAGAACAGCGACTATGAGCTCATGGAAGTGCTGCATGCCTCTCTTTCCCCATGGGTACTCAGGGCCTTACCTCGAGGCAAGGACTCACGTTGAGATTCCCTTTAGCTCTAGAGCATGGCAAGATGCGCCCCACCCCGGCCAATGAAGCTCCGTGTGTAGCCAGAGAAAACTCATTTTCTTCCCAGACCCAAGCCTACAGTGGCCAGGGGCCTGTCAACAGCAGAGAATTTCAGGGAGCTTCACGAAAGCAAGAATGGAGCTTTCCAAACGGAAAGCAAGGCTAGTCCCATCATGCCCCCATTTCCATGGGCACAGGCAGCATACATCTCTGTGGTTTTTATCAAGTCAAATGAGACACAGAGTACACAGTTGTTGCTTCCCTGAATCAACTTCTCGAGGCAGGGTGTTCTGCATCTAGTGAACGGCCTCACCAAGGAAAGCCCTAGCTAGGCTTCTGGGCCCGTGCCTCTTCAAAAGCCTGCCATGCTACAGGAAAAACTGTGCTTTAGTTGCAATAGAAACGAGGTCGTCTTTCTTCAGGAGGCAGGGTGACTTCAGGTAGGAGGTCCTGAATGGAAGGAGAAGCTTACTGTTTCTCTCTGTACAGCTCAAACTAGGGAATGAGAGCGACTTCCACGGCCTGTTGGAACTTGCTTAACGGTGCTCGTGAACCTGTGCGATTGCTGGCTAAAGCAAAATGTTCCAATAAGAGTGCACTGTGCTGCCCTACACTCGGCATACATACTGTGAGTCGGAAAGCTCCTGGCCTGGCTATTGCTTAGAAGGGCCAGGGGAGCGTGAGGGTACTCAGTGTTCTTGCAGGGAATAGGGTTTCCAGGCGAGGCACATAGGTGTCCTGAAAAGCGTACTGGCTTTAAAATGCTGAAGATAAGCGACTGCGGCCTCATGGAAACTGCTACACGCCTCTGCTTCTGCATAGCATTTCATGGCCTTACCTCGAGGCAAGTTCTCACGTTTCTTGCCCTGTGAGCGACACAGCATGTTAAGATGCTGTATTTCTCCTTGAAGAGAGTGACTTCAGGAACTAGGTCCTCGGTAAATTCGAAGCAGAGTGTTTTCTCAGGGCAGCTCAGACGAGGGCAATGTCGAAGACTTCCAGGGCATGTTGGACTGCCTAGAAATGTGGTTCTGATGCTGTTCGAGTGCTCTGGAAATGTAGCCCTCCTGAAGTAAAGTACAGTGTGTTGCCCGAGACTCTGCAGACACAAAGAGCCTCCGTGGGAGGTATGGGACTCAATGCTGCTCAGCAGGCCCACAGGGGTGTGGAGGGAGTCAGTGATCTTGGAACCAAAATGATGCTCACCCGAAGGACCTAGGCCTCCTGAAAAGGGTACTTCCTTTAAAATAAAACAGACCTCCACTAAGAGCTCATGGAAAGAGCTGCATGCTTCCCTTTCTGCAGGGCTACTCAGGGCCTTACCTCGAGGCAAGGACTCACGTTGAGATTCCCTTTAGCTCTAGAGCATGGCAAGGTGAGCCCCACCCTGGCCTATGAAGCTCCGTGTGTACCCAGGAAAACTCATTTTCTTCCCAGACCCATGCCTACAGTGGCCAGAGGCCTGTCAACAGCAGAGAATTTCAGGGAGCTTCACGGCAGCAAGAATGGAGGTTTCCAAACGGAAAGCAAGGCTAGTCCCATCATGCCCCCATTTCCATGGGTACAGGCAGCATACATCTCTGTGGTTTTTAACAAGTCAAAAGAGACACCGAGTACACACTGGTTGCTTCCCTGAATCAACTTCTCGAGGAAGGGTGTTCTGCATCTAGTGAACGGCCTCACCAAGGAACGCCCTAGCAAGGCCACTGGGCCCAGGGCCTCACCAAGGAACGCCCTAGGCAAGCCACTTGGCCCGTGCCTTTTCAAAAGCCTGCAGTGGTACGGGAAAAACTGGGCTTTAGTTGCAAAAGGAAAGCAAGCCGTCTTTCTCCTGGAGGCAGGGTGACTTCAGGTAGGAGGTCCTGATTGGAAGGAGAAGCCTAGTGTTTTTCTCTGTGCAGCTCAGACTAGGGATTGAGTGCGATTTCCACGGCATGTTGGAACTTGTTTGAACGTTGCTCTTGAACCTGTGCGAGTGCTGTGAATCAAGATATCACAAGAAAGAGTGCAGTGTGTTGCCCATGACTCAGCAGACACAGAGGACCTCCGTGGGACCTATGGGCCTCGTTGTTGTTCAGCGGGCCTACAGGGGTGTGGAGGTACTCAGTGATCTTGGAACTAAAATGATGCTCACCCGAGGGGGTTAGGAGTCCTGAAAAGGGTACTTCCTTTAAAATAAAGCAAAATAGCGACTAAGAGCACATGGAAAGAGCTGCATGCCTCCCTTTCTGCATGGCCACTCGGGGCCTGACCACGAGGCAAGGACAGATCTGAGATTCCCTTTAACTCTAGAGCATGGCAAGATGAGTCCCACCGCGGACTATGAAGCACACTGTGTAGCCAGAGAAAACACATTTTCTTCCCAGACCAATGCGTACAATAGCCAGGGGCCTGTGAACAGCAGAGAATTTCAGGGAGCTTCAAGGCAGCCTGATTGGAGCTATCAAAATGGATAAGGAAGTCTACTACCAACATGAGCCCATTTCCATAGGCAAAAACAGCATGCATCCCTGTGGTTTCAAAGAACTCAAAAGAGACACAGAGTACACACTGGTTCCTTCCCTGAATCAAATTCTCGAGGCAGGGTGTTCTGCATGTAGTGAACCGCCTCAACCAAGGAACGCCCTAGTTAGGCCTGGGGCCGGTGCCTCTTCAAAAGCCTGAAAAGCGTACTGGCGTTAAAATGTTGAAGATAAGCGCCTACGGCCTCATGGAAACTGCTACACGCCCGGGTGCTACAGGAAAGACTGTGCTTTAGTTGCAATACGAACGCAACCGATTTTTTCCTGGAGGCAGGGTGACTTGAGGTAGGAGGTCCTGGAAGGAAAGCGAAGCCTAGTGTTTTTCTCAGTTCAGCTCAGACTAAGGAATGTGTGAGACTTCCACAGCAAGTTGGATCTTGCCAAAACAGTGCTCGTGAACCTGTGCGAGTGCTGTGAATCAAGATATCACAAGAGGGAGTGCAGTGTGTTGCCCATGATTCAGCAGACACAGAGGACCTCCGAGGACCTTTGGGCCACGTTGTTCTCATCAAGCCTACAGAGGTGTGGAGGTAGTCAGGGATATTGGAACGAAAATGCTCCCTCGAGGGTCCTAGGAGTGCTGAAAAGGGTCCTTCCTTTAAAATAAAACAGAACAGCGACTATGAGCTCATGGAAAGTGCTGCATGCCTCTCTTTCCCCATGGGTACTCAGGGCCTTACCTCGAGGCAAGGACTCACGTTGAGATTCCCTTTAGCTCTAGAGCATGGCAAGATGCGCCCCACCCCGGCCAATGAAGCTCCGTGTGTAGCCAGAGAAAACTCATTTTCTTCCCAGACCCAAGCCTACAGTGGCCAGGGGCCTGTCAACAGCAGAGAATTTCAGGGAGCTTCACGAAAGCAAGAATGGAGCTTTCCAAACGGAAAGCAAGGCTAGTCCCATCATGCCCCCATTTCCATGGGCACAGGCAGCATACATCTCTGTGGTTTTTAACAAGTCAAATGAGACACAGAGTACACAGTTGTTGCTTCCCTGAATCAACTTCTCGAGGCAGGGTGTTCTGCATCTAGTGAACGGCCTCACCAAGGAAAGCCCTAGCTAGGCTTCTGGGCCCGTGCCTCTTCAAAAGCCTGCCATGCTACAGGAAAAACTGTGCTTTAGTTGCAATAGAAACGAGGTCGTCTTTCTTCAGGAGGCAGGGTGACTTCAGGTAGGAGGTCCTGAATGGAAGGAGAAGCTTACTGTTTCTCTCTGTACAGCTCAAACTAGGGAATGAGAGCGACTTCCACGGCCTGTTGGAACTTGCTTAACGGTGCTCGTGAACCTGTGCGATTGCTGGCTAAAGCAAAATGTTCCAATAAGAGTGCACTGTGCTGCCCTACACTCGGCATACATACTGTGAGTCGGAAAGCTCCTGGCCTGGCTATTGCTTAGAAGGGCCAGGGGAGCGTGAGGGTACTCAGTGTTCTTGCAGGGAATAGGGTTTCCAGGCGAGGCACATAGGTGTCCTGAAAAGCGTACTGGCTTTAAAATGCTGAAGATAAGCGACTGCGGCCTCATGGAAACTGCTACACGCCTCTGCTTCTGCATAGCATTTCATGGCCTTACCTCGAGGCAAGTTCTCACGTTTCTTGCCCTGTGAGCGACACAGCATGTTAAGATGCTGTATTTCTCCTTGAAGAGAGTGACTTCAGGAACTAGGTCCTCGGTAAATTCGAAGCAGAGTGTTTTCTCAGGGCAGCTCAGACGAGGGCAATGTCGAAGACTTCCAGGGCATGTTGGACTGCCTAGAAATGTGGTTCTGATGCTGTTCGAGTGCTCTGGAAATGTAGCCCTCCTGAAGTAAAGTACAGTGTGTTGCCCGAGACTCTGCAGACACAAAGAGCCTCCGTGGGAGGTATGGGACTCAATGCTGCTCAGCAGGCCCACAGGGGTGTGGAGGGAGCCAGTGATCTTGGAACCAAAATGATGCTCACCCGAAGGACCTAGGCCTCCTGAAAAGGGTACTTCCTTTAAAATAAAACAGACCTCCACTAAGAGCTCATGGAAAGAGCTGCATGCTTCCCTTTCTGCAGGGCTACTCAGGGCCTTACCTCGAGGCAAGGACTCACGTTGAGATTCCCTTTAGCTCTAGAGCATGGCAAGGTGAGCCCCACCCTGGCCTATGAAGCTCCGTGTGTACCCAGGAAAACTCATTTTCTTCCCAGACCCATGCCTACAGTGGCCAGAGGCCTGTCAACAGCAGAGAATTTCAGGGAGCTTCACGGCAGCAAGAATGGAGGTTTCCAAACGGAAAGCAAGGCTAGTCCCATCATGCCCCCATTTCCATGGGTACAGGCAGCATACATCTCTGTGGTTTTTAACAAGTCAAAAGAGACACCGAGTACACACTGGTTGCTTCCCTGAATCAACTTCTCGAGGAAGGGTGTTCTGCATCTAGTGAACGGCCTCACCAAGGAACGCCCTAGCAAGGCCACTGGGCCCAGGGCCTCACCAAGGAACGCCCTAGGCAAGCCACTTGGCCCGTGCCTTTTCAAAAGCCTGCAGTGGTACGGGAAAAACTGGGCTTTAGTTGCAAAAGGAAAGCAAGCCGTCTTTCTCCTGGAGGCAGGGTGACTTCAGGTAGGAGGTCCTGATTGGAAGGAGAAGCCTAGTGTTTTTCTCTGTGCAGCTCAGACTAGGGATTGAGTGCGATTTCCACGGCATGTTGGAACTTGTTTGAACGTTGCTCTTGAACCTGTGCGAGTGCTGTGAATCAAGATATCACAAGAAAGAGTGCAGTGTGTTGCCCATGACTCAGCAGACACAGAGGACCTCCGTGGGACCTATGGGCCTCGTTGTTGTTCAGCGGGCCTACAGGGGTGTGGAGGTACTCAGTGATCTTGGAACTAAAATGATGCTCACCCGAGGGGGTTAGGAGTCCTGAAAAGGGTACTTCCTTTAAAATAAAGCAAAATAGCGACTAAGAGCACATGGAAAGAGCTGCATGCCTCCCTTTCTGCATGGCCACTCGGGGCCTGACCACGAGGCAAGGACAGATCTGAGATTCCCTTTAACTCTAGAGCATGGCAAGATGAGTCCCACCGCGGACTATGAAGCACACTGTGTAGCCAGAGAAAACACATTTTCTTCCCAGACCAATGCGTACAATAGCCAGGGGCCTGTGAACAGCAGAGAATTTCAGGGAGCTTCAAGGCAGCATGAATGGAGCTATCAAAATGGATAAGGAAGTCTACTACCAACATGAGCCCATTTCCATAGGCACAAACAGCATGCATCCCTGTGGTTTCAAAGAACTCAAAAGAGACACAGAGTACACACTGGTTCCTTCCCTGAATCAAATTCTCGAGGCAGGGTGTTCTGCATGTAGTGAACCGCCTCAACCAAGGAACGCCCTAGTTAGGCCTGGGGCCGGTGCCTCTTCAAAAGCCTGAAAAGCGTACTGGCGTTAAAATGCTGAAGATAAGCGCCTACGGCCTCATGGAAACTGCTACACGCCCGGGTGCTACAGGAAAGACTGTGCTTTAGTTGCAATACGAACGCAACCGATTTTTTCCTGGAGGCAGGGTGACTTGAGGTAGGAGGTCCTGGAAGGAAAGCGAAGCCTACTGTTTTTCTCAGTTCAGCTCAGACTAAGGAATGTGTGAGACTTCCACAGCAAGTTGGATCTTGCCAAAACAGTGCTCGTGAACCTGTGCGAGTGCTGTGAATCAAGATATCACAAGAGGGAGTGCAGTGTGTTGCCCATGATTCAGCAGACACAGAGGACCTCCGAGGACCTTTGGGCCACGTTGTTCTCATCAAGCCTACAGAGGTGTGGAGGTAGTCAGGGATATTGGAACGAAAATGCTCCCTCGAGGGTCCTAGGAGTGCTGAAAAGGGTCCTTCCTTTAAAATAAAACAGAACAGAGACTATGAGCTCATGGAAAGTGCTGCATGCCTCTCTTTCCCCATGGGTACTCAGGGCCTTACCTCGAGGCAAGGACTCACGTTGAGATTCCCTTTAGCTCTAGAGCATGGCAAGATGCGCCCCACCCCGGCCAATGAAGCTCCGTGTGTAGCCAGAGAAAACTCATTTTCTTCCCAGACCCAAGCCTACAGTGGCCAGGGGCCTGTCAACAGCAGAGAATTTCAGGGAGCTTCACGAAAGCAAGAATGGAGCTTTCCAAACGGAAAGCAAGGCTAGTCCCATCATGCCCCCATTTCCATGGGCACAGGCAGCATACATCTCTGTGGTTTTTAACAAGTCAAATGAGACACAGAGTACACAGTTGTTGCTTCCCTGAATCAACTTCTCGAGGCAGGGTGTTCTGCATCTAGTGAACGGCCTCACCAAGGAAAGCCCTAGCTAGGCTTCTGGGCCCGTGCCTCTTCAAAAGCCTGCCATGCTACAGGAAAAACTGTGCTTTAGTTGCAATAGAAACGAGGTCGTCTTTCTTCAGGAGGCAGGGTGACTTCAGGTAGGAGGTCCTGAATGGAAGGAGAAGCTTACTGTTTCTCTCTGTACAGCTCAAACTAGGGAATGAGAGCGACTTCCACGGCCTGTTGGAACTTGCTTAACGGTGCTCGTGAACCTGTGCGATTGCTGGCTAAAGCAAAATGTTCCAATAAGAGTGCACTGTGCTGCCCTACACTCGGCATACATACTGTGAGTCGGAAAGCTCCTGGCCTGGCTATTGCTTAGAAGGGCCAGGGGAGCGTGAGGGTACTCAGTGTTCTTGCAGGGAATAGGGTTTCCAGGCGAGGCACATAGGTGTCCTGAAAAGCGTACTGGCTTTAAAATGCTGAAGATAAGCGACTGCGGCCTCATGGAAACTGCTACACGCCTCTGCTTCTGCATAGCATTTCATGGCCTTACCTCGAGGCAAGTTCTCACGTTTCTTGCCCTGTGAGCGACACAGCATGTTAAGATGCTGTATTTCTCCTTGAAGAGAGTGACTTCAGGAACTAGGTCCTCGGTAAATTCGAAGCAGAGTGTTTTCTCAGGGCAGCTCAGACGAGGGCAATGTCGAAGACTTCCAGGGCATGTTGGACTGCCTAGAAATGTGGTTCTGATGCTGTTCGAGTGCTCTGGAAATGTAGCCCTCCTGAAGTAAAGTACAGTGTGTTGCCCGAGACTCTGCAGACACAAAGAGCCTCCGTGGGAGGTATGGGACTCAATGCTGCTCAGCAGGCCCACAGGGGTGTGGAGGGAGTCAGTGATCTTGGAACCAAAATGATGCTCACCCGAAGGACCTAGGCCTCCTGAAAAGGGTACTTCCTTTAAAATAAAACAGACCTCCACTAAGAGCTCATGGAAAGAGCTGCATGCTTCCCTTTCTGCAGGGCTACTCAGGGCCTTACCTCGAGGCAAGGACTCACGTTGAGATTCCCTTTAGCTCTAGAGCATGGCAAGGTGAGCCCCACCCTGGCCTATGAAGCTCCGTGTGTACCCAGGAAAACTCATTTTCTTCCCAGACCCATGCCTACAGTGGCCAGAGGCCTGTCAACAGCAGAGAATTTCAGGGAGCTTCACGGCAGCAAGAATGGAGGTTTCCAAACGGAAAGCAAGGCTAGTCCCATCATGCCCCCATTTCCATGGGTACAGGCAGCATACATCTCTGTGGTTTTTAACAAGTCAAAAGAGACACCGAGTACACACTGGTTGCTTCCCTGAATCAACTTCTCGAGGAAGGGTGTTCTGCATCTAGTGAACGGCCTCACCAAGGAACGCCCTAGCAAGGCCACTGGGCCCAGGGCCTCACCAAGGAACGCCCTAGGCAAGCCACTTGGCCCGTGCCTTTTCAAAAGCCTGCAGTGGTACGGGAAAAACTGGGCTTTAGTTGCAAAAGGAAAGCAAGCCGTCTTTCTCCTGGAGGCAGGGTGACTTCAGGTAGGAGGTCCTGATTGGAAGGAGAAGCCTAGTGTTTTTCTCTGTGCAGCTCAGACTAGGGATTGAGTGCGATTTCCACGGCATGTTGGAACTTGTTTGAACGTTGCTCTTGAACCTGTGCGAGTGCTGTGAATCAAGATATCACAAGAAAGAGTGCAGTGTGTTGCCCATGACTCAGCAGACACAGAGGACCTCCGTGGGACCTATGGGCCTCGTTGTTGTTCAGCGGGCCTACAGGGGTGTGGAGGTACTCAGTGATCTTGGAACTAAAATGATGCTCACCCGAGGGGGTTAGGAGTCCTGAAAAGGGTACTTCCTTTAAAATAAAGCAAAATAGCGACTAAGAGCACATGGAAAGAGCTGCATGCCTCCCTTTCTGCATGGCCACTCGGGGCCTCACCACGAGGCAAGGACAGATCTGAGATTCCCTTTAACTCTAGAGCATGGCAAGATGAGTCCCACCGCGGACTATGAAGCACACTGTGTAGCCAGAGAAAACACATTTTCTTCCCAGACCAATGCGTACAATAGCCAGGGGCCTGTGAACAGCAGAGAATTTCAGGGAGCTTCAAGGCAGCATGAATGGAGCTATCAAAATGGATAAGGAAGTCTACTACCAACATGAGCCCATTTCCATAGGCACAAACAGCATACATCCCTGTGGTTTCAAAGAACTCAAAAGAGACACAGAGTACACACTGGTTCCTTCCCTGAATCAAATTCTCGAGGCAGGGTGTTCTGCATGTAGTGAGCCGCCTCAACCAAGGAACGCCCTAGTTAGGCCTGGGGCCGGTGCCTCTTCAAAAGCCTGAAAAGCGTACTGGCGTTAAAATGCTGAAGATAAGCGACTACGGCCTCATGGAAACTGCTACACGCCCGGGTGCTACAGGAAAGACTGTGCTTTAGTTGCAATACGAACGCAACCGATTTTTTCCTGGAGGCAGGGTGACTTGAGGTAGGAGGTCCTGGAAAGAAGGCGAAGCCTAGTGTTTTTCTCAGTTCAGCTCAGACTAGGGAATGTGTGAGACTTCCACAGCAAGTTGGAGCTTGCCAAAACGGTGCTCGTGAACCTGTGCGAGTGCTGTGAATCAAGATATCACAAGAAAGAGTGCTGTGTGTTGCCCATGACTCAGCAGACACAGAGGACCTCCGTGGGACCTATGGGCCTCGTTGTTGTTCAGCGGGCCTACAGGGGTGTGGAGGTACTCAGTGATCTTGGAACTAAAATGATGCTCACCCGAGGGGGTTAGGAGTCCTGAAAAGGGTACTTCCTTTAAAATAAAGCAAAATAGCGACTAAGAGCACATGGAAAGAGCTGCATGCCTCCCTTTCTGCATGGCCACTCGTGGCCTGACCACGAGGCAAGGACAGATCTGAGATTCCCTTTAACTCTAGAGCATGGCAAGATGAGTCCCACCGCGGACTATGAAGCACACTGTGTAGCCAGAGAAAACACATTTTCTTCCCAGACCAATGCGTACAATAGCCAGGGGCCTGTGAACAGCAGAGAATTTCAGGGAGCTTCAAGGCAGCCTGATTGGAGCTATCAAAATGGATAAGGAAGTCTACTACCAACATGAGCCCATTTCCATAGGCAAAAACAGCATGCATCCCTGTGGTTTCAAAGAACTCAAAAGAGACACAGAGTACACACTGGTTCCTTCCCTGAATCAAATTCTAGAGGCAGGGTGTTCTGCATGTAGTGAGCCGCCTCAACCAAGGAACGCCCTAGTTAGGCCTGGGGCCGGTGCCTCTTCAAAAGCCTGAAAAGCGTACTGGCGTTAAAATGCTGAAGATAAGCGCCTACGGCCTCATGGAAACTGCTACACGCCCGGGTGCTACAGGAAAGACTGTGCTTTAGTTGCAATACGAACGCAACCGATTTTTTCCTGGAGGCAGGGTGACTTGAGGTAGGAGGTCCTGGAAGGAAAGCGAAGCCTAGTGTTTTTCTCAGTTCAGCTCAGACTAAGGAATGTGTGAGACTTCCACAGCAAGTTGGATCTTGCCAAAACAGTGCTCGTGAACCTGTGCGAGTGCTGTGAATCAAGATATCACAAGAGGGAGTGCAGTGTGTTGCCCATGATTCAGCAGACACAGAGGACCTCCGAGGACCTTTGCGCCACGTTGTTCTCATCAAGCCTACAGAGGTGTGGAGGTAGTCAGGGATATTGGAACGAAAATGCTCCCTCGAGGGTCCTAGGAGTGCTGAAAAGGGTCCTTCCTTTAAAATAAAACAGAACAGCGACTATGAGCTCATGGAAAGTGCTGCATGCCTCTCTTTCCCCATGGCTACTCAGGGCCTTACCTCGAGGCAAGGACTCACGTTGAGATTCCCTTTAGCTCTAGAGCATGGCAAGATGCGCCCCACCCCGGCCAATGAAGCTCCGTGTGTAGCCAGAGAAAACTCATTTTCTTCCCAGACCCAAGCCTACAGTGGCCAGGGGCCTGTCAACAGCAGAGAATTTCAGGGAGCTTCACGAAAGCAAGAATGGAGCTTTCCAAACGGAAAGCAAGGCTAGTCCCATCATGCCCCCATTTCCATGGGCACAGGCAGCATACATCTCTGTGGTTTTTAACAAGTCAAATGAGACACAGAGTACACAGTTGTTGCTTCCCTGAATCAACTTCTCGAGGCAGGGTGTTCTGCATCTAGTGAACGGCCTCACCAAGGAAAGCCCTAGCTAGGCTTCTGGGCCCGTGCCTCTTCAAAAGCCTGCCATGCTACAGGAAAAACTGTGCTTTAGTTGCAATAGAAACGAGGTCGTCTTTCTTCAGGAGGCAGGGTGACTTCAGGTAGGAGGTCCTGAATGGAAGGAGAAGCTTACTGTTTCTCTCTGTACAGCTCAAACTAGGGAATGAGAGCGACTTCCACGGCCTGTTGGAACTTGCTTAACGGTGCTCGTGAACCTGTGCGATTGCTGGCTAAAGCAAAATGTTCCAATAAGAGTGCACTGTGCTGCCCTACACTCGGCATACATACTGTGAGTCGGAAAGCTCCTGGCCTGGCTATTGCTTAGAAGGGCCAGGGGAGCGTGAGGGTACTCAGTGTTCTTGCAGGGAATAGGGTTTCCAGGCGAGGCACATAGGTGTCCTGAAAAGCGTACTGGCTTTAAAATGCTGAAGATAAGCGACTGCGGCCTCATGGAAACTGCTACACGCCTCTGCTTCTGCATAGCATTTCATGGCCTTACCTCGAGGCAAGTTCTCACGTTTCTTGCCCTGTGAGCGACACAGCATGTTAAGATGCTGTATTTCTCCTTGAAGAGAGTGACTTCAGGAACTAGGTCCTCGGTAAATTCGAAGCGGAGTGTTTTCTCAGGGCAGCTCAGACGAGGGCAATGTCGAAGACTTCCAGGGCATGTTGGACTGCCTAGAAATGTGGTTCTGATGCTGTTCGAGTGCTCTGGAAATGTAGCCCTCCTGAAGTAAAGTACAGTGTGTTGCCCGAGACTCTGCAGACACAAAGAGCCTCCGTGGGAGGTATGGGACTCAATGCTGCTCAGCAGGCCCACAGGGGTGTGGAGGGAGTCAGTGATCTTGGAACCAAAATGATGCTCACCCGAAGGACCTAGGCCTCCTGAAAAGGGTACTTCCTTTAAAATAAAACAGACCTCCACTAAGAGCTCATGGAAAGAGCTGCATGCTTCCCTTTCTGCAGGGCTACTCAGGGCCTTACCTCGAGGCAAGGACTCACGTTGAGATTCCCTTTAGCTCTAGAGCATGGCAAGGTGAGCCCCACCCTGGCCTATGAAGCTCCGTGTGTACCCAGGAAAACTCATTTTCTTCCCAGACCCATGCCTACAGTGGCCAGAGGCCTGTCAACAGCAGAGAATTTCAGGGAGCTTCACGGCAGCAAGAATGGAGGTTTCCAAACGGAAAGCAAGGCTAGTCCCATCATGCCCCCATTTCCATGGGTACAGGCAGCATACATCTCTGTGGTTTTTAACAAGTCAAAAGAGACACCGAGTACACACTGGTTGCTTCCCTGAATCAACTTCTCGAGGAAGGGTGTTCTGCATCTAGTGAACGGCCTCACCAAGGAACGCCCTAGCAAGGCCACTGGGCCCAGGGCCTCACCAAGGAACGCCCTAGGCAAGCCACTTGGCCCGTGCCTTTTCAAAAGCCTGCAGTGGTACGGGAAAAACTGGGCTTTAGTTGCAAAAGGAAAGCAAGCCGTCTTTCTCCTGGAGGCAGGGTGACTTCAGGTAGGAGGTCCTGATTGGAAGGAGAAGCCTAGTGTTTTTCTCTGTGCAGCTCAGACTAGGGATTGAGTGCGATTTCCACGGCATGTTGGAACTTGTTTGAACGTTGCTCTTGAACCTGTGCGAGTGCTGTGAATCAAGATATCACAAGAAAGAGTGCAGTGTGTTGCCCATGACTCAGCAGACACAGAGGACCTCCGTGGGACCTATGGGCCTCGTTGTTGTTCAGCGGGCCTACAGGGGTGTGGAGGTACTCAGTGATCTTGGAACTAAAATGATGCTCACCCGAGGGGGTTAGGAGTCCTGAAAAGGGTACTTCCTTTAAAATAAAGCAAAATAGCGACTAAGAGCACATGGAAAGAGCTGCATGCCTCCCTTTCTGCATGGCCACTCGGGGCCTCACCACGAGGCAAGGACAGATCTGAGATTCCCTTTAACTCTAGAGCATGGCAAGATGAGTCCCACCGCGGACTATGAAGCACACTGTGTAGCCAGAGAAAACACATTTTCTTCCCAGACCAATGCGTACAATAGCCAGGGGCCTGTGAACAGCAGAGAATTTCAGGGAGCTTCAAGGCAGCATGAATGGAGCTATCAAAATGGATAAGGAAGTCTACTACCAACATGAGCCCATTTCCATAGGCACAAACAGCATACATCCCTGTGGTTTCAAAGAACTCAAAAGAGACACAGAGTACACACTGGTTCCTTCCCTGAATCAAATTCTCGAGGCAGGGTGTTCTGCATGTAGTGAGCCGCCTCAACCAAGGAACGCCCTAGTTAGGCCTGGGGCCGGTGCCTCTTCAAAAGCCTGAAAAGCGTACTGGCGTTAAAATGCTGAAGATAAGCGACTACGGCCTCATGGAAACTGCTACACGCCCGGGTGCTACAGGAAAGACTGTGCTTTAGTTGCAATACGAACGCAACCGATTTTTTCCTGGAGGCAGGGTGACTTGAGGTAGGAGGTCCTGGAAAGAAGGCGAAGCCTAGTGTTTTTCTCAGTTCAGCTCAGACTAGGGAATGTGTGAGACTTCCACAGCAAGTTGGAGCTTGCCAAAACGGTGCTCGTGAACCTGTGCGAGTGCTGTGAATCAAGATATCACAAGAAAGAGTGCTGTGTGTTGCCCATGACTCAGCAGACACAGAGGACCTCCGTGGGACCTATGGGCCTCGTTGTTGTTCAACGGGCCTACAGGGGTGTGGAGGTACTCAGTGATCTTGGAACTAAAATGATGCTCACCCGAGGGGGTTAGGAGTCCTGAAAAGGGTACTTCCTTTAAAATAAAGCAAAATAGCGACTAAGAGCACATGGAAAGAGCTGCATGCCTCCCTTTCTGCACGGCCACTCGTGGCCTCACCACGAGGCAAGGACAGATCTGAGATTCCCTTTAACTCTAGAGCATGGCAAGATGAGTCCCACCGCGGACTATGAAGCACACTGTGTAGCCAGAGAAAACACATTTTCTTCCCAGACCAATGCGTACAATAGCCAGGGGCCTGTGAACAGCAGAGAATTTCAGGGAGCTTCAAGGCAGCCTGATTGGAGCTATCAAAATGGATAAGGAAGGCTACTACCAACATGAGCCCATTTCCATAGGCAAAAACAGCATGCATCCCTGTGGTTTCAAAGAACTCAAAAGAGACACAGAGTACACACTGGTTCCTTCCCTGAATCAAATTCTAGAGGCAGGGTGTTCTGCATGTAGTGAACCGCCTCAACCAAGGAACGCCCTAGTTAGGCCTGGGGCCGGTGCCTCTTCAAAAGCCTGAAAAGCGTACTGGCGTTAAAATGCTGAAGATAAGCGCCTACGGCCTCATGGAAACTGCTACACGCCCGGGTGCTACAGGAAAGACTGTGCTTTAGTTGCAATACGAACGCAACCGATTTTTTCCTGGAGGCAGGGTGACTTGAGGTAGGAGGTCCTGGAAGGAAAGCGAAGCCTAGTGTTTTTCTCAGTTCAGCTCAGACTAAGGAATGTGTGAGACTTCCACAGCAAGTTGGATCTTGCCAAAACAGTGCTCGTGAACCTCTGCGAGTGCTGTGAATCAAGATATCACAAGAGGGAGTGCAGTGTGTTGCCCATGATTCAGCAGACACAGAGGACCTCCGAGGACCTTTGGGCCACGTTGTTCTCATCAAGCCTACAGAGGTGTGGAGGTAGTCAGGGATATTGGAACGAAAATGCTCCCTCGAGGGTCCTAGGAGTGCTGAAAAGGGTCCTTCCTTTAAAATAAAACAGAACAGCGACTATGAGCTCATGGAAAGAGCTGCATGCCTCTCTTTCCCCATGGCTACTCAGGGCCTTACCTCGAGGCAAGGACTCACGTTGAGATTCCCTTTAGCTCTAGAGCATGGCAAGATGCGCCCCACCCCGGCCAATGAAGCTCCGTGTGTAGCCAGAGAAAACTCATTTTCTTCCCAGACCCAAGCCTACAGTGGCCAGGGGCCTGTCAACAGCAGAGAATTTCAGGGAGCTTCACGAAAGCAAGAATGGAGCTTTCCAAACGGAAAGCAAGGCTAGTCCCATCATGCCCCCATTTCCATGGGCACAGGCAGCATACATCTCTGTGGTTTTTAACAAGTCAAATGAGACACAGAGTACACAGTTGTTGCTTCCCTGAATCAACTTCTCGAGGCAGGGTGTTCTGCATCTAGTGAACGGCCTCACCAAGGAAAGCCCTAGCTAGGCTTCTGGGCCCGTGCCTCTTCAAAACCCTGCCATGCTACAGGAAAAACTGTGCTTTAGTTGCAATAGAAACGAGGTCGTCTTTCTTCAGGAGGCAGGGTGACTTCAGGTAGGAGGTCCTGAATGGAAGGAGAAGCTTACTGTTTCTCTCTGTACAGCTCAAACTAGGGAATGAGAGCGACTTCCACGGCCTGTTGGAACTTGCTTAACGGTGCTCGTGAACCTGTGCGATTGCTGGCTAAAGCAAAATGTTCCAATAAGAGTGCACTGTGCTGCCCTACACTCGGCATACATACTGTGAGTCGGAAAGCTCCTGGCCTGGCTATTGCTTAGAAGGGCCAGGGGAGCGTGAGGGTACTCAGTGTTCTTGCAGGGAATAGGGTTTCCAGGCGAGGCACATAGGTGTCCTGAAAAGCGTACTGGCTTTAAAATGCTGAAGATAAGCGACTGCGGCCTCATAGAAACTGCTACACGCCTCTGCTTCTGCATAGCATTTCATGGCCTTACCTCGAGGCAAGTTCTCACGTTTCTTGCCCTGTGAGCGACACAGCATGTTAAGATGCTGTATTTCTCCTTGAAGAGAGTGACTTCAGGAAGTAGGTCCTCGGTAAATTCGAAGCAGAGTGTTTTCTCAGGGCAGCTCAGACGAGGGCAATGTCGAAGACTTCCAGGGCATGTTGGACTGCCTAGAAATGTGGTTCTGATGCTGTCCGAGTGCTCTGGAAATGTAGCCCTCCTGAAGTAAAGTACAGTGTGTTGCCCGAGACTCTGCAGACACAAAGAGCCTCCGTGGGAGGTATGGGACTCAATGCTGCTCAGCAGGCCCACAGGGGTGTGGAGGGAGTCAGTGATCTTGGAACCAAAATGATGCTCACCCGAAGGACCTAGGCCTCCTGAAAAGGGTACTTCCTTTAAAATAAAACAGACCTCCACTAAGAGCTCATGGAAAGAGCTGCATGCTTCCCTTTCTGCAGGGCTACTCAGGGCCTTACCTCGAGGCAAGGACTCACGTTGAGATTCCCTTTAGCTCTAGAGCATGGCAAGGTGAGCCCCACCCTGGCCTATGAAGCTCCGTGTGTACCCAGGAAAACTCATTTTCTTCCCAGACCCATGCCTACAGTGGCCAGAGGCCTGTCAACAGCAGAGAATTTCAGGGAGCTTCACGGCAGCAAGAATGGAGGTTTCCAAACGGAAAGCAAGGCTAGTCCCATCATGCCCCCATTTCCATGGGTACAGGCAGCATACATCTCTGTGGTTTTTAACAAGTCAAAAGAGACACCGAGTACACACTGGTTGCTTCCCTGAATCAACTTCTCGAGGAAGGGTGTTCTGCATCTAGTGAACGGCCTCACCAAGGAACGCCCTAGCAAGGCCACTGGGCCCAGGGCCTCACCAAGGAACGCCCTAGGCAAGCCACTTGGCCCGTGCCTTTTCAAAAGCCTGCAGTGGTACGGGAAAAACTGGGCTTTAGTTGCAAAAGGAAAGCAAGCCGTCTTTCTCCTGGAGGCAGGGTGACTTCAGGTAGGAGGTCCTGATTGGAAGGAGAAGCCTAGTGTTTTTCTCTGTGCAGCTCAGACTAGGGATTGAGTGCGATTTCCACGGCATGTTGGAACTTGTTTGAACGTTGCTCTTGAACCTGTGCGAGTGCTGTGAATCAAGATATCACAAGAAAGAGTGCAGTGTGTTGCCCATGACTCAGCAGACACAGAGGACCTCCGTGGGACCTATGGGCCTCGTTGTTGTTCAGCGGGCCTACAGGGGTGTGGAGGTACTCAGTGATCTTGGAACTAAAATGATGCTCACCCGAGGGGGTTAGGAGTCCTGAAAAGGGTACTTCCTTTAAAATAAAGCAAAATAGCGACTAAGAGCACATGGAAAGAGCTGCATGCCTCCCTTTCTGCATGGCCACTCGGGGCCTGACCACGAGGCAAGGACAGATCTGAGATTCCCTTTAACTCTAGAGCATGGCAAGATGAGTCCCACCGCGGACTATGAAGCACACTGTGTAGCCAGAGAAAACACATTTTCTTCCCAGACCAATGCGTACAATAGCCAGGGGCCTGTGAACAGCAGAGAATTTCAGGGAGCTTCAAGGCAGCATGAATGGAGCTATCAAAATGGATAAGGAAGTCTACTACCAACATGAGCCCATTTCCATAGGCACAAACAGCATACATCCCTGTGGTTTCAAAGAACTCAAAAGAGACACAGAGTACACACTGGTTCCTTCCCTGAATCAAATTCTCGAGGCAGGGTGTTCTGCATGTAGTGAGCCGCCTCAACCAAGGAACGCCCTAGTTAGGCCTGGGGCCGGTGCCTCTTCAAAAGCCTGAAAAGCGTACTGGCGTTAAAATGCTGAAGATAAGCGACTACGGCCTCATGGAAACTGCTACACGCCCGGGTGCTACAGGAAAGACTGTGCTTTAGTTGCAATACGAACGCAACCGATTTTTTCCTGGAGGCAGGGTGACTTGAGGTAGGAGGTCCTGGAAAGAAGGCGAAGCCTAGTGTTTTTCTCAGTTCAGCTCAGACTAGGGAATGTGTGAGACTTCCACAGCAAGTTGCAGCTTGCCAAAACGGTGCTCGTGAACCTGTGCGAGTGCTGTGAATCAAGATATCACAAGAAAGAGTGCTGTGTGTTGCCCATGACTCAGCAGACACAGAGGACCTCCGTGGGACCTATGGGCCTCGTTGTTGTTCAGCGGGCCTACAGGGGTGTGGAGGTACTCAGTGATCTTGGAACTAAAATGATGCTCACCCGAGGGGGTTAGGAGTCCTGAAAAGGGTACTTCCTTTAAAATAAAGCAAAATAGCGACTAAGAGCACATGGAAAGAGCTGCATGCCTCCCTTTCTGCATGGCCACTCGGGGCCTCACCACGAGGCAAGGACAGATCTGAGATTCCCTTTAACTCTAGAGCATGGCAAGATGAGTCCCACCGCGGACTATGAAGCACACTGTGTAGCCAGAGAAAACACATTTTCTTCCCAGACCAATGCGTACAATAGCCAGGGGCCTGTGAACAGCAGAGAATTTCAGGGAGCTTCAAGGCAGCCTGATTGGAGCTATCAAAATGGATAAGGAAGTCTACTACCAACATGAGCCCATTTCCATAGGCAAAAACAGCATGCATCCCTGTGGTTTCAAAGAACTCAAAAGAGACACAGAGTACACACTGGTTCCTTCCCTGAATCAAATTCTAGAGGCAGGGTGTTCTGCATGTAGTGAGCCGCCTCAACCAAGGAACGCCCTAGTTAGGCCTGGGGCCGGTGCCTCTTCAAAAGCCTGAAAAGCGTACTGGCGTTAAAATGCTGAAGATAAGCGCCTACGGCCTCATGGAAACTGCTACACGCCCGGGTGCTACAGGAAAGACTGTGCTTTAGTTGCAATACGAACGCAACCGATTTTTTCCTGGAGGCAGGGTGACTTGAGGTAGGAGGTCCTGGAAGGAAAGCGAAGCCTAGTGTTTTTCTCAGTTCAGCTCAGACTAAGGAATGTGTGAGACTTCCACAGCAAGTTGGATCTTGCCAAAACAGTGCTCGTGAACCTGTGCGAGTGCTGTGAATCAAGATATCACAAGAGGGAGTGCAGTGTGTTGCCCATGATTCAGCAGACACAGAGGACCTCCGAGGACCTTTGGGCCACGTTGTTCTCATCAAGCCTACAGAGGTGTGGAGGTAGTC
The DNA here is from genome assembly GCF_965194825.1 of Balaenoptera physalus. Taxonomy (NCBI): domain Eukaryota; kingdom Metazoa; phylum Chordata; class Mammalia; order Artiodactyla; family Balaenopteridae; genus Balaenoptera; species Balaenoptera physalus. The sequence goes on along the minus strand of NW_028125711.1, from coordinate 5,543 downwards.
AGGGATATTGGAACGAAAATGCTCCCTCGAGGGTCCTAGGAGTGCTGAAAAGGGTCCTTCCTTTAAAATAAAACAGAACAGCGACTATGAGCTCATGGAAAGAGCTGCATGCCTCTCTTTCCCCATGGGTACTCAGGGCCTTACCTCGAGGCAAGGACTCACGTTGAGATTCCCTTTAGCTCTAGAGCATGGCAAGATGCGCCCCACCCCGGCCAATGAAGCTCCGTGTGTAGCCAGAGAAAACTCATTTTCTTCCCAGACCCAAGCCTACAGTGGCCAGGGGCCTGTCAACAGCAGAGAATTTCAGGGAGCTTCACGAAAGCAAGAATGGAGCTTTCCAAACGGAAAGCAAGGCTAGTCCCATCATGCCCCCATTTCCATGGGCACAGGCAGCATACATCTCTGTGGTTTTTAACAAGTCAAATGAGACACAGAGTACACAGTTGTTGCTTCCCTGAATCAACTTCTCGAGGCAGGGTGTTCTGCATCTAGTGAACGGCCTCACCAAGGAAAGCCCTAGCTAGGCTTCTGGGCCCGTGCCTCTTCAAAACCCTGCCATGCTACAGGAAAAACTGTGCTTTAGTTGCAATAGAAACGAGGTCGTCTTTCTTCAGGAGGCAGGGTGACTTCAGGTAGGAGGTCCTGAATGGAAGGAGAAGCTTACTGTTTCTCTCTGTACAGCTCAAACTAGGGAATGAGAGCGACTTCCACGGCCTGTTGGAACTTGCTTAACGGTGCTCGTGAACCTGTGCGATTGCTGGCTAAAGCAAAATGTTCCAATAAGAGTGCACTGTGCTGCCCTACACTCGGCATACATACTGTGAGTCGGAAAGCTCCTGGCCTGGCTATTGCTTAGAAGGGCCAGGGGAGCGTGAGGGTACTCAGTGTTCTTGCAGGGAATAGGGTTTCCAGGCGAGGCACATAGGTGTCCTGAAAAGCGTACTGGCTTTAAAATGCTGAAGATAAGCGACTGCGGCCTCATAGAAACTGCTACACGCCTCTGCTTCTGCATAGCATTTCATGGCCTTACCTCGAGGCAAGTTCTCACGTTTCTTGCCCTGTGAGCGACACAGCATGTTAAGATGCTGTATTTCTCCTTGAAGAGAGTGACTTCAGGAACTAGGTCCTCGGTAAATTCGAAGCAGAGTGTTTTCTCAGGGCAGCTCAGACGAGGGCAATGTCGAAGACTTCCAGGGCATGTTGGACTGCCTAGAAATGTGGTTCTGATGCTGTTCGAGTGCTCTGGAAATGTAGCCCTCCTGAAGTAAAGTACAGTGTGTTGCCCGAGACTCTGCAGACACAAAGAGCCTCCGTGGGAGGTATGGGACTCAATGCTGCTCAGCAGGCCCACAGGGGTGTGGAGGGAGTCAGTGATCTTGGAACCAAAATGATGCTCACCCGAAGGACCTAGGCCTCCTGAAAAGGGTACTTCCTTTAAAATAAAACAGACCTCCACTAAGAGCTCATGGAAAGAGCTGCATGCTTCCCTTTCTGCAGGGCTACTCAGGGCCTTACCTCGAGGCAAGGACTCACGTTGAGATTCCCTTTAGCTCTAGAGCATGGCAAGGTGAGCCCCACCCTGGCCTATGAAGCTCCGTGTGTACCCAGGAAAACTCATTTTCTTCCCAGACCCATGCCTACAGTGGCCAGAGGCCTGTCAACAGCAGAGAATTTCAGGGAGCTTCACGGCAGCAAGAATGGAGTTTTCCAAACGGAAAGCAAGGCTAGTCCCATCATGCCCCCATTTCCATGGGTACAGGCAGCATACATCTCTGTGGTTTTTAACAAGTCAAAAGAGACACCGAGTACACACTGGTTGCTTCCCTGAATCAACTTCTCGAGGAAGGGTGTTCTGCATCTAGTGAACGGCCTCACCAAGGAACGCCCTAGCAAGGCCACTGGGCCCAGGGCCTCACCAAGGAACGCCCTAGGCAAGCCACTTGGCCCGTGCCTTTTCAAAAGCCTGCAGTGGTACGGGAAAAACTGGGCTTTAGTTGCAAAAGGAAAGCAAGCCGTCTTTCTCCTGGAGGCAGGGTGACTTCAGGTAGGAGGTCCTGATTGGAAGGAGAAGCCTAGTGTTTTTCTCTGTGCAGCTCAGACTAGGGATTGAGTGCGATTTCCACGGCATGTTGGAACTTGTTTGAACGTTGCTCTTGAACCTGTGCGAGTGCTGTGAATCAAGATATCACAAGAAAGAGTGCAGTGTGTTGCCCATGACTCAGCAGACACAGAGGACCTCCGTGGGACCTATGGGCCTCGTTGTTGTTCAGCGGGCCTACAGGGGTGTGGAGGTACTCAGTGATCTTGGAACTAAAATGATGCTCACCCGAGGGGGTTAGGAGTCCTGAAAAGGGTACTTCCTTTAAAATAAAGCAAAATAGCGACTAAGAGCACATGGAAAGAGCTGCATGCCTCCCTTTCTGCATGGCCACTCGGGGCCTGACCACGAGGCAAGGACAGATCTGAGATTCCCTTTAACTCTAGAGCATGGCAAGATGAGTCCCACCGCGGACTATGAAGCACACTGTGTAGCCAGAGAAAACACATTTTCTTCCCAGACCAATGCGTACAATAGCCAGGGGCCTGTGAACAGCAGAGAATTTCAGGGAGCTTCAAGGCAGCATGAATGGAGCTATCAAAATGGATAAGGAAGTCTACTACCAACATGAGCCCATTTCCATAGGCACAAACAGCATACATCCCTGTGGTTTCAAAGAACTCAAAAGAGACACAGAGTACACACTGGTTCCTTCCCTGAATCAAATTCTCGAGGCAGGGTGTTCTGCATGTAGTGAGCCGCCTCAACCAAGGAACGCCCTAGTTAGGCCTGGGGCCGGTGCCTCTTCAAAAGCCTGAAAAGCGTACTGGCGTTAAAATGCTGAAGATAAGCGACTACGGCCTCATGGAAACTGCTACACGCCCGGGTGCTACAGGAAAGACTGTGCTTTAGTTGCAATACGAACGCAACCGATTTTTTCCTGGAGGCAGGGTGACTTGAGGTAGGAGGTCCTGGAAAGAAGGCGAAGCCTAGTGTTTTTCTCAGTTCAGCTCAGACTAGGGAATGTGTGAGACTTCCACAGCAAGTTGGAGCTTGCCAAAACGGTGCTCGTGAACCTGTGCGAGTGCTGTGAATCAAGATATCACAAGAAAGAGTGCTGTGTGTTGCCCATGACTCAGCAGACACAGAGGACCTCCGTGGGACCTATGGGCCTCGTTGTTGTTCAGCGGGCCTACAGGGGTGTGGAGGTACTCAGTGATCTTGGAACTAAAATGATGCTCACCCGAGGGGGTTAGGAGTCCTGAAAAGGGTACTTCCTTTAAAATAAAGCAAAATAGCGACTAAGAGCACATGGAAAGAGCTGCATGCCTCCCTTTCTGCATGGCCACTCGGGGCCTGACCATGAGGCAAGGACAGATCTGAGATTCCCTTTAACTCTAGAGCATGGCAAGATGAGTCCCACCACGGACTATGAAGCACACTGTGTAGCCAGAGAAAACACATTTTCTTCCCAGACCAATGCGTACAATAGCCAGGGGCCTGTGAACAGCAGAGAATTTCAGGGAGCTTCAAGGCAGCATGAATGGAGCTATCAAAATGGATAAGGAAGTCTACTACCAACATGAGCCCATTTCCATAGGCACAAACAGCATGCATCCCTGTGGTTTCAAAGAATTCAAAAGAGACACAGAGTACACACTGGTTCCTTCCCTGAATCAAATTCTCGAGGCAGGGTGTTCTGCATGTAGTGAACCGCCTCAACCAAGGAACGCCCTAGTTAGGCCTGGGGCCGGTGCCTCTTCAAAAGCCTGAAAAGCGTACTGGCGTTAAAATGCTGAAGATAAGCGACTACGGCCTCATGGAAACTGCTACACGCCCGGGTGCTACAGGAAAGACTGTGCTTTAGTTGCAATACGAACGCAACCGATTTTTTCCTGGAGGCAGGGTGACTTGAGGTAGGAGGTCCTGGAAGGAAAGCGAAGCCTAGTGTTTTTCTCAGTTCAGCTCAGACTAAGGAATGTGTGAGACTTCCACAGCAAGTTGGATCTTGCCAAAACAGTGCTCGTGAACCTGTGCGAGTGCTGTGAATCAAGATATCACAAGAGGGAGTGCAGTGTGTTGCCCATGATTCAGCAGACACAGAGGACCTCCGAGGACCTTTGGGCCACGTTGTTCTCATCAAGCCTACAGAGTTGTGGAGGTAGTCAGGGATATTGGAACGAAAATGCTCCCTCGAGGGTCCTAGGAGTGCTGAAAAGGGTCCTTCCTTTAAAATAAAACAGAACAGCGACTATGAGCTCATGGAAAGAGCTGCATGCCTCTCTTTCCCCATGGCTACTCAGGGCCTTACCTCGAGGCAAGGACTCACGTTGAGATTCCCTTTAGCTCTAGAGCATGGCAAGATGCGCCCCACCCCGGCCAATGAAGCTCCGTGTGTAGCCAGAGAAAACTCATTTTCTTCCCAGACCCAAGCCTACAGTGGCCAGGGGCCTGTCAACAGCAGAGAATTTCAGGGAGCTTCACGAAAGCAAGAATGGAGCTTTCCAAACGGAAAGCAAGGCTAGTCCCATCATGCCCCCATTTCCATGGGCACAGGCAGCATACATCTCTGTGGTTTTTAACAAGTCAAATGAGACACAGAGTACACAGTTGTTGCTTCCCTGAATCAACTTCTCGAGGCAGGGTGTTCTGCATCTAGTGAACGGCCTCACCAAGGAAAGCCCTAGCTAGGCTTCTGGGCCCGTGCCTCTTCAAAACCCTGCCATGCTACAGGAAAAACTGTGCTTTAGTTGCAATAGAAACGAGGTCGTCTTTCTTCAGGAGGCAGGGTGACTTCAGGTAGGAGGTCCTGAATGGAAGGAGAAGCTTACTGTTTCTCTCTGTACAGCTCAAACTAGGGAATGAGAGCGACTTCCACGGCCTGTTGGAACTTGCTTAACGGTGCTCGTGAACCTGTGCGATTGCTGGCTAAAGCAAGATGTTCCAATAAGAGTGCACTGTGCTGCCCTACACTCGGCATACATACTGTGAGTCGGAAAGCTCCTGGCCTGGCTATTGCTTAGAAGGGCCAGGGGAGCGTGAGGGTACTCAGTGTTCTTGCAGGGAATAGGGTTTCCAGGCGAGGCACATAGGTGTCCTGAAAAGCGTACTGGCTTTAAAATGCTGAAGATAAGCGACTGCGGCCTCATAGAAACTGCTACACGCCTCTGCTTCTGCATAGCATTTCATGGCCTTACCTCGAGGCAAGTTCTCACGTTTCTTGCCCTGTGAGCGACACAGCATGTTAAGATGCTGTATTTCTCCTTGAAGAGAGTGACTTCAGGAACTAGGTCCTCGGTAAATTCGAAGCGGAGTGTTTTCTCAGGGCAGCTCAGACGAGGGCAATGTCGAAGACTTCCAGGGCATGTTGGACTGCCTAGAAATGTGGTTCTGATGCTGTTCGAGTGCTCTGGAAATGTAGCCCTCCTGAAGTAAAGTACAGTGTGTTGCCTGAGACTCTGCAGACACAAAGAGCCTCCGTGGGAGGTATGGGACTCAATGCTGC